>NW_012106908.1:957007-1049463 GCF_000951045.1 Mandrillus leucophaeus
TTCTTTTTTCTTTTTTTAGACAGAGTCTTACTCTGTTGCCCAGGCTAGAGTGCAGTAGCATGATCTCAGCTCACTGCAACCTCTACCTCCTGGGTTCAAGCGATTCTCCTGCCTCAGCCTCCTGAGTCACTGAGATTACAGTCACACGCCACCACACCTAACTAATTTGTAGTTTTAGTAGAGATGGGGTTTCACCGTGTTGGCCAGACTGGTCTCGAACTCCTGACCTCGGGTGATCTGTCGTCCCGGACTCCCAAAGTGTTGGGATTACAGGCATGAGCCACCATGCTCAGCCGAAACAAGTTAGCTTTTAATGTGATATGTAACTGTAGGATACAGTAAAATTCCTCTTCAGAGGTTTTAGCCTGTTAACTTCCTTTAAAATCCAAGCGTGGAAAAGTTATTAAGTACAATGAGTTCTGAGTTCCTCTTCAAAGAACCAATATGTCAGTATGTTCAGCTCCCTGGTTCTTTGTTCTCCATTTTAAAGTTTAACTTCCTCGTTCTTTATGCCTTCTTGCCCTTAGTTTCAGTAAACAACCCCCTCCTAGCCTGTATCACCTGCTCTGACCTTAGTCATCCTTGGTCACCTGCTCTGTCCTTAGTCATCCTTAGTCACCTGTTCTGTAACCGTCCCTCCCACCAAAACTACTCACTCCACCACTCCAACTCATACCCCTCTCCTCTTTAAAACAGCCAATAGGAATTAGCTTAGACTGTGCGGTCCAACCCTAGCCAATAGGGGAAAGACATAGCAGTAGGGACTAACTGCGTTAGGAAGAAGACCCCTTTCCCCTCCCTTGTCTGGTGTGCTCTCACCACTGTTCCATCTATGAGATGTACCCTTCTATAGAAGTAAATTGCCTTACTGAGAAAACTTGCCTGAGTGCTGTTTGCACTTCGCAGCACCGAGCATTTACTTCTAACACAGCCAAATGGTTTTTTGGAATGATCAGTCAACTTGAATGATCCTGAACTTAACTTTGAGTTCCAGTACTCTTTCCTGGCTTTCCTACTGTGTTCTTGGCCCTGTGTTCATCCAAGGATGGTTCCTTTTCTTGCCCCTGACCTGGGCGCCTCCCTGGTTTGGTTGTTCCTCTCCTCTTTTCTCTATGCAGACCCTCCCTGAGTGGTTTCATCCACTGTGATTTCTTCTCGGTTGCTGCTGTGGGCTCCCCAGTGTTGTCGTCTAACCCTGCAGTCACCCCAAAAAGAAATTCCACTCACTTTCCAACATCTCTTCCAGTTGGTTCACAGGCAAGGCACACCCAACATCACTAAAATCTCCTCTCAGTTGCCCAAGCCAGGCAATTTAGAGTCACTGAGTCTTTTTTCTCCTTCATCCTCCACGTTTGATTTTTTTTTTTTTAAAGCAAAACAGCTGATAAAAGAAAAACTTAAGACAAAATACATTTAACAGAACAATTACTGAATTGGGCAGCCCTCAGAATCAGAAGAGATTCAGAGAATTCCACCCTGCAATGTAGACACTGAGTATGTACGGACAGAAAAGAGCTGAAGAAAGCAGAAACAAGAAACAACAAAAAGCAGATGGTTGTTTCAAAGTTACTGTCCCTAGAAAGGTTAAAGTGGAGGGAGCTTCCTTATCATGTCTGATAAAACTGGCCTGTGTGGGGATTTGGCTATTCTCTGTCCTGATTTCTTGAAAGGTCAGATAAACCACTTAGTTTTGGCATGGTCACCTGGAACTTTAGCATAAGTGACTCCATTTTTGTTTAGTCTGTTGGGACTGAGTGCAGAAGCTCAGTCTGAATCAGTGGACTCCTAGAAGTTTAATACAGCTTTATTGAGATATAATTCACATAATATACAATTCACATAAGTATACATTCATTGATTTATTTTTCTACTATAATCAGAGACTTTGGAACCATCACCACAGTCTAATTTTATAGAACATTTTTATTCCCCCTGAAAGTCAGAATCCATTAGCAGTCACTCCTAATTTCCCCTACCCTGGCTTCCTATCCTTGGACAGCCACTCATCTACTTTCTCTCCATAGGTTTTTTGCCTATTCTAGACATTTCATATAAATGGAATCATAGAATGTCTGGCCTTTTGTGACTGCCTTCTTTCACTGAGCACAATGTTTTCAAGGTTCATCCCTGTTATAGCCTGTATCAGTACTTTATTTCTTTTTTTATTATCAAATAATATCTATATCCTGTATCACTACTTTATTTCTTTTTTATTGCCAAATAATACTCTATTATATGGATATACCACATTTTGTTATTCATTCATCTGTTGATGAACATTTGAGTTGTTTCTACTTTTTGGCCACTCCTATCATTGAATTCTAGTTTAATTCCATTGTGGTATGAAAACAGACATTATATAATTTCTATTCTTCTAAATTTGTTGAGGTGTGTTTTATGGCCCAGAATATGGTCTATCTTGAATGTTTCATGTCACTTTGGTTTTTTTTTGTTTTTGTTTTGTTTTGTTTTGTTTTGTTTTGTTTTTGAGACAGAGTCTCACTCTGTCGCCCAGGCTGGAGTGCAGTGGTGCGATCTCAGCTCACTGCAAGCTCTGCCTCCTGGGTTCACGCCATCCTTCTGCCTCAGCTTCCCGAGTAGCCGGGACTACAGGAGCCTGCCACCATGCCTGGCTAATTTTTTTTCATACTTTTAGTAGAGACGGGGTTTCACTGTGTTAGCCAGGATGGTCTCGATCTCCTGACCTCATGATCCGCCCGTCTCCGCCTCACAAAGTGCTAGGATTACAGGCGTGAGCCACCGTGCCCGGCCTCATGTCACTTTGAAAAAGAACATGCAATCTACTCTTATTGGATGAATAGTCTGTAGGTGCCAATTATACCCTATTAGTTGATGTCGTGATGTTGAGTTCAACTCTGTACTGAAGGATTTTCTGCCTCTTCGAATTCCTCCCTCCCCCTCCCCCCACTCCTCCCTCCCTCCCTTCCTTTCTTTCTTTCTTCCTTCCTTCCTTTCTTCCTTCCTTCTTTTTGAGATAGGGTCTTGCTCTGTCACCCAGGCTGGAGTGCTATGGCACAGTCTTGGCTCACTGCAACCTCTGCCTCCTGGGTTCAAGCGATTCTCATGCCTCACCCTCCTGAGTACTTGGGACTGCAGGCACCTGCCTGGTGGTGTCCAGCTAGTTTTTTGTATTTTTAGTAGAGACAGAGTTTCACCATGTTGGCCAGCCTGGTCTCAAACTCCCGACTCTCCAGTTATACACCCGCCTCGGCCTCCCAAAGTGCTGGGATTACAGGCGTGAGCCACTGCACCCAGCCTCGGCTCTGTCCATTTCTAACTGAAGGCTGTTGATATTTCCAACTATAATCGTGGATTCACTAATTTTTTTTCTTGTAGTTCTGTTAGTTTTGGCATGTATTTTGACACTTTGCTGTTAGGCACATACACATTAAGGTTATGTCTTCTTTTAGTATTGGCCCCTTTATTATTAGGTAATGACTGTCTTTATCTCTTATAACTTTCCTTGCTCTTAAGTCTGCTCTGTCTGAAAGTGATAGAGCTACTCCTGCTGTCTTTTGACTAGTGTTATATGGTGTATGTTTTTCTATCCTTTACTTTTAATCTATATATGTCTTTATATTTAAAGTGGGTTTCTTGTGGCCGGGCACAGTGGCTCACACCTGTAATCCCAGCACTTTGGGAGGCCAAGGTGGGCGGATCATTTGAGGTCAGGAGTTTGAGACCAACATGGAGAAACCCCATCTCTACTAAAAATACAAAAATTAGCTGGGCATGGTGGCCTGTGCCTGTAATCCCAGCTACTCGGGAGGCCGAGGCAGGAGAATCACTTGAACCCCGGAGGCAGAGGTTGTGGTGAGCCAAGATTGCACCATTGCACTCCAGCCTGGGCAACAAGAGCAAAACTCTGTCTCAAAAAGAAAAACAAAAAGTGGGTTTCTTGTAGTCAGGCCTTATTTTTTAACCCACTCTAACAATCTCTATCTTGTGTGTGTTTAGTATATTGACATTTAAGGTGATTTGATATCATTGAATTAATATCTGTCTTATTTGTTACAGTTTTCTATTTATTGCCCATGTTCTTTGTTCCAATTTTTTCTTCTACACTTTTTCTGCCTTTTGTAATTGAGCATTTCATATGATTCTATTTTTTTCTCCTTTCTTAGCATATCAATTATACTTCTTTTTTTTCACTTTTTTACTGGCTGCCATAGAGTTTGCAGTATACATTTACAATGAATCCAAGCTCACTTTCAGATAACACTATATTGCTTCATGGGTAGAACAAGTAATTTGTTATAATAACAAAATAATCCTAACTCCTCCATCCCATCGCTTATGTCATCCTGTTACTCACTTCATTTACATATATGCATATATTGTTATTATTTTGATCATACTGTTATCTGTTAGATCAATTAAGAATAACAAAAAAGTTTTTATGCTACCTTCACTTATTCATTCTCTGATGTTCTTTCTTTATGTAGATTGAAGTTTCTGTCCTATCTCATTTTCCTTCTTTCTGAAACACTTAACATTTCTTGTAAAGCAGGTCTGTTGGCAACAAATTCCATCCATTTTTGTATGTCTGAGAGTCCTTATTTCTCCTTCATTTTTAAACAATAATTTCTCAGAGTACAAAATTCTAGGTTGGTGAGTGCTTTTTTCTCTTAACACTATGTATTTTACTCCATTCTTCTCACTTGCATGGTTTCTAAGAAGTTAGATGTCATTCTTATCTTTGTTCCTTTGTAGGTAAGGTGTTTCTTTCCTCTGGCTTTTTTCAAGATTTTAAATTTATTTTTGATTTTCTGAAGTTTGAATGTGATATGCCTAGGGTATAGTTTTTGGCATTTATCCTGCGTGGTGTCCTCTGAGCTTCCTGGGTCTGTGGTTTGGTGTCTGACATTAATTTGGGGGAAATTCTTAGTCATTATTGCTTCAAATGTTGCTTCTGATTTTTCTTTCCCTCTTCTCCTTCTAGTATTTTTATTATGCCTATGTTATACCTTTTCCAGTTTTCCCACATTTCTTGGCTATTCTGTTTTTTGGTGTTTTTTGTTTTGTTTTCAGTCTTTTCTCATTGCTTTTCAGTTTTGAAAGTTTCAGAACTTCTAATCCCTGAGCCTTCCAGAAGCAGTTTAATAAGGGCTGCCTTGAAGACTGAGATTCTTTCCTTAGCCCTGTACTATCTACTAATGAATGCATCAAAGGCACTCTTTATTCTGTTACAGTGTTGTTAATCTGTAGTATTTCTGTTTGATTCTTTCTTAGAATTTCCATCTCCTTACATTATTCATCTGTTCTGGCATGCTGTCTACTTTTTCCATCAAAGCCCTTAGCATATTAATCATCATTTAAAAAATTCCTGGGCCAATAATTCCAACATGCCTGCCATATTACGACTCCAGTTCTCATACTTGTTCAGTCTCTTCAAACTATTTATTTATTTTTAACTTTTGGTGTGCTTTGTAATTTTTTGGTGAAAGGTAGACATGCTGTCCTGTGTGAAGTGAACTGCATAAATAAGCCCTTAGTAATGTGGTGGTAGGATCCGGGGGAGGGGAAGCATTCCACAGCCCTATGACTATGTCTCAGTCTGTAGGTGAGCCTGTGCCCCTGGACTGTGAACTTCACCAATGCTTCTCATTTTTTTTCTCTCCGCTTAGGTAGGACAGGATGGTTGAAGCGGGCTGGAGTTGGGTATTTCCCTTCCTCCAGCTTAGTTGGGCACTGATAGTAAGTACCCCAGCTGATTGGGCCCTGGTAAATTAGTTTCTCCTGAGGGCAGGGCTTGTTAGGAAGAACAGGTGCTCTGGTGTATTTTAAAATGGCTGCATTCCCCTCCCCCTGCCTGAAGCATGAGGGGATTTTTCTCTGATGCTCGGTGTGAAAACCTGGTAAAACTCCTGGAAGTAAAACTCAAGACAGTGGGCAGGCCCCTCCCCCCACCCCTATGATTGGGTCCCTCTGGAGTTTTTAACTCTTGAGACCTACCCACACTGAGCCTTCAGCAATTCCACAATTATAGTTCAGGCTTTCCTGCCCTGGCACTTGTTTCCACAGAGGTCTCTGCTAATGGCTTTCTGCTCTGGTAAGTTGTGATTCTCTGTACCTGCTTGTCTCTCCAATTTTGGGGGCAGTGGTTTGCCCTGTGACCCCACTTCTGTGACAGAGCAGAGAAGAGGTGTTGATTTTTCCGTGTGTTTTTTTGTTTTGAGCCAGTCTCACTCTGTTGCCCAGGCTGGAGTGCAGTGGTGTGATCTTGGCTCACTGCAGCCTCCACCTCCCAGGCCCAAGCAATCCTCCCACCTCAGCCTCCCGAGTAGCTGAGATTACAGGTGCGGGCCACCACGCCTGGCTACTTTTTCTATTTTTAGTAGAAACGGGGTTTCACCATGTTGGTCAGCCTGATCTCGAACTCCTGGCCTCAACTGATCTGCCCGCCTTGGCCTCCCAAAGTGCTGGGATTACAAGGCGTGAGCCACTGCGCCCAGCCTTGTTCAGCTTTTTACTTGGGGGTGTGTGTGTGTGTGTGTGTGTGTGTGTGTGTGTGTGTGTGTGTTTAGACGGAGTTTCGCTCTTGTTGCCCAGGCTGGAGTGCAATGGTGCAATCTCGGGGCACAATCTCAGCTCAGTGCAACCTCTCTACCTCCCGAGTTCAAGCGATTCTCCTGCCTCAGCCTCCTGAGTAGCTGGGATTACAAGTATGCACCACCAGGCCCGGCTAATTTTTTTGTATTTTTAGTAGAGATGGGGTTTCTCCATGTTTGTCAGACTGGTCTCAAACTTCCGACGTCAGGTGATCCGCCTGCCTTGGCCTCCCGAAGTGTTGGGATTACAGGCGTGAGCCACGGTGCCCGGCCTTTTACTTGTTAAAATGAAGTGGCGACTTCCAAGCTCTTCACGTGCGGAACTGGAAACTGGAAATTGTCCCGACGCCATTTTGAAATCTCAGGAACCCACTCCCTTCCATTCGTCCCTACCACTCTAGGCCAGGCCTCCATCTCCCGGTGCCTGGGTGATTGCGAAGTGCCTCAGTAATAGCTTCCGGTCTCTTCCCCCTTCAGCCCGTCTTCAATAGAAGTGCCACAGGGATCCCTCTAAATTGTAGTGCTGATTGTGCCACTCCTTTGCTCAGCATTTTCTAAATTTATTTTACTATGGAATAATGTACCCATTTTGAAACACTAGTGGAAGATCAACCGATCATAAAATACAACAGACTCTTAGGTGAAGTGGACAGCAAGATATGGTCTCGCAGATGAATTAATTGCTGTGAGATTATTCACATTTGTAGGTGAATGCTTTGTAACAGAATAAAACAAAATTATTTTCAGCTTAAGAACAAAGTATATAAGTAGACATCTAATTTCATTTTTATTGTAGATGAATATAAAAGCCCTCAGTATTTAAAATTGAAAACATTATTTTACCAGTCCTTTAAAAAAAACCGTATCTAATCAATATTAAGAATAATGTTTCCAAGTCATACCCTCATATCAGGTATGGCATGATGTCTTCCATAATTTGTTTCATTACAGTGTAATATGAAAATCTTTGCACACAAATGTGTTATAGCAAAAGGAAGAACACAAACTGTTCCTTCGGCAAGATTTTGTGCTCTCTTGAATTAAAAACTGTCTCAGAAATCATTAATCCTTGTGACTTGGGCAGCACACCACCTGGTTTTTTAGAAATCACTAGGATATTGGCTGGGCACAGTGGCTCATGTCTGTAATCCTAGAACTTTGGGAGGCCGAGGCGGGCGGATCACAAGGTCAGGAGTTCGAAATCAGCCTGGCCAATATGGTGAAACCCTGTCTCTACTAAAAATACAAAAATTAGCCAAGTGTAGTGGCAGGTGCCTGTAGTCACAGCTACTCAGGAAGCTGAGGCAGGAGAATCTCTTGAACCCGGGAGGCAGAGGTTGCAGTGAGCCGAGATTGCACCACTGCACTCCAGCCTAGGTGGCAGAGAGAGACTCGGTCTCAAAAAAACAAACAAAAAAGGAATCACTTGGATGTTTTCCAGATCTTGGCTTGTGGGGTTCATACGTGAATCATAAACTCTGCTTTTTGTTTAAAACTTCCTTTGTTCATGATAGATTAAAGTGGGATGAATTTTTATAGTATAAAGGTTAACCATACCATCTACAGAAACAAATATACGTTGAAATCCTGAGATGATTCCTTCTGTAGACAACATACTGTGGATAGAAAGTAACCATCCATGCAGTGACTGGTTTGTCAGTGCAAGAATACACCTTTGTTGTGGCTCACAGGAAGATACCTGTGTATTATGCAGCCCCCAAGCTATTTCCTGGCAGTCTTGGCTTGAGAACACTTCTTGAAGGTGATAGCACATAATTATGAGAATGACTATCCAAATGCTTTTTAATGTTTTTCCTACGTATATGTTTTTTGGAATGTATTTGGAAGAGAAAATAGCTCCACAGAGCACATTAGGGAGATGCTGGTCCCAAGATAAAAACTTATTTCCTTAGCCTGAGGCTCAGGCTCCATGGTTATCTGGCTTTGGCCCTCCCTGAGACCTCGTCTCCTGCCACCTGCTTCCTGTGCCACACAGTGGCCCTTGCTGATCTCTGAGTGCACTTCTGGTGCCTAAATAGCTGTTTCCTCCCTCATCTGCTATACCTAGCAGATTTGCTGGGCTCTGGGCTGAGGTGGAGGGAGATGTATATGTATGGAGGTGGGAGAGGGGTTTCTGTGCAGGGGTGCTGTTTGAATATAAGATGGCATTGCTATGTTGCTAGTGAGTTTTGTTTTATTTTCTCTTCTGTCCCTGTCCTAGACTTCCCCTTCACTTCACTCATCCCCACCGCCATAATGTTTACCTATCCTGCATCCTCAGAGAAGCTTTACCTCCCCCTCCACACCCCCATGCCCATATTTGCTTTCCATCTCAGCTTTGCTTCTCCACAACTCTACCTGTCTCCCTCCTGGCTGTCCAGGTCCTCACCCACTGTCCTGGGCCCATCCAGCCCTTTTGGAGAATTGGGACCCTTTTCCAAAGCACATGGGAATGGATCTGATGGCTCCTCTGGGGCAGCCTTTAGCTGTGAACCAGCCCCAGAACTTTGTCAAACCCACATCTCAGGAGGACCAGTAGGAGAATATGTGTTCAAAGCTCCTTAAAAACTGTCAGACACTCTAGGAAATAAGGTAGTGTCATTAATAAAGCCTGTCGGTATTCATCAGGGGCACTTGCCTCATCCATTCCCTGGTGTAAATGTGACCCAAAAAGGGAATCCCTAGTCAGAGGACTAGGAGGATTTGTGACAAGTATTTCTTCTATCAGATCACTAATTTGTAAGGTTTGTTAATTGGTCAGTTTGGGGACAGGAAGAAAATAACTTTAATAGAATGGGGCAGCTGTGACCTCCTTGAAGGGGCTCAGACCAGGCAAGGAGGCAGACATCTGGCTAAGGTCCAGCAGATGCAGACTCTTCCTAGGTAGCTGTGCATTGTTGTAACAGGATTTCTGTGTCTCCACTAATGATCAATACTGCCTGTGTCATGCACTGAATTCTTTGGGCTTCTATTTCTGGACTCTATGCTCTTCCATTATTTATCTATTTACTAAGACCTTCTGCCTTGTTTGCTATAACTTTATAATAATGTATTTCAATATCTGAGATGGCTAAAACTCTTCATTGCTTTTCATTTTCAGAATATTTTGGCTGTCCTCACATAGTTTTCCATAAGAATAACCCTGTCTAGTTCTAAAAATAATACTACTATTTTTATTATGTTAGATTTATATATTTAGGGATAATTGACAGCTTTGTTTTGGCTTTCCCATTTAAGAATATGTCTTATTAAAGTTTTCTTCTGTGTGCCTCAGAAGTTTTTGTTCTTATTGTATTTATTTATTTGACTTCTTAAAAATATTGGTCTTGCTATGTTGCCCAGGCTGGAATGCATTGGAAATTCACAGGCCCAATCATAGTGTGTACTAGAGCCTGGTCTCAAGCCATACTGCTGCCTCAGCCTCCTGTGTGGCTGGGACTATAGGGGCACACCATTGTACCTGGCTTACTTTTATTTTCTAAACATAGATCTTGCATGCTTCGTAAATAGATTCCAAGAAGTTGTATCCTTTTGGTTGCTACTGTAAATGGGATTTTAGGAAATCTATTATTATATATTTTTTATTTTGTGACGGAGTCTCACCTATTGTGTTACCCAGGCTTGAAGTGCAGTTGCATAATCTTGGCTTCCTGCAACCACTGCCTCCCTGGTTCAAGCGATTCTCCTGCCTCAGCCTCCCAAGTAGCTGGGATTACAGGTGCCCACCACCACACCGAGCTAATTTTTATATTTTTAGTAGAGACGTGTTTTGCCGTGTTGGCCAGGATGGTCTCGAACTCCTGACCCCAAGTAATCCGCCCACCTTGGCCTCTCAAAGTGCTGGGATTACAGGCATGAACCACCTTGCCCAGCCAGACAATCTATTATATTTTTTATCTGGTTGTTTGTGTATTTAGGAAGGCTACTGATTTTTTTTTAGTAGTAATTTTATACCTAGCCACTTTACTTAATTTTAATTACTATACTCTTTCAGTTGATTTTCTTGGGTGTTCTCTATGTGCAATTCTATTATCTGCAAATAACAATAACGTTGCTATGTGGATTTTGTATAAAAGTAGAACTCCAATATGCTTATAAGTTAGATTCTTTGCATGGGAGGATGTGCAAGAAAAAAATTTCTGTCCACATTTCCTTTTTCCTTCAGTTCTCTGTCCTGGGTTCTGAGGATTTGGCCCTGCTGGCTGTTGTAGCCTGTTGACCACATAGAGTGTGGGTCAGTGGTCAGATGAGCCCATGCTTCCAATCCCTTGTGATGGGTGAGCAGTCAATGGCCTGTGTCTTCAGAGCACAAATCAGACTTCACAAGATACTATGACAGTACATGAAGGGATAGTCAAGGGAGGATGTGTTGGGTCCAGTGATGGGCATATGCATTGGCTGGGATGTGTGAAAGTACAGATGATTCAGAAGTTCTAGAAGGAAAGCAGCAGAAGCCCTTCTGGTGAGAGGGCAGGGCCAGGTTTGTCAGGGGCCAGCCTATAATTCATGCAAAGCACTGGGAGCTGGTCCTGTTGGGGACAGAGCCAGGGAAGCCTTTACATCTGGGCAGGCAGAGCATGACCCATCTGGACTAGAGGAAGACCTGTCGGTTGGTGTAGTAGATGGTGTTTGGAGGGGTTTAAGACTCAAGACAAAAACTAATTAGGGCACCTTATGAGACTTTGTAATACTGTAAAATAATGTCTGAAGGGTTAGTTTTAATTCAAATCAAATAGAAGTAGGAAAAATAAGAATTTTTGGATTTTGTAGGTTTATGTCAGAAAAAAATGTGGAGCTAAGCATTGCAAGTGAAGAATTATGATAAGTTAAAACATCATTTCTCTCTCCCTCTTTTTTCTTTGCAAAAAGTAGTCATGCCAATTCTTTGCAGAGTTATTTCACCCAGAGCCAGAAATTGTTCAAAGCAGGAGTGGTCTCTTTGCTGAGTGGTTTCATATTCCAAACATACATATGTTGCACAGAGTGTCTAATTATTCTTGGGAACAATTACTGTCAGGTTCCAGAATGTGTTCAGTGAACAGCAATTGGTGTTTATTCAGCTCCAAAGAAACTATGCAAGGAACGGTAAGTTATATTGTCTGTCTAAAGTGTTTTGCCATCCGGAAACATCTGCTTTCTATTTAAAGCACTGAAGAAGGAATGGGAGTATATTTGAAATTTACTCTCTGAACATTGAACATCAAAGGAAGGAGAATAAATTTGGATATGAAGGTAATTTCTGTCCTCTGATACATTCTCTTCAGCTTTTCCCTGCTGGGAAGGAAATGCGGGTTGGAAAGTTCTGATTCTCTTAAATCTTTCTATTTATATTGATTTGCACACAGGAGGAAATGACTTCTATGTCCTACTTCTAGCTCTTTTGCTTTCTCAGGTGAAGTAGAATACTCTTTCAAAGTCAGGGTCTGCTTTTCTGAATTTTGTGGTGAGGTTTGTATTTGGATTTTGCCCATAAAGGTGTTAAGATTTGTTCAGTTTGCCTGAAGTGATCCTGTGACCCTTGATTTTCTGTGTGGATAGCACTGCCCACTTACAGCCCTGTTGGGAGGATTAAATGAGAATATGTTCGATTTGCTTGGTGTATAGTAAACTTTCTGTGAAGGACAATGTCTCTTCTATTGCTACGTAATAAACTGTCATATACATAGCATCTTAAAACAAAATACATTTCTGTGTGTCTGGAGTCCAGTATAGCTTAGTTGGGCCCTTTGCTTCAGGGGCTCTTGCAAGGCTGTAATCAAGGTGTTGACCAGGGCTAGAGTCTCATCTGAAGGCTCACTTGTGGAAAGATCTGCTTCCAAGCTCATGTGGTCGTTGGCTGAATTTCCATTCCTCCAAGGGAGTTGGACTAAGGGCATCAGTTCCTGTCTGGCAGTTGGCTGGAGTCTTTCCTCAATTCCTTGTAAGGTGGATCTCCCTAATATGGCAGCTTGCTTCATCAAAACCAACAAGGTAATTTATTGAGAGAGCCTGGTAGGAGATAGATGTCATAATCCTATGTGACTTAATTACACAAATGACGTCCCATCACCTTTGCAAGTTGCAGGTCTAGCCCACACTCAAGAGGAAGGGATTCCATAAGGGCGTGAACACTAGGAGTGGAGGTCACCGGGAGCCACATCCGAAGCTGCCTACTACAGACAGCTATTATTGTAGGAAGAAAGAGTAACATAATGGTTAAGAGGGAGGGTTTCCATGTCACTTAGAAATGACGTCAAATTGCCAGGTGCGGTGGCTCACGCCTGTAATCCCAACACTTTGGGAGGCCGAGGCAGGTGGATCACGAGGTCAAGAGTTCAAGACCAGCCTGGCCAAGATGGTGAAACCCCGTCTCTACTAAAAATACAAAAATTAGCCAGGCGTGGTGGCGGGTGCCTGTAATCCCAGCTACTTGGGAGGCTGAGGCAGAGAATTGCTTGAACCCAGGAGGTGGAGGTTGCAGTGAACCAAGATCATGCCACTGCACTCCAGCCTGGGCGACAGAGCAAGACTCCATCTGAAAAAAACAAAACAAAAACACAAAAAACAAAACAAACAACAACAACAAAAAACATCAAATCTCAGACCTGTCATGTACTGTGTTACCCAAGTCAGCAAGTCAGGTTACCTGGCCTCTCTGAGTTCCTGTTTCCCCACCTGTTCAGCCCCTTCCCTGTAGGATTGTTGCAGTTTCAAAGTGGAGAGCAGGCCTAGCAGAATGGTAAGCAGTCATTGGTAAGGTCAGTTACGAGCTTTTCTTCTCCTTGCCTTCCTTTTTTGCCTTTTCTTAAAATATCGTCAGACATTTTGGATTGTAGAAGAATAGCATAGAACTCCCCAGTACCCCCAGACTTGGTTATTCATGTGAAATCCCAGAGCCGCAGGTAGTTTCCTGCCAGACTGGCTGTGCAATCCTCCCCTGTTTGCCCAGGGGCTCAAGGATGAGGAATGCAGGTCTTTGGCCTCAGGAGGACCATAGCTTCCTGCCATGGTGACTACCTCAGAATGGAGCTGCCAGGATGCCCTGCAGTACCCCTCCCAGGTCTCTGTGCCTCCCCCTACTCTGGAGCAGCCACTTGCCCTGCAGAGGGCCTGTCCATGGTGACCAAGAGTGTAGCCAGGTGAGCCATTGTGTTCTGCCAGCATCCTTGCATTTCTACTTGGGCGTTCTGATGGCAGCCCACCATGACTTCAGTCCATCCACAGAGCTGAACAGGCAGATTTGGAGATGGAGCCCCTCTTGTCTGCTCACTTTGACCCGGATCATGCCTAGCAGACAGCTGGCTGGTTTGCCTGTGCCTGGTCAGGAAGCTGTGCCATCTTCTCGGCTCCCTGTGCCTTCTCCTCCGTTTTTCCACTTTGCTTTCCTCACTTCCTCCCTCGTGTAGGCCTCAGGGACAGAGAGTGCTTGTGGAAGGCCACTGTTGGGCCACAACAGGCCACACTCATCTCCACCCTCCTTCCTGACCAGAACAGCTCTGCCTGTTCCCTTACCCCCATCCTTTGCATCTAGAGACCCTGTTCTTGGTCCCCCTGTTGCCCCACCTCCAGCCCCCTCCACAGCTGTGGGAGAACTTTCTGGAGTCTTCCTCTGTCATTCAGGCACCAGTGTCATTCTGGAGTAGAGATGCTGGCTCTAGGGGCCACTTCTTTATTTTTTCTTTTTTAGATCATCTGATTATATCTAATGTGAATGTCTCCCTAGCTTCCTTGAAAATAAAAATCACCTAGAGTTCTTAGAAGTGGAGCCCCCTGGGTCCTTCCTTGGAGAGCCAGGTTCAAGAGGGCTAGGATGGGGCCTGGGAACAAGTATTTTTAGTAAGTGTACCAGCTAATTCCTGTCGTGGAGATTTAGGAAACACGTGTCTAAGCATGCCAAAACCTCTTTTCTGGTGTAGGGAATAGGAGGGAAGATCTGAAAATCTGGGTCC
Organism: Mandrillus leucophaeus; assembly: GCF_000951045.1. NCBI lineage: Eukaryota > Metazoa > Chordata > Mammalia > Primates > Cercopithecidae > Mandrillus > Mandrillus leucophaeus. The sequence continues at coordinate 971,508 of NW_012106908.1, forward strand.
CTTCCCAGGAAGGCTCTTCTCTAACCCATGGGCCCCCAGCCCAGCCCATTTAGTGCTCTGACAATGAGGCAGATATTGTAGCATAATTTGATTCTTCAAAAAATGTTCTGTAGTTACTGCCCTTTAAATCGCTCCTTCCTTTCACATATGCAAGAGAATACTGTGTGAGGAAGTGTTTTCCTTTATGGTGCTGTACTTAGATGACTAGCAAAATATGGTGCTGGGCTGAGAGTGGCACAGCTGGGTGATCCAGGTGGCAGACTGGATCATATCATGTGGACGGAATATGAGGGCTTGCATTGATATGCACACACTCCCCATCGGCTGGCCTCTCTTGACAACAGATCCAGGAAATTACAGTGAGAATCTTCCTTTTGTTTCTAACAGCTGTCACCCAGCTGCTGGAAGGGTGTTGGTTTAGCATTAAGTGTGTGGGTGAACTTGGTCTCTGTTGAGGGAATAAAAATGCCCTAGTAATCCACAGCCCCAGAGGCACTTGTCCTGCTCCAGGGGACCTGGAAGGGAAGTTTCGGGAAGCAAGGAATGCTGCTAGCCTCTGTTCTGGAATGCTGGCCTCTGTGAACAGCTCCACTGAAGCAGCATTAATAGCATGCCCGTGGAGAAACAGGCGTAAAGAAGATGGCTGCTTTTCTTCAAAACCACAGTTGATGGTTGAGGCTGCTGGTGTTACTCAGTAGCCCTTATATGAAGCTCAAGTGGCAAATTGGTTCTCTAGGAAAAGTTTCTCAAGAGCATTCTTAAAATTTTAATAATGAGTATTCTACAGTCAGGATGGATTCAAAGACTGCTTCGCCTAAAATTATTTCATCTAGAGACCAGAACACTTAAAATTCTCTTTTCCCTTTGTTTTATTTTTTGTTTGTTTTATCTTCTTGTCTATGTCTCTTTTATGTTATCTCTTTTGACATTGTAAAGATTTTAAAAATTGTGTAAGTTACCTTTTAATTTAATTTTGTGTCTGTAATAAGTACTTATTAAATCTGTAGCATTTTATAAACAATGGGATTTTTTTTTTTTTTTTTTTTTGAGACGGAGTCTCGCTCTGTCGCCCAGGCTGGAGTGCAGTGGCACAATCTTGGCTCACTGCAAGCTGTGCCTCCCAGGTTCACGCCATTCTTCTGCCTCAGCCTCCCGAGTAGCTGGGACTACAGGCGCCCGCCACCACGCACGGCTAATTTTTTGTATTTTTAGTAGTGATGGGGTTTCACCGTGTTAGCCAGGATGGTCTCGATTTCCTGGCCTCATGATCCGCAACAATGGGACTATTTTTACATGTTGATAGCTTTTTTTCTATTCGTATCTTATTTTGAACACTTAAAGGATTTTTGAGAGTTTGTGTAAAGATACTTTCTTCAGATTAAACATATTGTGTGATAAGTCTGTCATTTTGCATTACTTTGTGAAGTAGATAGCTTAAAATATGAAATGCAGTAAAATCCATTACAATTTTTATTCATCTGCCTTATTTCTAAATACTTATTATCAAAATCTAATTCCCTACTCAACAGAAAGAAACATAGGTAATATGCAAATCTGGTGAATCACATAAAGTGCTTTAGGCATGTGGAGTGAAAAAGCAACAATATAGAGGCAAGAATAGCAGAAGGGATGGATTTGATGAATTCTACATAAAACTCAAAAGGTTTATGAGTTGGAAACATAAAATTCAAAGGTTTGGTCAGGTTGGTGAATGGTTCCAGAATTAGACTGAAGAGATACAGAGACACAAAATAATTCTATCATATTACCAGGTGCAGTGGCTCATGCCCTCTCAGCACTTTGAGAGGCCAAGGTGGGAGGATCACTTGAGATCAGGAGTTTAAGACTAGTCTGGGCAACACAGAGAGACCCTGTCTCTACCCGCCACCTCCCTGCAAAATTAGCCAAGTGTGGTGTCACGTGCCTATAGTCCTAGCTACTTGGGAGACCGAGGCAGGAGAATTGCTTGAGCCTCGGAGATCCAGGCTGCAGTGATCTATGATTGCATCACTACGCTCCAGCCTGGGCAGCAGTGAGTCACTGTCTCCTTAAAAAAAAAAAAAGAGACCCAGGCACAGTGGCTCACACCTATAACCCAGCACTTTGGGAGGCAGAGGCAGGCAGATCATCAGGTCAGGAGTTCAAGACCAGCCCAGCCAACATAGTGAAACCCCGTCTCTACTATAAATACAAAAATTAGCTGAGCACAGTGACGCATGCCTGTAATCCCAGCTACTCAGGAGGCTGAAGCAGGAGAATTGCTTGAACCCAGGAGGCAGAGATTGCAGTGAGCCGAGATCACATCACTGCACGCCAACCTGGGCAACAGAGCGAGACTCCATATCAAAAAAAAAAAAAAAGATAAAATTATATCATTCATAAGTTACTGCAAATTTGAGAAGTACTTAATAGAAATATAACATTAAGCTGCAAATGGATTGGAAAATCCTAAAATTGTTGCAGAATCCCCCAAAATTTGTTGCAAAATTCTAAAAAATGAATTGGTTCCAAAATCCTAAAAATGACAACAGGATGTCAGAAAAAGTATAGGACACTTGACAGGGACTCAAAAACACTGAACAAGGAGTTGCCTTTTAAGCAAATTGTTCATTACACCAATTGCCCTGCAATCTCAGGGGATAACAGCTAAGTGGAATGTGGTTTGCAAAAACTACTCACTGGTGTCTCTTTTTTTCTTCTCTCTTTGCTTTTATTTTAATTGTCTTCATGCATATGTATGTTTCCCTATAAGCTATTTAAAATCTTTTGGGGCAGTAGGTGGCCTAGAAATCATAAATTATACATTAAGTCATGTTCTCTCAACTCACACGCCCACTCTCCTGTTGCAGAGAACAGCCCATCTTCACCACCCGAGCGCATGTCTTCCAGATTGACCCCAACACCAAGAAGAACTGGATGCCTGCGAGCAAGCAGGCGGTCACCGTTTCCTACTTCTATGATGTCACAAGGAACAGCTATCGGATCATCAGTGTGGACGGAGCCAAGGTACCACCCCCTCAACTGATTTTAACACTCTCAGTGGCTTATTTTTCATCCAAGATTCACCCAGAATCCTGCCATCTTAACACAGAAGTTATTGTTATAATGTCTGTATAACATATTCTGTTCTTTTTTCATTTAAACTTATGGTAAATGGGAAAGAAAAAGATTTCTCTGTTACCACTGTCTTCATAACTAACATTTTAATGCCTGTATAATAATTTCACCGGCAGCCTATAATGCTCTTAATTTTCCCCCTGTGGTTGGATATTTAAGTGGCTTCCAATGTTTTGCTATTATGGATAATGAGCATCTTCATGTACCAAATATCCTCAATTGTTCATCACATACCATTGCTTTCTTTTGAATAGTCCTTAGGATAGATTCCTAGAAGTAATATTATAGGGCAAGATATTAACGCTTTATGGCTCTTGATGCATATTGTCAAGTTGTTTTCCAGAAGGGTTTGTTCTTCCAGCCTGTATGAGAGTGTCTGTTATTGCACCCTTGCGAGCATTGGGTATTCTATCTAGTCAGGTTTTGGTGTTATTAGGCATAGGAGTTGAACTTTATTAGGTGGTTTTGGAGTATTTCTTGAAATACATATATATTTTTGTTATTCTCTCTCCCATGATATTTTTGCCACATTATCATAGGAACAGAATTAAGAAGGGATACCAGCAGAAGTATCACCAAGTCTTTTTTTAAAAAATATAGACCTGCTGGTTTATGGTCTTTCTGTCTTCATCCTGCTGTACAGTTTTTACATGGATTATCTGCTGCCACCTGGAATTCAGTGTATCTAAAGCTGAATTCCCCTATTTGTCCTCTAAACCACCTCTCCATTTTTATTCCCCAATCATTCGGGCTAATAAAGCGAAACACAGAGTCCTTCCTCTTTAAGTTTGTCAAGTGAATCTGCCTTTGAAGTGTCACCCACTCGTGCCTGCTGTTTTAAAGACCATAATTCTTGTCCTATCACAGTCTCACCTGGACCCTTGCAGTAGCTGCCTCATCTCCCACCTGCGGTCTAGTCTGACTTCTGCCTCTAGATCAGCCTTCCTATGCAACAGGAAGCAGGGGAGTTGGGGGCTGAGCAATAGAACGGGCCCTGGATGGAGGCTTTTCTGTGCACTCCACAAGCAGAAGGCATGGGGAAGCTCTCCCAGGGAAGACATGAGAGCTTGCTGGTGCCTCCTGATCTCTTCAGGAGATCAGGGCACTTCAGCCCATGTTCTTTAAGTGACTGCTTTGTGCCCTTTCTCTGCACCTTGGCAACTGCAGATAAAGGTGGCTTGACCCTGGGATCCTCTTGCTCTCCCTTTCAGTTGCCACGGCCCTTCCTCCTCCTCAGGAATGGACCCCGGAAGTCCTCATTTTACAGCTGAGGTCTAAGGAGAGGTAATGACCTGACCTGGCCCAGGTTCACGCCTCTGGGGAGGCTTGGTAGACTGGAGCCTGTGCCCAGTTATTTGCACACCAGTTCCTGGTTTGTCGGGTTGGAGCAGGCTTCTCCTGGTTGGTAGAAGAGAGTTTCCTGACACATATCAGGCAGGTAGTGTGTTATCTCCCTCCACTTCAGAGATGAAGGCACTGGTCTTTCTGCCTAAGCAAGCAGAATGATAGTAGGATGATAGCAAATCCCAGGATCTGGTGAACAGTAAGGAAGTGTGCTAGTGCCTGGCACATAGTAGGTAGGCACCTCGTGTTTGATGGGGGAACATCTGAAAGGTGCCTTTATTTTTTTTCCTTCTGAGAGACATAGTGATGCCACAGTTGTAATTACCACTTCTCTGTGCTTCTGCGCTGCAATCGCCTGGACTCTTTCCAGGGTGTTCTGGCAGCGGTGGTGAATCAAGCTGACCTGCTTTCTTTTATCTACAGATTCTGTCAGTTCATCTGCCATCCTTCGATGGGCTTGTACCTTTGTCAGTTGAGTTATCCAAGGATATATTGGGCTTAAATATAGATAAAACGACTTTCTTAGAACAAGTGCTTTAGTCCTATTAGCTGAGCTTTTAGTAATTTGTCAAAGTGTCGGCCACTGTGTCGTTAAGGCTCTGCAGTTCCTGAAGACTGTGACAATGTGGTGGAGTCCGAGCCAAATATGACAGTTATGAGAAATCAGATGGGTGTGGGAGGGTGGGCTAAGCCCCTGGCTGCGGCACAGCACTAGTCTAGGCTCAGTGTGGGAGAGCCATCAAGCTATAGACTCACTTACAGGCTGGGAATCCAAAACCTAGGCCATGGGATGCCGCTGGAACTCAGAGCTAGTTGGAGGATCTTGGACTACCCATTCTGTGGTGCCCAGCCACCTGTTTTTGTGTGTGTGTGTGTGTGTGTATGTTTTGTTTTGTTTGTTTGTTTTTGTTTATTTGTTTGTTTTTGAGACAAGGTGTCACTCTGTCACCTGGGCTGGAGTGCAGTGGCACAATCTCAGCTCACTGCAGCCTCCACCCCCTGGGATCAAGCGATTCTCCCACCTCAGCCACCCAAGTAGGTGAGATTACAGGTGCCCACCACCATGCCTGGATAATTTATATATTTTTAGTAGAGATGGGTTTTGCCGTGTTGGCCAGGCTGGTCTGAAACTCCTGGCCTCAAGTGATCCATCCCTGGGCCTCCCGAAGTGCTGGGATTACAGGTGTGAGCCACCATGCCCTGCCGCCACCTGGTGTTCCTGCCTTAGTGCTGTGGCACCAGAGATCCATGACAGAGCCTCGTTCTGCAAAAGGAAGCATCCCATGAGGGAACAGAAGGCCCCAGGAAGTGGGGAGTAGGGATGGACCTCAGCTGTTTAATTACTATCTTTGGCACTCGGGGATTGGGGATGGGAGCACATATCGCATCTGGAGAACCTGACCACACTACACTGGAAAGTGGTCCCAATGTAAACTCAGCCCTGCTGGGCCCTCTCTCGACCTGGCAGGCAGCAACCTGTAAACCCAGCATCCCAGGTCTAGATCAGACCCTGTGCCTTCAGCTGCTCCACAAGTCGGGTGGGCATGGAGAGAAAACCCTAGAGTGGTAGCAACTGTTGCTACTGTCTGGTCCCCTGTGGCTTGCCCCTTCCCCACCCATTACTAAGGTCCTCATCTCCCTGAGCCCAGTCTCGATCCTGCCCAAATACTCCAGATGGATCGCCTGCTGTCTGCAGATTGGAATCAGGTGCAGTGTATCCAGCTGACTGCTGGGCATCTGTGCTGATGCCAGTGTCTTCTTATGGGCTCTTGTCTGTTGCCCTTGCCCACCCTTACCCCCATCTCTGTTCACTCAGCTTGGTTCCCCTTCTGTTCTTATTCCTGAGCATCTGTTCTGGTTCCATGTTCACTGGCTACCCAAGCCTGGAGCCCTGCTCCCTGCCCAGCCGCACGTCCCAGGCCTCATGCATGCTATGGAGCCTCAGGCAGACCACATAGGCATGGATGCTCCTGGGCTGGGGGAGTTTGGACACTTCCTGTTGTCCTCCTCATTGTGTTCTACCACACTGGGTCAGCCCACTTGGTTTTAGGCCTTTGATCCCAAATGTTGGTCTGAACCGTGATGACAGGTGGTCAGATGCGTTTAACTTTTGGGGCTGTGTCTTAGCTCATGGGCTGCACTGAAGGGGCGGCCTGCCCCTCCACACCTGTGGGCATTTCTCGTTAGGTGGAATGAGAGACTTGAAAAAAGAAATGAGACACAGAGACAAAAGTATAGAGAAAGAAAAAGTGGGCCCAGGGGACCGGTGCTCAGCATACAGAGGACCCACGCCGGCACCGGTCTCTGAGTTCCCTTAGTATTTATTGATAATTATCTTTACCATCTTAGAAAAAGGGAAGTAGCAGGATAATAGGATTATCGTAGGGAGAAGGTCAGCAGTAAGACATATGAATAAAGATCTCTGTGACATAAGTTTAAGGAAAAGTGCTGTGCCTTGATATGCATATGCAAACATCTCCATAAACCTTTTTAGTGCATAAAGAACAGCATTGCGCTAGCAAGTCCCACCTTTCGCCCTAAGGCGGTTTTCTCCTTTCTCAGTAAACAGAACATACAATCAGGTTTTACACCAAGATGTTCCATTGCCCAGGGACGGGCAGGAGACAGATGCTTTTCTCTATCTCAACTGCCAAAAGGCCTTCTTTCCTCTTATACTAGTCCTCCTCAGCACAGACCCTTCACGCGTGTCAGGCTGGGGGATGATTAGGTCTTTCCCTTCCCACGAGGCCATATTTCAGACTATCACATGGGGAGAAACCTTGGACAATACCTAGCTTTCCTAGGCAGAGGTTCCTGCGACCTTTGGCAGTGTACGTGTCCCTGGGTACTTGAGATTAAGAGAATGGTGATGATTTTTAACCAGCAAGCTGCCTTCAGGCACTTGTTTAACAAAGCACATCCTGCACAGCCCAAAATCATTTAAACCTTGAGTCACCACAGCACATGTCTCTTGCAAGGACAAGGTTGGGGGTAGGGTCACCGATTAACAGCATCTCAAATACAGAGCAAAATGGAGTCTCTTATGTCTACTTCTTTCTATATAGACACAGTAACAGTCTGATCTTTCTTTCTTTTCCCTACACTGCACCTCTGTGACCTTGGGCAGGTCTAGTGCCTGAGTCCTGCCTCTCTCTGTTGGCTGGGCCACATCAACTTTATTACTTTGAGCCTCTGAGTGGTACTTCTGGGCCATCTGTCCCTCTCAAAGCAGGAGGCTGTTGTGGGCTGGAAGGGGAAGCCTCCTCCACTCCTCCCCAGTGAAGGAGTGTATGTGTTTCTGTAAGAAGTGGCTGGTGTAGAATGGACTCAGAGGTCATTCTGAGCAAAGGCCACATAAGATTCAGCTTCTGTGTAAACTGTGGGCAGCCAGAGAGCACAGGCTCCTTGAGAAGGAAAGCTGTGGCCAGCAGCTTTAGCAGCTGTCATTCCATGCCAGGCATAGCCAGCTCGTCTGCCCTGTCCAAGCATGTGTCACGCTCCACCTGGGGAGGGATGTATGGACAGCCTCTCCTCCCTCTGGAAGCAGCTGGTGCTACTCATCATAGGAAGATCTGTATTCAGATCTGTTCTTAATTCTTAAAACAGAAAGACATTTCCTTCTTCCCTGGGACAATATTTCATGTGTCAGTTCCAGCTGTTGTCTAAAGACGTGAGTGGGTGGGAGAACTTCAGTGTGTTGCCTCAGCATTGCCCAAGCTCTAGGGGATGATGTGGATCCACGTCAGTGTTGGGGCTGCCAGGAGACTGTGAGCTCTTTGAGGATGGCAACCATGCCTGGCTCATTGTTGGAGTCCCAGCACCAAGCCAGGGTGGGCAACGCCATGGAAGTGGGTGGGGGAATGAGTGGATGATTAGGTCAAGTCTGGCCACCTTCTCTCCAGGCCTATGGCAGGTATACTGTGTCCACAGAAGGACAGCAGACAGGGGCAGGGTCACCGCCAAGGGGGGACCCAAGAATCCAAACCTTGGGTTGTCCCTGTTTATAGACACTGGACAGATGGGAGCCACATGAGGGCATCTCCCCACTCCTGGCTTCTCAGAGCACTGCTATGAACCATGTGGCACATGCCAATAGGCATGTGATTTATGGTGAGTTTTTAGGCAGAACAGCCAGCTCCATTATAAAGAAACTCCATTTTCAGAGCATTGGTTAATTGAGCCATCACAGCACTTGATTTCATTGTGTTGTTGGCACTCTTTCCAGACTGAGTTAATCACTGCCATCCTTATGAGAAACTGCCTGCCTGTGGACAAGACTTGCCTGAAGCAGGTGCTTCTCCTGGGAGCTCTGGATGACTCTGCTGCCCTTGGTTCTCAGTTATTTATAGGATCACAGAAACCTGTATTGGAAGAGACCTTAGAGGTCATCCCTTCTACAAATATTTAGCTACACCTGCTGTGTTGTGAGTGCTGCCTAATGGTGATGGTTCAGAGGATATCAGCTTCTAAAACTCTGACTTGTTTGGTATTTTCTTTTAGGAATGTAAAATTACTTTCAGGAGCACATTCAGGCTCTGCTCGTCCACCCATCATTAGAATTCACTCCTTTGAATAAATATAGAGCACCTTCTGTTAAGGGAGCAAGCATTAGGAAGGTTCCGAGCACACAGTAGGTTTTCAGCTTTTCTTTTCTTCGCTGTCTGTGATTTGTTTTTTTGTTTGTTTGTTTGTTTTTGAGACGGAGTCTCACTCTGTCGCCCAGGCTGGAGTGCAGTGGCGTGATCTTGGCTCACTGCAATCTCCGCCTCCTGGATTCACGCCATTCTCCTGCCTCAGCCTCCCGAGTAGCTGGAACTACAGGCGCCCGCCACCACAGCCGGCTAATTTTTTTTGTATTTTTAGTAGAGACAGGGAAGCACCTGTTAATAACTACTCTTGGAGCAGATGACATGTCTCAGCCCCAGCCTCTTATGGAAAACTCCCAGGTTCATCCAACTTCATCTCCCTGGATTTGGGAAAGACTTTTCATAAAGGGAATCCGATGGGCCTGTCTCCCCCTGCCTGTTTCATGAGCAACTTCCACTGAAATCTAGAGCAGGTGAGACTAGAGACAGGAGGAGCTTAGCATTTTGCTACTTCCAAGTAGCCCTTGATTACGTGTGTTTTGTGCATTTTGTGACAACTTGGTCCCACTGATCTGCAGGACTGGGTCTTTTACTAGGGTGGCTTCTTTTTCTGTGAAAGTTTCAGAGATGACTCACACAAGAGGAAGGTGTACACAGAGATGGGAGCCCATATGAAGCTTATGCCTGGGGTGCGCAGCCCCTTCTCCCTTCTGCGCTTTGATTCCTTCCCCCAGATCTATTCTCCCCTCTCTCCAGGGGGGAACAGTTCTCATTCTGCTGAGTCATTCTGCTACATTGTACACTCAACTGTGCCCTCATCCTTCACACACTCACCCTTGGCTCCCAGGGCTTCATTCTTCCTTGGTTCCTGGCCACCTGTGGCAGGTGTACTGCCAGCTCCTTCACCTGCTGTTCCTTAAGTCAACCTTCTGCCCTGGGCCTCTTCTTCTCTTCCACCAGATGACACTCTCCACCTGATCACCCCTTCACTTCTCATCCCTCAGTTTACTCAAGTCTCGCATCTCCTCTGACGCCAGAACCCACAGGTCCAGCCACCCTAACACAGTTTTCCAAGTGTCTCCATGGGCGGGAAGGGTACTCCCTGCTGTTTTCATAAGCCTCTGCCCGCTCTGAAGATTATCCTCCCTGACAACTTTGTTATGGGTTTGTAGACTTTATTTTTAACCGTTTGTATTAATAGGCACCATTCAATGTCTAATAATAAAGCAAACCCATATGTACCCACCACCCAGTGGAAGTACATCTTTCATTAATACTTCAGAAGTCCTTCACTGGGCCTTTCCCTAGTTAGATGCTCTCCCATCCACTCCTCAAGAGATCACCGCTCTCTATTAAGAGTGTATTAAGCATTCCCTTGCTTTTCTGTATAGTTTTGCCACATGTGTATATATTGCTAAACCAGAAGTTGGCAAACTTTTTCTTTAAGGGCCAGAGAGTAATTTTTAAAAAAAAGTTTTGTATTCAGGTTGTACAGTCTCTGCTGCAGATATTTGACTCTTTTGTAGCCAGAAAACAGCCATAGACCAATATGTAAATGAATGGGCATGGCTGTCTTCCAATAAAACTTTAATTACAAAAATAGGCCATAGGCTAGATTTGGCCTGAGGGTTATAGTTTGCTGACCCCTGCCCTAAATAATCTGTTACTCAGTTTTACCTGTTTTTGACCTTTATATGAATAGAATCATACTAGAGACTCATAATGTGTGTGTTCTTTTGTAACTTTTTTTTTTTTTTTTTTTTTTTTACTTAATGTTAAATTTTTGTGATTCATCCATGCTGATCAATTTGGTTAGCCTTGGTTAATTTTCCTGCTGGATTAGTATTTCTTTATATGGAAATACTACAGTGTGTTTATCCATTCTGTTGGTAGTGGATATTGTTTTTGCAAGTTCTACTGTAGATAAAATGCTGTCAAGCAGCATTGCATGCTACAGAGAAATCTTTTGTGAAAGGAAAAATCAACCAATGCAGCAAATATTATTATCTTATTTTAAGAAATTGACACAATGACTCCACCCTTCAGCAACCACCACTCTGATAAGTCAGCAACCATCAGGATCGACACAAGTCCCTCCATCAGCAAAAAGATTATAACTTGCTGAAGGTTCAGATGATCCTTAGCATTTTTTAGCAACAAAATATTTTAAAATTAAGGTATGCACATGGTTTTGTTTTTAAAGACATAATGCTATTGCAAACTATGATTTTTTATTTTCTTTCTTTCTCTTTCTTTTCTTTCTTTTTTGAGGTAGGGTCTCACTTTTGTCACCCAGGCTGGAGTACAGTGATGTGATCACGGCTCACTGCAGCCTTGACCTCCCAAGCCCCAGGTGATCCTCCTGCCTCAGTCCCCTGAGTAACTGGGACTATAGGTACACACCACCATGCCCTGCTCATTTTTGTATTTTTAGTTGAGATGGGGTTTTGCCATGTTGTCCAGGCTGGTCTCGAACTCCTGGGCTCAAGCAATCCACCTGCCTTTGCCTCCCAAAGTGCTAGGATTACAGGCATGAGCCTGCAAACTACGATTAATATATTCAAGGAAACAGAGGGAATGTGGACAAAATAGATGAAAGGAAGGAGAATATTCCCAGAGACTTAGAATTTTGTTTTTGAAAGAACCAAATGGACATTCTAGAACTAAAAAATAACAATATCTGAAATTAAGATAACAATAGATAGATTTAACAGGAGATTGGATACATCAGTGACCAGGATTAGTGACCTGGAAAGCAGATTAATAGAAAATACCCAAATAGAATCAGAGAGAACCAAGAATCAGGGAAAAAATAATTGATGAGTGTAAAAAATATTGGGCATGGCCAGCATGGTGGCTCCTGTCTATAGTCCCAGCATTTTGGAAGGCTGAGGCAGATGGATTGGTCGAGCCCAGGAGTTTGAGACCAGCCAGGGCAACATGGCAAAACTCCATCTGTACAAAAAATACAAAAATTAGCCGGGCATGGTGGTGCACACCTGTAATCCCAGCTACTTGGAAGGTTGAGATGGGGGGATCACTTTAGCCCAGGAGGTTGAGGCTGCAGTGAGCCATGTTTGTGCCACTTCACTCTATCCTGGGCAACAGAGCAAGACCCTATCTCAAAGAGAAATGTTGGACACACTCAAAAAGCCTAGCAGGTCTGTAATTGGAGTCCCAGAAGTAGAAGCAAGGAGAGAGAATAGAGCGGAAGCAATATTCATGGAGAGAATGAGAATTTTCTAAAAACTAATGAGTCTACAGATTTAAGAAGCTGAATGAACCTCCAGCCATCATAAATAGACTTAGCTCTTGAAATCAGTCCATTGTTGCTTTGTAAGTAAGACATGCATTGTATGCTTTTTAGCCACTTATTTGTTTTATAACCTTGAACAGGTCACTTGACCTTGTTCAGCCTCAGTTTCGCCATCTGAAAAAAATAGGGATTAAAGACTGTGAAAAAGTGCCCTAGAAACTAAGTTTTAAAGAAATAGCAGGGGGTATCACCATTGTTATTCCAGCTTGACTGCCTCTGGGACAGCCTGTTTGGGTGAGCTTAAGAGCCATGTCCTGTACTTTGGCCAGCCTCCTCCCATTGCTTTTCAAGGGGACTTGGCGTGTGGTGACTAACCTAGGGGCATAGGCCTGCAATGAGGTAGCAGCAGGATTTAAAATGAATCCAGTTTCTGAATGGATGTAGTCATTGCTTTGTCCTCCCAGGATTCTGGTAATTGATAGATGACCAGAGGGCTTTTGGGGGTCATGTGATCCATTCTGATCCGGCTCCCAGCCACACACCTTCCTTAGGTCTGCCTTGGTTCCACTATATCTGTCCTGCTTGGGGCTGAGCCAGAATCCCACCACCCTCCAAGGTCCCATAACTTTGCCCTACACTTGCCAGTAGTTTAGATGTGCATTTTCCACACCCTGCTTCCCTGCCCCTATCTCCTGATAGTGTCCAGTGACAGCAGGCAGATCTCTTGACTTCTCATGTTACATTCAGTTTTCCAGATGGAAAACATTTGGTAAAATGTCCTAACTCACGTGGCCACTGGCATTATGGAAGGGTTATTATAAGGAAAGAAAAAGTCACCTGGACCGTAGCACATGGACATCAGTACTTCATAGATGGGGAAAAGAAGAGAGGCAGTAATGTCTGTTATCTTCATCGTGTATAAAATGAGAAGCAACATGATATAGAAGTTTATTGGACAAGTTTTGGAGTCAGACAACTGGGTTTTTATCTCTAGAGTCTCCTGCTGGCCAGCTTTAATGTGTTACCTTAAGCAAGTTAGTTTAACCTTTCCCAAATCTCGGTCGGGTGCGGTGGCTCATGCCTGTAATCTCAGCACTTTGGGAGGCCGAGGCGGGCGGATCACCTGAGGTCAGGAGTTTGAGAACAGCCTGGCCAACATGATGAAGCCCCTTCTCTACTAAAAATACAAAAATTAGCTGGGCGTGGTGGCACACACCTGTAATACCAGCTACTCAGGAGGCTGAGGCAGGAGAATCGCTTGAATTTAGGAGGCGGAGGTTGCAGTGATCCTTGATCATGCCATTGCACTCCAGCCTGGGCGACAGAGCAAGAATCCGTCTCAAAAAAGTCAAACAAACAAACAAAAAAAAAAACTTTCCCAAATCTCAGTTACTTCTGTGAAATGAAGAAATAGTCATATGCATAGGCTTGTTGTAAGGTTTAAGTGAACTGATATGAATCAGGCACTCAATAAGTGTTCAACAAATAGTAATTGCTGTTGTTAGTATTCTAAAAATTATTTTACCAGCTAAGCCAAGGTTTTCTCTTGAGCCAGTGGCTTATCAGCAAACTCAATAGTCTAATAGATAGATAAATGTAGATATAGCAATAGCAATGATACTTCTACTACTAGTGACAGCTGTCACTTACTGTCTGGATCCCTTTAGTTAAGGCAAGAATTTGTATCTGGAAGGTCTGTCCTTTAGCAAAATAGTAGACTCAGGTTCCTACCATGGAAAGCAAGGGCTATGCCATTCAAACTTTTTTCTCTTCTCTGTTTTATCAGTTACAAGGAAAGTGTTCTGAGTTGACCATTGAGAATAAACAACCTTAGTAAGTAAAATTGCTGGTAGGTTCATTCTTTAGAGTATTTACTTATATTACTCTTATTCTCTGCTCAGATCATCTGATGAGGAAGCAGCCAGTGGTTACTGCCACCCTGCCCTTATGTAGACACCCAGGAATCCTTTATTTCCAAGAGTATTTTTCCTGAGTGTTTCCTAGCGTCTTAGGACTTCCAATGATTTCTACTTAAGTAAGCCATTGTTGATATTTTATAACCCTTATCAATTGTTTGATGTCTCTGCCCTCTTCCTGACTACTTGCCATTGAAAGACCAGGAACCTTGACTCATTCATCTTTGTATCTTTGATTGGCAGAGTGTCTGGTGTATAGTAAATGTTCAATAAATATTTGAATGAATAAATGTACCATGTGCTAGATATTATCTTTTTACCCTTCCACCTCAGATTCATCCTCTACCCTTCTTGACACTGCTCTGGTCCCTGAGGGGCTAACTTGCAGGCATCAGTGGGCTCCCACGCCCTCTAGCTTCTAGCTGGGTTTGTCCAATGGCAACTGGAGATCAAAGGGAGAGGCGAGAGTGTTTGCTCCCCCAGTTTCCCACTCCTGTGAGGTCGCCATGTGCTGACTGTATCCCTCAACAGAAGGTAACCTCTCTTTTCAAGGTAGCTTGCTCTATGTGACCCCTCCCCCTTCCAGGGTCTGTAGCCACTCCATCCCCTTATTCTTTTAGGCCAAGGATGCTGCACTATCCTTACAGTTTCCCTGTACCCCACTCACACCTGTATAATTAGTTTCTTTGTCAATTAACCCTCTACAAATTATCCTAATTGGACTGTACCTGCTCCTTTCTGTTGGGAAGCAGCAGGCCTTACTTGCTTATAGAGATTTTCAATTGTTTGAGTTGGACATTGGGGCTCCAGGTGACTCATAAAGCGACATAGTGCAGTTCTTCAGAGAATGTGGGACATGACTAGCCATTAAGGGCACTCTGATGCGTGGCAGCTTTGGGTAAATAAATAGCAGTTTGGGAAACTATTATTTGCTTAGGAGAGACTTTCTTCCACAGATAACATGTAGGATCTTATTTTAGACTGACTGTTAAGTCTTTGAAGTTGCCCCTTTTCATGATTGTGTATCTGACTCAGCATGGGTTGTGCCAGGAGAACTTGGGACCATATTTAACAGAGCAGGGGATGCAGGCTTGAAGCACTGGCTTTGCCAACAGAAGACTTTCTAAGGAATGACTTTGTCTCATTCAACATTTAAATTTTCACCCTTTGGGCTATTTTTCTGCAGGTGATCATAAACAGCACAATCACACCGAATATGACCTTCACCAAAACGTCACAGAAGTTTGGGCAGTGGGCCGACAGCAGAGCCAACACGGTGTTTGGTTTGGGGTTTTCCTCTGAGCAGCAGCTGACAAAGGTAACATGGTCCTATCCACAGTACAGTAAGTCCCGCATCAGATGCCATTCTCATTCAGTGATTGTCCACCGAGGGATGTGCCCTTGGTGAGCGGGATTCCTTTCTGGTCTTTGGTTTCACTCCTTCTGGCATCACGGGGCTGCCAAAGCAGGGGCCCTTTTGAAATACCAGGTTCATTGAAGTCATCTGGGGAAAGGAAATTCGTATCTAACAAATGCTGCTTTGGGGCCTGAAGTTGCAGCGTGGCCAGTCCATCCTCCCCTCCAGGTGTCAGCCACTGCTCCCTGTGCCTGGCGGTATCAGCATACAGACTGAGCACTGGCTTGTGTGCCAAAACCAGATCCATTGGGTTTTCAGGACTCTGAGGATTAGGTGACCTTCCTGTGTGAGGTCACAGTTATTGGAGGGTTGTTACTATAGGACTTTCAAGGAAGAGACTGTGTTCCTGCTGCCAAGAATGCATCTTGATGAAATAAGCATGTTACCCCTTTTGAAGTAAGGCACACTTTGTCTCTGACAGCTGTCAATGTCAGTGACTCTGTGGTTGGAGCCCCTGGGGAGTAAGGTGATGCATAATGGAAGCTCTTAGCCTGGACTCCCCATGTCCCTTAAAATGCCACACAGTGGTGTGTGTATGTTGCTTTTTTTTCTAGGGAGAGGATTCATAGCTCCAAGTCACTTCTCCAAGGGGCCTGGGACATACTCCTTGGATGGTTAGAAAGGTGTTGAGGAGCAGATCATGGCTGACTACAGCCTTGGAGAACCCCAAGAACTGAGGGAATAAACTGATCGCCTCTGAGAGGCCTCACTCAGCAGTTTAAAGGGGCTGAGAGCCTGTTTTAGAGACTACATTTCCTTTTAGGGTGGTAGAAGAGCCCTTTGTAAGTATTGAGAATATTTTGGTTTAAGGTAAGACTGACTAGTTTACAAATCAAAGAAATTTACTGGAAGAATGTTGGAGTCTATCAAGGAGTGCAGAGGAGAGTTGCAAATCCAGGAAAGGGCCAGAGCCAGACTTGCTTCCGGCAGCTTGGCTCTAGGAGTTGTTTTTCTCTAGACTCTTGCTGTGAACATCTGACTGACTGACTGGACAAGTGCTGACCCAGCCTCTGCTCTGCTGACACCATGCTCGGCACTGAGGATACAGAGATGTGGCCCCTGTTCCAAGGCTTCATAAATTTCCAGATTCTTGCAGAATTGACAGAGTTGCCTAGAACACATTTGGCTGCTTGGGTTACTTGTGTGTATTGAAGACAATTTTCAAAGAGTGGGAAATTAGGGTGAGTCAGAAAGCTCCCCACAGTAGGAGCCTGCTAACTTGTCCCCTTCCTTTGTCCAGTGTGTGTGCATGTATGTGTATACTCACATATGTGTGTGCACACACACACTTCCAAGGAGGTCCCCAGCGCACAGATCCAGCCATCAGATACCCAGTCACAAATGAGCTCCCCAGTGGGGATACTCCACAGACTGTCCTCCTCTGCATCCCAAGGTACTTCCATGAGGACTCTGTTTCCTTAGATGCCTGAGAAGCCCAAAATGACCTGGTGGCACTCTGAGCATCCACCCTTGTGCCACCCTCTCACAGAAGCATTCTTTCCTGGGTAGTAAAACCTCCAGATCACCAGGGCCTGGAAACATGGGCAAAAGGCAAAAATCTCAAGGGCAGGTCATTGGAGATAGTTATGGGAGACGTCCTCTCCGTCCACAATCCCTCAGTTCCAGGATTACAGCACACAAGCCCAGGATGTTCAGCAGGCACGAGTGCAGCACAGTTCTGCAAGGCCTGCCACTTCTGGCTGATAAGGTACCTGGGAGGAGCTGAGAATCCTATGGCAACCAGACTCTTGCTTACCTTCATGTGCAGAGAAGTGAGTTCTCTGCAGCCTCACTTGGTTTGAAGCAGTGTCGTGTGGGATAGAAAGTATTGGGTAAATCTTTGGCTGGTATGGCTGGCAGAGGCATGGCAGTCCACAGTGTCTATTCTGGTGATAAATCACTCTTCCCCTGGAAGAAGGGGCCCAGTGGAATCAGCCTTCAGCAGGGAGCTGCCTGGTACCTAGAGGTGTGATGCTTGGCGTGGGTCACTGTGTTGGCAGTAGGACACTCAGCAGGCCCAGGAGGTCAGGGTGGCCATAGAGAGCAGGAGTATGTGTTTTCAAGGCCATTTGGTGCCCTTTCCCCTGGCACCATGGCCAGTGTGTCCTCAAGTCTTTTGAGTACGTACCAGGCTGCCTAGAGAAAGTGAATGACTGGGTATCCATAGAACAGCCCTTCCTGCCGCCTAGTTTGAAATATTCTCTTTTGCTGTAAAGGCCTCTGAAGAGCATGCATGTGGAATATGAGTATTTTCAGGCTCTGGTTCCATTTGGACCCATTGGTATTGCTGTTTCTCAAACCTCTTTGTCACCTTGTTTCTTCCCAGTTCCTCCTCATGCAGCTAGGCCCTTAACCATTCCCGCCGAGATGTCAAATCCAGGCCGCCTTTGCTGTGCGTGTGGCACCATGAGATGTTCAGGGTTTGCCCACAGGGAGGATTTCCCTTTTCTGTCGTCTGCCCAACAACAGGATAGCTGGAGGGAAGTCGTGGCACTGAGGTGTGTGAGGGAAGCTGTGGAGAGTTCACTGTTGATGGAGTGTCCAGGATTTTCAGGGTGGGTAAGGCTGCTAAGGTCCAGTCTTGGAAGGCTTTATTGGTCATGCCAGAGCTTCTGGACTTTGTCCTATGGCCTGAGAAGGATTTTAAGTCCAGAAGGAAAATGATCAGATTTGCATTTTAGGTAGAATTTTTTCTGGCAGCAAGTCAGATTAGATTGTTTTAGTCTGGGGTAGAGCTGATGAAGGGTTAAGAGTTGGAGAAATTTTAAAAAGACCGAGGCGCAAATATTGGCAAAACTGGGTGAACGAAAGAGGAAGAAGACATTCTGGGGTGATGAGGGATGGTGGGTAGTGAGGCTGTTTTCTGAAACGGGGAAGAGGAACAGGAACAGGTGCCGTGAGGAGCAGAGAGAATTTGTTTAAAGCAGAAGCAAATGTGATGGTGACTTGTTGAAAGAATAATTAGCTGGAACCTCTGTCTGAGGGGGGAGTGGGGGTGTGTGCTTTCCCTCCTGAAGTGGTGCTTGGTGAGGAAGGGTGTGTTGGGAACCCCCTCTGCCTCAGCCGAGTGGCCCCTTCCCACACCTGCCTCATATCCAGACAACTAGGCTTGGGAGCTTCTGTCCGAGACGTGGTCCCTGGGAGGCCCGTCCTGGTCATATGCTCCTGATCCCTCCCAGGGCTGGGAGTTCTTCCCCGAAGCCAAGGGTGGTTTGAGAGAATCACTTACAGCTGCCTGGAACAATTTCTTCAATCTTTAAAGGAACCCAAGCAGCTAGGTAGAAAGGGGTAAGGTTTCTATGAAAAGAATCGACAGCAGAGAGAACTCCAAACGAAAACCAGAACACGTTGTCCAAGTTAAATGCTCTGTGCCCCTGCAAACTGAAGAGACCTTGAGCTGTGCTTGCTTCCAAGGATGGCCACCCCTAATTTTTCCCAGACAGAAGAAAATGTCCTATCATTAAGGAGGAGTGCACTGTCCTCCCAAGCCACTCAGCCTCTGGTGCAGTGCTGGAGTTCTGCTCTGTGCCCACAACCTCCATCATCACAAAGACTTGTCAAGGAAGCCCTCAGATAACCCCTTTGTCCAAACGTTTCAAATCAACTTCTTCGCCTGCTCTCTGAAGGAAATGATTAACCACACACTGGTAAATTATCATGAAGTTAGTCTGGCCATCTCAACAAGTGACAGTTAGCTAGCACAGAGGAGCTTGGCCTTGAGGGCTCCCAAGGTGTGTGCTGAGGGGACAGCCAGGCTGAGTATTCCTGACCTCCCAGAGCAACCACCCACAGCCCTGTAGGGGAATGGTAATCAAGCACTATAACTAGGCTAGAGAAAGGAACACCAGTGTGGACATTTTCATCTAAGAACACTTTATATATACTTCCCTCTCTACCCCCCAGAAAGAAAATTAGATGCCTTGGTCTTAACTGCTCCATTATAAGGATTATTTCCCAACCACAGTCCAAAAAGTATTATTACAGGGCAATTTTCTGCTCTTTAGATAGGCTGTCCAAAAATAGTAGAAGCTGTGTTTTCTCAGAAGTAAACTGGGACTCGTCTGTCCATCCACTGGAGAGGACATAAAACCCCAGCCTACTGAAGGAAATTGAAAAGGGACTTGCATGTTCTGATAAAAGGAAGAGCTTATGAAAGGAGACAGAAGGAGGAGCAAATGTAAGAATGAGCCAGAGGTTAAAGTTTAGATTCTTTGTGGCATTTGACCTCGAGTTGTCACTGTTCTAAGTTTGGTTCCATCTTATTCGTTACAGACAGAAGGAAACACATTCTGCCCTTAACGGGGAGTGACCCAGGATGGCGTTGCCAGTGCACTGTGGTTGATCTAGCCAAACCCTGATACATGCATGGCATTTACTTTTGTCCCATTTCAGTGATTTCATCTGTAATTCAAATTTGTCCCCGTATAGTCACTTTAATTCACTCAGTGTCATTGTAAGAACATTGTTTTATCTCCTCCCCTTCTGGGTCCTGATTTAACAGCTAATTTTTAAAATGGAGGATATTAATAATTATTTTGACATGTTTTAGGTAGAATGCTTTTGGTTGCAGGTAACAGGTAACCTAATCACAGTGCTTAAATACATGGGGTAATTTCTTCTCATGTGAAGGAGAAGTCCTGAGGCAGGTGGTTGCTGGTACAGTGGCTCCATGATGTTGGGTCTGACGGATCTGCATGGATTTCATTTGTTTCTTTTTTCTTTTATTGGCCTTTCCTTTATGGTGATAAGATGACTTTTCAAGCTCTACCCATCACACCTGCATTCTTGGCGAGAGGGAGGAGGAAGAGGCTGGTACCACAGCAACCCCCCTGGCAGATTTCTTGGGCCCCATTGTCAATGCTGGGTTCCTGGCCCATTCCCCTACCCCATCAAAAACCAGGGAAACGGGTTTCCATGATTGGCTTAAACTAGCTTTCATTCTCTAGCACCTAGGAAATTTCCTGCTCCAGAAAAACTTGAGATTCTTTTAAGCTAAGGGAAAGGAAACAGATTTTAAATAAGCAAACAGTAGTGTTTGCCGCAGGTCTTCAATGGCTAAGGCCAAAAAAGCCACAAATGAAATCAAACAGTAATGGTCTCATTTTCTATCATGATAATGATTTTGTTTAAAATTATTACCACAATTTTAATAAGTACCAAAAAATGACCTTAATGAAGATATGAGAATTTGGCAATATATTTTAGAAACCTTTGTGGTTTCAATATCCTTTGATCCATGGATTTCATTGACAAGAATCTATTCTAAGGAAACAATTGTAACTGGGTATAAAGATTTCACTACAAAGATTGCAACCTCATTTATAACAGAAAAAAAAGCCCTAATATCCAGTAGTAGGAAATTAGTTAAACTGCGGTGTATCCTTCAGGGTAATATGTAGCGATCAAGATGTGTAGTAGAGGCTGGGCGTGGTGGCTCACGCCTGTAATCCTAGC
Organism: Mandrillus leucophaeus; assembly: GCF_000951045.1. NCBI lineage: Eukaryota > Metazoa > Chordata > Mammalia > Primates > Cercopithecidae > Mandrillus > Mandrillus leucophaeus. The sequence goes on from NW_012106908.1 coordinate 992,598, forward strand.
ACTTTGGGAGACCGAGGCAGGTGGATCACCTGAGGTCAAGAGTTCGAGACCAGCCTGGCCAACATTGTGAAACCCTGTCTCCACTAAAAATACAAAAATTAGCCAGGTGTGGGTGGCAGGCACCTGTAATCCCAGTTACTCAGGAGGCTGCAACAGGATCACTTGAACCTGGGAGGCAGAAGTTGCAGTGAACAAGATCACGCCACTGCACTCCAGCCTGAGCAACAGAGTGAGACTCTGTCTCAAAAAAAAAAAAGATGTAGTAGAAGATCATATAATTGCATGGAAGTATTATTATCGTATTGTTTATTTCAAAAGAGGCCATAAAATGAGATATATAATCTGTTTTAAAAGAAATGTAGGTAATGAATGCATATATACAGACAGAAATATATCAGAAGGTTATGTGGTTCTTATCTTGGATGATGGTGTTGCAGGCCAGGGGAGCTCATAAACTGGGGCTCCACCTGGGAAGGTTCTTGGCTTTGCCCAGGAGGGAACTGAGGGGTGAGTTGGTGGTAGAAGAAAATAGCTTTATTGAGGTGGCAGTGTTACAGCTCTGTGGCTGCTCCTGCAGAGCAGGGCTACCCTGTAGGCAGTGTGTCGAGAGTAGCAGCTGTGGGGCAGTTCTGTGGTCACATTTTTACCTACTTTTAATTACATGCAAATTAAGGGGCAGGTTATTCAAACATTTCCAAAAAGAGGGTGGTAACTTCTAGGTCATTGCCAGGGAATGGGTAAACTGTCATGGCTCTGGTGAGCGCATTAGCCAGTCTACAATCTGGTCCAGAGTTGAGTCCTGCCTCCTACCTCAATGGGACCGTAGGTCTAAATATATATATAGCTGGGCACAGTGGCTCATGCCTGTAATCCCAGCACTTTGGGAGGCCAAGACAGGCGAATCACCTGAGGTCAGGAGTTTGAGACTAGCCTGGCCAACATGGTGAAGCCCCGTCTCTACTAAAAATACAAAATTAGCCGGGCGTGGTGGCGCATGCCTGTAATCTCAGCTACTCAGTAGGAGGCTGAGGCAGGAGAATCACCTGAGCCCGGGAGGTGGAGGTTGCAGTTAGCTGAGATTGCACCACTGCACTCCAGCCTGGGCGATAGAGCAAGATGCAGTCTCAAAAGGAAAAAAAAAAAAAAAAAATATATATATATATATATATATGTAAAATAAATAAGTTATATATGTAACTTATGTAACTTAAAAGTTAAAAAATACGTATTTTTCCAGATCATCTTCCTCCTTCCACCCTCCACCCTCCAATAGGCCTCTGTGTGTGTTGTTCCTCTCTATATGTCCATGTGTTCTCATCATTTAGCTCCTACTTACAAGTGACAAATGGGATCTAATTAACCTAAAGAGATTCTGTACAGCAGAAGAGACTATCAGCAGAATAAACAGACAACCTACAGAATGGGAGAACATTTTTGCAACTATGCATCTGGCAAAGGTCTAATATCCAGCATCTATAAGGAACTTAAATTTACAACAACAACCAAAAAAAAAACACATTAAAAAGCGGGCAAAGGACGTGAACAGACACTTTTCAAAAGAAGACATACATGCAGCCAACAATCATATGAAAAAAATATTTTTTCTAAATTGTATTTTCCAAATTTACAAGCATATATGTTTTGTTTTTTTTAAGAATAAGGGGGAAATATTAGAAAATGCAAGACTTGGAGGGAGGCGATTTTTCACCAAAGGACAATTACTAGACGGCTCTCATGACTGGCACTTCTGCTAGTTGGAGGCTTTGAGAGGAAGTTTCTCTCTGTAATTCTCCTAGGACCCACTGGGTTGTTTCCAGTGTTCGTATTTGTAGACAATGCTGGAACTAACATCTTGGTATTGAGGGCCTTTTTTCCCCACATATTCCCAATTATTTTTGCAGAATCGTTTCCCAGAAGCAGTATTACTGGGTCAGTAGGTATGAATGTTTTTTTCACTAACGAGACATATTTCCAAATAGTTTCTCAGTGGGGCTGCACCAGTACACAACACTACCAGAAATACCTTGCCAGCACAGGGAATCTAATTGTCTTCAGGGTTTGCTCATTTCACAGGCAAACAATGGTACCTCATTATTTTGATTTGCATTTCCAACAAGGCTGAATAGTCTTTTTTATAAGTAGTTATTGCATTTTTTATTCCTGAATTTTGCCATTTATCTATTGGGCTTTTCATACTTTTCAGTTTGTACAAACTCTTGCCATACTAAAGAAAATAGCCCTTTTTCTGTTGTACTAACCTAGCTATAGATATTTTCCCAAGGCTGTTGTTTCCCTTCTGGTTTAGTTTTTTTTTTTTTTTTTCCTTTTATATTCAAAAGCTTTAAATTGTTACGTAGTGAAGTCTGTCACTTTTGTGGGTTTTTAAGAAATTTCTTCCAAGTTTAGAAAATTATCCACCCACCTCTCAAGCAGAAGCTTGATACATGCTCAGTTCTGTTTGCATCCAGATTTTTTTTCTTCAGGAGCATCCTGATTTTTTAAAGTTTTATTTTATTTTTCTTGCCCCTTTAACTCATCAGTAATTTATCATGCTACAGGGTTGTGGGATTTAAATTCATTTCTCTCAGTTTACTAAAGTTATCCCAATTATATGTTGAATAATCTTCCTCATTAATCTCTGATTCCCCCTTAGTCATAAGCTAATTTTTTATATAAAAGGTGAGGCCCATTTCTCACCCATTTGTTCTGTTCCATCATGCATCTACTAATACCACACCTTTAAAAATGATTATTTACTTAAAATGTATCTGATAGGATATATTAGTCCATTTTCACACTGCTGATAAAGATATACTCAAGACTGGGCAATTTACAAAAGAAAGAGGCTTATTGGATTTACAGTTCCATGTGGCCAGGAGGGCCTCACAATCATGGCGGAAGGTGAAAGGCACATCTCACATGGCAGCAGTTGAGAGAAGAGAGCTTATGTGGGGAAACTCATTTTTAAAACCATCAGATCTCCTGAGACTTATTCACTATCATAAGAACAGCACAGGAGAGACCCGTCCCGATGATTCAGGTACCTCCCACCAGGTTCTTCCCATGACATGTGGGAATTGTGGGAGTTACAATTCAAGATGAGATTTGGGTGGAGACACAGAGCCAAACCATATCTTTCAATTCCCTCCCAAATCTCATGTCGTCACATTTCAAAACCAGTCATGCCTTCCCAACAGTCCCCCAAGGTCTTAACTCATTTTAGCATTAACTCAGAAGTCCACAGTCCTGTCTCATCTGAGACAAGGCAAGTCCCTTCTGCCTATGAGCCAGTAAAATCAAAAACAAGTTACTTCCTAGGTACAATGGGGGTACAGGCATTGGGTAAATACACCTGTTCCAAATGGGAGAAATTGACCAAAACAAAGGGGCTACAGGCCCCATGCAAGTCCAAAATCCATCAGGGCAGTCAAATCTTAAAGTTCCAAAATGATCTCCTTTGACTCCATGTCTCACATCCAGGTCACGCTGATGAAAGAGGTGAGCTCCCACGGTCTTGGGCAGCTCTGCCCCTGTGGCTTTGCAAGGTACAGCCTCTCTCCTGGCTACTTTCATGGGCTGGCATTGAGTGTTTGTGGCTTTATCCAGGCGCATGGTGCAAACTGTTGGTTGATCTACCATTCTGGGGTCTGGAGAACAGTGGCCCTCTTATCACAGCTCCACTAGGCAGTGCCCCAGTGGGGACTCTGGGGGTGGCTTTGACCCCACATTTCCCTTCTGCACTGCCCTAGCAGAGGTTCTCCATGAGAGTCCCGCCCCTGCATCAAACTTCTGCCTGGACATCCAGACGTTTCCATACATCCTCTGAAATAGGCAGAGGTTAGCAAACCTCAATTCTTGACTTCCGTGCACCTACAGGCCCAACACCACGTGGAAGCTGTCAAGGCTTTGGGCTTGCACCTTTGAAGCCATGGCCCAAGCTGTCCCTTGGCCCCTCCTAGTCACAGCTGGAGCAGCTGGGACGCAGATCACCAAGTGCGTAAACTGCACACAGCATGGGAATCCTGCCAAAGCTTGGGGACACAGCCAAACCATATCATAGGGCTTATCCTACCTCATTATATTTTAAGCTTATTGTCTGAAATTTTCTCTTTAATTCTCACCTGTTTGGATGTAAACAAAATCTTTTTGTTAGATAGACTTGGAGCTCCTTTGAAGACAGGAACCAAGTCTTTTACATGATTTTTTTTTTCCTAAAGTGGGCAGGGCTGTGCAAGCCTAGAACTTGTTCATTCACTGAACAAACTTATTTGTACATCCCTGCTTTCTACCAGGTATGGGAGGAGGGTGCAAAGAGGAAAGATGTGGACCCTGCCACAAAGGAGTTTGTGATAATGATGTTTTTCCTTAAGAGGTCCCCAAAAAGAAAAAGTGAGGGAGGCTTTGTTCATCCCTGCTGGACCTCACGTTTTAAGCAATAGGTAATGTGATTTTCCTCTGCCAGCAATGCAATAGTTAAATAGGAAGCCTCCCCAGCTGTGGCTTTATTGACAGGGCCTGCAACACAGGCCAGAACAGAAAGACTGACCTTTTCTGCTTACCCTAGGGTGCTGGGTTCACCTACATGTGTTACCTAGCAAAGTTTCCTAAAGCAGACCACTGTTGTCGGCATTGTGAAGATACTCAGAGGATAGCCTGTGCTCAGAAATAAATGAGTTCTCAATAAAACCTGCAGAATTGTTGGTAGCCTTGCGACTTGCTAGTTTTGTTTTGTCTGCAACCATATTTAGCTCTTACTTTGTAATATATACCAGCACTATCACAGGCTGTTCTCTGTTCGAACAATGAATTTGCTAATTAAAATTGGCCACCTTGTCAGTGACAATAAGCTAGTGAGTGATATGATTGTCCCAGGACTTGAAGAATTGTTTTATTATGGAACTATTAAGATATGAATAAAAAGTAGAGGGCATAGTATGATGAACACCCATATACACATGACCTAGATTTAACAGTTGTTAACATTTTATCACATATCTTCATCTCTTTTATTGTTGTTGAAGTACTTTAAACTGTAAGCATCAAGACATTTCATATGTAAATACTTAGTATTCATCTAGAGAAAAATGACATTAAAAGGTTTTGGATCTTTTCAGTATGGATTGTGAAGTTTTCCATGGATTTCTTTTGTGGTATAGCCAAATTTCATTTGCCATTTTTGTATTAGTTTGTTTTTAATACATCATCATCAAACTAGGTTCAGTAGCTTAGATATTGGTTCAGATCTGACCTTGCCAAGGGCTGTTTACTGGAACATACATCCTTATATTCATTTAATAGCAAATAAAATTCTTCTGGATTTATACAGAATGTATGGGCCTAAAATGGATGCAAAATAAATAAAGGTGGGTTCTGAATACCAGCCATGAATGAAGTTAATAAAAGCCTTAATAACTATTCTTCATGTTCAGTTTGCAGAGAAATTCCAGGAGGTGAAAGAAGCTGCCAAGATAGCCAAAGACAAGACGCAGGAGAAAATCGAGACCTCAAGTGATCATTCCCAAGTAAGACATTTGTCCATGAAGTAAATCTCAGTGGGGTTGGTGATGGGGACTCTTTGTTCCTTGTCACTTCTGGCCAGAAATAGGGAATTTTGACAGTAGGTCATTTTGAAGGCTTTTTCAATGATTAGCCTGATCACAGTGACATGTTTTTATGAGACTCTTGAATTTTTTAGGCTGTGATACTGTATTTCTGACAGAAAATGGTTGATGAGATTCAAGTTAATGCACATCCTGGCCCCAGAGAGACATTCTGTAGTCATTGTGTTTAAATGCCAGTGGCGATACAGCATGTCTCCTGGCTGTGCTGGGAGGTGAGTTTCTATGTAGGGTACCTTGTGCCCACAAGAGAGAGACTTGATGTCAGATAGCCCTTGTGTTCATCTCCGGTTTTAACAGAGGTCAGGTGTAAGATGGTATTCCAACAGTTCTGTCTTAACAGAGGAGATCTGGCTTGACCAGGAATTGAATAGTCTGTCGAAAGTGTGATGATTGACTGAAAAGGACCTGTTTTAACCTGAAATGAACACACCAGGTTCTCCAGACCCGCTTTCCTGATGTCTAGATTAGTATATGTGGTGGTGGGGGAAGTCTTGACCTAGTGACAGGGTTATATGTAGAAAGCCAGGGAAAGGGAGACTTCAGGAGAGAAGACTTAGGGGCAGGAGTAAGTGTGATGTACTAGCAAGGTAGCCGGGAGTCTGCCTAGTGGCAGCTGAGGCGTGCTGTGGGAGGCATGGGGGTGTGCTTGGAGAAACTGTGAAGACCTAGAATTCTTCATTAGTGGGTAATTTATTATTTATTAGCTATTTGTTTAATTATTCTTGGGTAGTTGGTGGACACTGGAAGTGTTTTGTGACTGTTGATCTGAATATCACCAGAGAGGGTCAGCTTGCTTGCAGATGGTAAGGCAGGCACGGAGGGACTGAGGGCAGAAAGATTGTTGAGGGGACTGTGAAGGAGAGAATGGCTGGGTCAGGAAAGCCCAGGGAGGGGGTCGCAAATGAGGACAGGGTGCAGGAAGAGAACCAGAAGGCCTGGGCATCTTGAGCAGTCAAGATCGATGCTCTAGACTTGACCATCAGCCTCACAGGGGCAGTAGCTGCAGCCTCAGGTACACAAAGAAGTAGTGGAGAGAGGAGGGCAGATGCTGGAGCCCTAGGAAATAGGCCCAGTTATGAAATGGGAGCCAGCAAAGAAGACAGGAAGGGAGAAATTCCAGCATCGCTGAACCCCAGGAGGGAGTACACCCAACATGTCGGTGCTCAGAGGAGGGAAGAGAATGCCGAGAGGGACCCTGGGTTTGTTAGCGCTATGGCTGACCCTTGGGACAGGAGATTTGGTTGTTCAGGATGTTTCACAAAGGCAGAACCTATGTCTGCCTTGAGTTATCTTTCCAATACCTTGTTCTGGCCTCATCATACAAAATATACCCACATGGACCTATGGAAATACATGTGAATTCAATTTCAGGTAGACAGGAACTTTCCTGAATCTTTCTAAATAATCTAAGATCTAAGTGATATCATTAATTTTGTATGCTAATTACTTGATTAATCTCTGAGGATCTATGAAATTCAGCATCTGAAATGGTCCGTGATCTAGAAAGTTTCTAATATACTATCTTTTTCAGAATACCACATAGTACAGTGATATCTTTGAGTTTAATATCTGAATTTCTGTATATTTTGTTTTAATATTTGCTCCCTCTCAAAAGTTTGTTTTATTTATTTGAGACGGGGTCTTGCTATGCTTCCCAGTCTGGCCTCGAGCCCCTGGGCTCGAGTAGCCCTCCTGCCTTGACCTCCCAGGTAGCTGGGACTACAGGCATAAGCTAAGTATTTTAAATCTTAAAAATACATGTATACGTAATAAGATGTTATTTAATGTATATGCATTATTTAGGAATGACTTTTTGTTTCTAAGCTTTAGCTGTATTTACCCTTCCTGATATTTCCCCAGGTATAGAGGTTATTGTATGTATTTTTTTAATGCTGGGTACAGTAGCTCACACCTGTAATCTCAGCGCTTTGGGAAGCTGAGGCCAGTGGACCTGAGCTCATGAGACCAGCCTGGGCAACATGGCGAAACCCCATCTCTATTTAAAGAAAAAAGGAAAGACTATTTTTTTGTTTTTTTGTTTGTTTATTTTTAAGACAGAGACTCACTCTGTTGCCCAGGCTGGAGTGCAGTGGCACAGTCTCAGCTTGCTGCAACCTCTGCTTACTGCAACCTCTGCCTCCCAGGTTCAAGTGATTCTCCTGCCTCAGCCTCTCGAGTAGCTGGGATTACAGGCATGCGCCACCATGCCCGGATAATTTTTTTGTATTTAATAGAGACGGAGTTTCACCATGTTGGCCAGGCTGATCTCAAACTCCTGACCTCAGGTGATCTGCCTGCCTCAGCCTCCCATAGTGCTAGGATTACAGGCGTGAGCCACTGCACCCGGCCCTTGTATGCTTTTTAAAATTAGTAATCACACAATTACTTGGTTTCCTGAATCTCTTAGAATATGAACACTTTTAAGTTTTCCGAATAGTTGGATATTTAAACAGCCTAATTACAAAAACACTTAATGCAGGGCTGTTTTGTGACTATAAATGTAATACATGTTTATTGTATAAAGGAAAAATATACTATACTATAAAGAAGGAAATAAAAATCGTCTACCTTCTCACCACTTGAAGATATTTTGTTAGTGTTTTGGTGTGTATCTTTCTAACATAGATTTCCAGCATACATTTTATATTATACCTTTCAACTTTATGTCATGATTATTCCTTTTCAAAACTGTTTTAATGACTGGACAGCATTCTAGTATTTGTATCACAGCTTATTCGGTTAACCTTCCATAATTCGGGACATCTGCATTTCTAATTTTTCACTAATATAAATAACACTGTGATGAACGTTCTTGCATATCTTTGTGCATTTGGTGGTTTCTGCATAGCTTCTTGAAATGGAGATATTGGGTTAAAGGTATGGATGTTTTTAAAGCTTTTGATGCATACCACAAACTTAGCCTGCAGAAAATACCATTCTAACTCCCACCTGCAGTGAATAAGGCTTTTTCTTCCCACACCCTCATTAGTAAAGCTTTGTTAATTTGACAGATGAAAAGTCCTTCCTTCCTCCCTTCCTTCCTTCCTCCCTCTTTCTCCCTTTCTCTCTCTTTCTCCCTTTCTCTCTCTCTCTCTCTCTTTCTCTCTTTCTCTTTCTCTCTCTTCTATTTTCTATCTTTCTTTCTTTTTTGAGACAGAGTCTTCCTGTGTCGCCTAGGCTGGAGTGCAGTGGTGTGATCTCAGCTCACTGCAACCGCCGCCACCCAGGTTCAAGGGATCCTCCCGCCTCAGCTTCCCCAATAGCTGGGATTACAGGCGCCTGCCACCACGCCTGGCTAATTTTTGTAATTTTAGTAGAGACACAGCTTCACCATATTGGCCAGGCTGGTCCTGAACTATTGACCTCAAGTGATCTGCCTACCTTGGCCTCCCAAAGTGCTGAGATTACAGGTGTGAGCCACCATGCCTGGCCTTAATTTTGTATTCCTTTACTAGTGAGATTAAATATTTTTTATGTTTATCGATTGTATGCTTTTCTTCTTTTGTAAATATCAATTACCTACCCCTTTTTTAAGGTGTTCATCTTTTGTGGTATTGATTTTCAAGAGCTTTATTTTTTAAACACAAAAAAAGTTTGAACATATGCAAAGCTAGGCATAATTGTATAATGGACCTTCCTGTACCCATAGTTCAGCTTTAACAATTAGGAAATGATGACCAATTGTTTATGCACCCACTCGTTCCCCCCCCCCATATTTTAAAGCAAATCCCAGATGTTTAATTTCATCAATAAATATTTCAGCATGTAGCTCTAAAAGTTGAGGACTCTAAGAGCTTGTCAATATAGGAAAGATACTAACTTTTTTTTTCTTTTTTTTATTTTGAGACAGAGTTTCCCTCTTGTTGCCCAGGCTGGAGTGCAGTGGCACAGTCTCGGCTCACTGAAACCTCTGCCTCCTGAGTCCTGCCTCAGTCTCACAAGTAGCTGTGATTACAGGCACACACCACCATGCCTGGCCAATTTTTATATTTTTAGTAGAGATGGGGTTTCACTATGTTGGCCAGGCTGGTGTCAAACTCCTGGCCTCAGGAGATCTGCCTGCCTCAGCCTCCCAAAGTGCTGGGATTACAGGCGTGAGCCACTGCGCCCAGCCAACATTTTGTTTTTCCTACGTGCTGCTGCATATATAAGGTTTTTGTTTCATATTCATTTTGTTTATGGCATTTTTTTTTTGAAATTCAGAAATTGAAACTTGGATTTATACACCATTCTCGTCTAGTTCCTTCCTTTGCCCATGTGCTTATTTGAGGCTAAATAACATCTTTCTAAGGTCTTATCTAGCACCAGATGATATTCCACCTCTACATGGTATGACTTACGGAAAACACTTGAGCATATTCATAACAACACTTAGTAAGGGAGCTGGAAAACTTCAGGACCTGGTTCTTGTTTCTTTAATAAATGTGTTGATCTAACTCTCCATAGCCCCAAGATATTTAAGTTGTCTCCATTTCTAATATGTGCTTTTTCATTCCGTGTTTCTAACAGTCCCTCCTCCCTTGTGGCTTCTGCCCTGTGGTATTTCGGGAGACCAGGTCTCCAAGTTTGGTAGGTTTCTCCATAAGGCTTAAGTAAAAAGGCTCTGAGCACTGGCCCAGGTGTTCCCTTGTCAGTAAAGCACACAGACTTTGTGAACTCCATATGGTCTCTTCAGTGCCTTTTTCTTTGGTCTTGATAGTCTTTGTTAGGTTTTGTTTTCTTTTTTTGTTTGTTTGTTTTCTTTTGTTTTTAAACTTGTTAGTCTTTGCTGCATTCTGGTTGGATGAGTTGGTTCATCCACACTCGTAAACAGTTTCTTGTTATGCCTAACTTGCTGCCGATATGCGGGCAAGCAATAACGTGTGAAGATAATTCACTTTGGCCAGGAATCTGGGCGTGAAACCCCATCTTCTACTCAGGCATCCAGTGTCAATGGGACGGACGATGAAAAGGCCTCTCACACCGGTCCAGCCAACACGCACCTGAAGTCTGAGAATGATAAGCTGAAGATTGCCTTGACGCAGAGGTAAGGCTGTTTTAAAGTCCAGATCCTATTTTCTCCACCTTCAACACTTCCCTGGAAGCCTTTCTTGCTGGACAGGGTTTCAGGAAATTGAGAGAGAAAACTGGGACCTGCTTGGAGCATCCACTCTTGTCTCCTGGTGAAAGGAAGGCCAGCTGGCTTTATGGCCCTGCTCTGGCCAACCACATCAGCATCCATTTGTGTGTGTGTGGGAAAGAGAGAGTGTGTGTGTGAGAGAGAGATTGTGTGTATGTAAATGTGTGGAGAGAGGGCGAATATGCATGGTGGTAGTGTCAGAGTATGTATGTTAGAGTGTGTGTGATTGTGTGAGTGTACATGTGTGGAGAGAGGGGGTGTGTGTGTGTGTGGATGCACCCCTGTGCTTGTGCTTTGTTTTGTTTTTGAGGAACCAAATTTGTCATTTATGTATCTATAAGATTGACTCTTGGCCAGGCATGGTGGCTCCTGCCTATAATCCCAACAGTTTGGGAGGCCAGGGCAGGCAGATCACTTGAGCCTAGAGTTTGAGACCAGCCTGGGTAACATGATGAAACCCTGTCTCTAGAAAAAATATTTTAAAAACTAGCCAGCTAAGTGGTGTTTACCTGTAGACCCAGCTACTCTAGAGGCTCAGTTGGGAGGATTGCTTGAGCCTGGGAGGTGGCAGAGGTTGCAGTGAGCTGATATTGCACCACCGCACTCCAGCCTGGGTGACAGAGTGAGACTCTTGTCTCAAAAAAAAAAAAAAATTTTGAACGTCTGAGAAATGCATATGAAAACATAAACTATTAAAAATATGAAATCACACAAAACTTAGTCGCCTATATACAAAAAAGTCATGTGGAATATATATTTGAAGAAGAGATCCTTTACAATATGAACTAGAACCATAAACTCTATAGAAATAAACTTAAATATATAAGATCTATGTGAAGCAAACTTTAAAATGATTTCAATGTTTATAAACTAATTGTTTAATAAGTAGACATTCTGTTGGGAAGTGGCAAAAAGCCTTGATATTTTCAAAGTATCAATTTCTCCTAAATTGATCTATAAATGTAACACAATCCCCATAATGATATCAGTAAGATTTTAATTTACTGTATGAGCGGTGCTTATGATTTTGTATCTTGAGAATGTGGAGCATTTCACACAGGCTGGCCTGAACTTCATGGTGTAGGGCGGTCCCATGAGCACACCCAGGGCTTTCTGCTCACCTGGCCAGCACGGTGGCACATGCCTGTAATCCCAATGCTTTGGGAGGCTGAGGTGGGCGGATCACTTGAGGTCAGGAGTTCGAGACCAGCCTGAGCCACATGGTGAAACCCCATCTCTACTAAAAATACAAAAATTAACTGGGCACGGTGGTACATGCCTGTAAGCCCAGCTACTCAGGAGGCTGAGACAGGAGAATTACTTGAACCCGGGAGGCGGAGGTTGCAGTGAGCCAAGATCATGCCACTGCACTCCAGCCTGGTTGACAGAGCAAGACTCTGTCTCAAAAAAAAAAAAAAAAAAAAATGCTGTATCATCTTAGAAGCAGTCTTTGCTCAGGCTGCTATAACAAAATACCATGAACTGGGTGGCTTAAACAACAAATCTTTATTTCTCACAGTTCTAGGGACTAGAAAGTCCAAGATTAAGGCACTGGCAGATCTGGTGTCTGGTGAGGGCCTACTTTCTAGTTCATAGACCACAGTCTTCTCCCTGTGTCTTCACAGGTGGGGAGAGGAGGTGAGCTCTCTGAGGACTCTTGTAAAGACCTGGATCCCATTCATAAGGACTCCATCCTCATGCCCTCACCTAATCCTAATTACCTCTCAACTTTGCCCCACCAGCCCCCCAGCCGCCCCACCTCCCCACCCCCATCTTCTAAGACCATCACATTAGAGGTAGGGTTTCAACATATGAATTTAGGGAGGTCTCAAGCATTCAGTCCATAAGAGAAGCTGTCATTTTGAAATTCCCCCCATTTTACAGTTGAGGAAACTGAATTCCAGGTGACAAAGTGACTCCTTGCCCAAGGTCACATAGCTAGTAAACTTTCTATCACCTCAGAGGGCCCGTGTTCCACTCAAGGCTGCACTCACAGTCTCTTCGGGAGTCTACCAGAGGCAGCCTGTCCCCTTCCCCAGCTAGAGCTGCCACAGGGTTGGCACCCACCTCTCCCACTCAGCTCGCCCAGCTGTGATCTGACCTAGGAATTCCAGAAAGCACATGTGACCCTTAGATCCAACCACCTCCCTTTGGACTGTGGCTCTTTGTCAGGTACTTCAAAGGGCAGAACCACAGTCGGTCTCTTTTCTTACTCATCAGGCAATTGTGAGAGCTAGATTTGTTTATTTATTTATTTGTTTATTTGTTTGGTTTTTTAATTTTTTTGAGGCAGAGTCTCTGTCACCCCAGCTGTAGTGCAGTGGTGTGATCATAGCTTACTGCAGCCTTGAACTCCTGGGCTTGAGTGATCCCCCTGCCTCAGCCTCCCAAGTAGCTGGGACTACAGGTGCCCGCCACCATGCCCAGCTAATTTTTTTGTATTTTTAGTAGAGGTGGGTTTTCACCATGTTGACCAGGATGGTCTCGATCTCTTGACCTCATGATCCGCCCGCCTCAGCCTCCCAAAGTGCTGGGATTACAGGTGTGAGCCACTGCGCCTGGCCCCAGAATTGTGTTCTCTTCTAAGGTGATTTAAGAAAATAGACCACAGGATGACATGTCCACACCAGAGAGAGGAGCCAGTTCCTCCTGGACCTGGAACAGGGCAGCCACACCCACCTGCCAGCTCACTGTGGGGAAAGGGCGTGGGCCTCCCAAGGGTGTGCTGAGGGGTGGCGGAGTCGCCTTCCCCAGGTGGGCGGAGGCGCAGCCAGACGGGACAGCACCCACCCTGTCGTCACTGCCCGTCCCCATCCTGCAGCGCTGCCAACGTGAAGAAATGGGAGATCGAGCTGCAGACCCTGCGGGAGAGCAATGCCCGGCTGACCACAGCACTGCAGGAGTCGGCAGCCAGTGTGGAGCAGTGGAAGAGGCAGTTCTCCATCTGCCGCGACGAGAACGACCGGCTCCGCAACAAGGTAGGTGCGGTGGGCACAGTGAGCCCCAAGGCTAGCTGGCGTGGGCAGCAGGAGATGAGGGCACCCACAACCCTTTTTCTCCACCCCCAACTTTGCCCTTAGCCCCATGGCTGGAGGAAGACTTGCTGCCCCTCCCACAGGAACATCCCTCCCCTTCCCTGCCTTTCTTAGTAGGAATTTAATCACATACATAATTGACCTTTTCTGTTTTTATTTTCTTTCTTTTCTTTTTTTTTTTTTTTGAGATGGAGTCTCGCTCTGTCGTGCAGGCTGGAGTGCAGTGGTGTGATCTCAGCTCACTACAGCCTCCTGTCTCCCAGGTTCAAGCAATTCTCCTGCCTCAGCCTCCCAAGTAGGTGGGGATTACAGGCGCCTGCCACCATGCCTGGCTAATTTTTGTATTTTTAGTAGAGACAGGGTTTCACCATGTTGACCAGGCTGGTCTCAAACTCCTGGCCTCAGGTGATCCACCCGCCTCAGCCTCTCAAAGTGCTGGGATTACAGGCTTGAACCACTGCGCCTGGCCAGACTCGTTACCTTTTCTGAACCAAGTTTTATAATTCCCCTTACTGAGGAGAAGATAAACTGGAGGTGTCAGCCTTGTCCCTCCCAGAGTTCCCTCCCTCAGCATTTCTGTGGTTCACTGACCCTCCATGGAGGAAGGGGACCCAGAGGGTAGGTGAGAAACAGACTTGGGAGATGGTGAGCTGCGCCTGCTTGGAAGTCCTGCTTCCATTCACATTATTATTTCTAAACATGTAAATTTGGAGTTGGGAAAAGGATTGTGGTGCTTGAGGCATGAGGAGGGTGGACAGGTGCTGACCTGTCGTACGCCCTCTACTCTCCGATCCTGGCATTTTTATTTGTTTGAAAATGCACCTGTAACCTTCCCTGTCATTAGTCACACTCCAGTTCATATGGTGCTTTTGGGGTGGCCAGAGATCCCCCATTGAGGTCTTGAGGTTTCTCTGCTAACCTTGTTTTGATGGTGATTAATCCTTCTGCTATAAACACATAGGCTTTGGAGTATGCTCCATCAGTGCAGGGTTTTAGGGGGACAGGTCCCATTTAGATTGGTGTTCACTTCCCCTTGACCCCTTTTATGCCCTGCCCTGCCCAAGCTGGAGGGCCCCTGCATCCCAGCCCTTGATCACACTGTCTTACTTTCATGCTAATGCCACATAAAAGTGTCTCGTGTCATTTTTTCATCTTGGTGCTGAAAGTGCTGACGGTTGGGCACCAGGCCAATTGCTGACTTTGCACGTTCCCACCCCAGGCCTGGCAGATCTGCCTGCCAGAGGGATCGATTGCCCTTTCTTGCATTTTCAAGAAAAGCTGAGTTTCTCACTTTGGTCTCAGTCTGATAGCCAGCAGCAGTGCGGGGGGAGTGGAGGAAGATCATCACACACAACTCGCTCCCTTGGAGGAGTGTCGACCTCCCTGGGTGGGACATGTCACCAGCTTGCCTCCCAGGGTTGGAGGCGGAAGTTGGTGTGGTCTCCAGCGGCAGCAGGGGCTGGGAGTTCAGACCCCAAGGCTTGGTGCAGGCTGCCTCTGGGAAGTGTCCTGGGTGCCCTTCATATCAAGGACTAC
Organism: Mandrillus leucophaeus; assembly: GCF_000951045.1. Taxonomy (NCBI): domain Eukaryota; kingdom Metazoa; phylum Chordata; class Mammalia; order Primates; family Cercopithecidae; genus Mandrillus; species Mandrillus leucophaeus. The sequence goes on from NW_012106908.1 coordinate 1,007,909, forward strand.
TGCTGCCTGTTCGGGGGGACTTCATCACTACAGTGCTTTTGTGTTGCATGGGGGGTCCACGCCTGCTATCCACTCTGCACACACATTTTGGCCCCCAGCATCCAATGGCAGTGTGAGAGTGCCAGGCCCTTGCACCCCTGTTCCACACAGGTAACCGTTTTGAGGGGTCAGCCTTGGGAAGGACGGAAAGATGCAATCTGGGGATTTGCCGTTCAGCCTCAGGGAAGAGGCCCACAGGCCAGACCCCTTCCATGTGCATCCCCAGGGGAAGGTCACCTTGATTTATAATGTTCGAAATGTCATTGCTTCCCTTTTTGGCAGCCACTGTACCATGAGTTGCTTGGTTTTCTACCCTGCTGGCTTAAACCATTGAGATGAAACAATAATGCAGGACATGATTACAGTGGTGTAACAATCATTCTGGGGAAAAGCACATCAATCCAGGGACACCTGGCCCTTGCTTGTGATGGATCCTTAAAGCAAATCTGAATCTACTTCCTCACAGCCATGAGAGGAAACCAGAAGCCCAGAGCATCTGGAAGGCGGGTTTTTTTTACTTATTTGGCTCTGCCGATAAGATGCCTCTGTAAGGCATCATGTGCAAAGCAGGTCCCATGCAAGCGGTGCAGGCAGCCCCATGATGGAGCTGCATGGGGTTTGTTCATAGCCACAAAGAAAAACTCATACGTGGATTAGGTTAGGGTTTATTTTAAAAGAAAACAGAAGTGTAGCTGTGGTGATCTCTTGCTTAATGACTAACGTAAGCTGGCACCCCTGCTTTCCTGTATGGTGTGTACTGAAGATTGATGAGCTGGAAGAACAATGCAGTGAGATCAACAGAGAGAAGGAGAAGAACACACAGCTGAAGAGGAGGATCGAGGAGCTGGAGGCAGAGCTCCGAGAAAAGGAGACAGTGAGTAATGGTGCTCCGAGCAGGGTCCCTTGGTGTCCTCTTGGCCTTGCGGGGTGGCACACAGCAGGTGTGCTGGGGCATATGACTGGCCCTGGCAGCTGCCTGGATAGCAGCATGGAGAGAGAGCTGGGAGCCACACCAGGGTGCGGACAGGCCGGAGCAAAGGCCTCCCCATGACCTCTGCCGCCTCCCTGTCATCCCTATTCTATAGCCGGTCATGCAGATTCACAAGGGAGTTGAACATTTCACAAGACACTCAGACACGCTTGTCATCTGTCCTCAGGAGTTGAGTTTTGCTGCCAAATGAATGCCGCTAGAGAACCATGATGTAATCACTTATTTTTTTAAAAAAAAATTTAAAATTTATTTATTTTATTTAAGATGGAGCCTCATTATGTTGCCCAGGCTGGTCTTGAACTGGGCTCAAGCAATCTGCCCACCTCAGCCTCCTGTGTAACTGGGACTATAGACACACGCCACCATGCCTGGCCTACAGTCATTTATTTTCTAGGGGTCAGACAGTTAAGTGTGCACATGTTGGAGGCTGTGCGCACATTACCAAACTCTCTAGACCTCACTTTCTCCACTTATAAAACAGAAATCGGAAAAACATCTGCCTTGTTGTGCTGTGTACAGACTTCACATGACAAGGCGTGTGACACACTTCGCCCATGGAATTCCCTGAGTTGAAGTATTCACGTGGTCACTATCACTGTCTATGCAAACAGAACAGGTTCCCGAAGCGGCTTCCACGAGTGTGCACACGTTGGTGATTTTCAAGAATATATTTTATCTGACTTGCTTTCATGTTCTATCTCAAATTTTTTTCATGTAGGAGCTGAAAGATCTCCGAAAACAAAGTGAAATCATACCTCAGCTCATGTCAGAGTGCGAATATGTCTCTGAGAAGCTAGAGGTACGTGGGTGGGGGGCACAGCCATCCTGGCTCAGACGAGAAGGCACAAATGTCATGGTACTCATTTTCCTGCTTCCCATCACTTTCACACTGAGAATGCTGAAGGAGAGATTTTCTATTCACAAAAAGCTGGCGGTAACTGCAGGCCAGATGGTACCGCATCCACACCTGCCCTTGGGGCAGACTCGGCAGCATTTGTCTTTTGGTTTTTCCAGTTCTGTGAAGGTTCCTGTACATCACCACAGTGTAGACGACTGTTTCCTTGCAGAACCCTGGTGGGAGTGAGGAGCGGGGGTGGTGGCCTGAGAGCCCAGGGTCAGGGTGTGGGGCCACCTCTGCCACTCCCCTGCCAGTGACCTTGGGCACTGACCTTGGGCAGGCCTTCCTCCCTAGGCTCAGATTTCTGATCACTAAAATGAGGATTTTCAGGGCCTCCTCCCCCTCAGAGGGCCTCCTCCCTGCAGGCCCTCTGATATACACACGGCGCTTCATATAGTTACACGACCCTGGGATCGGTAACTGGTTCCTGTGCACATGTTCAGAAAAGTCTCTGTTTATGCCCTCAACATAAAGCTCTTATCTGATATGAAGAATGCAAGGCTTATGGCTCATTTAAGGACTCACAGCTGTCCTGTCTTTGGGAACCTGCATGTGATTCACCTAGATGTGTCTCTATAGGCTTGTGGGGCCCAGCGCCACAGACCAGCTCCATGGTAACAGCATCAGAAGGTGCACAGACTGGCTGTCCCAGAGTCAATGGCATGGCCAGTCCTTCCTCACCGAGGGCCAGAGGCTGGCCTGGGACTGAGGAGGCCACGCCTCTCTGTGGGACCAGGGGAATGAGCCACTCTCCCATCTCTTCTGTCTCTCAGGATGGAACTGAAATGTGGTCTCTGCTAGCCACTCAGACGGGGATTTCAGACTTTCCCTACTGGGCCCTGTGTGAGGTCTCCCTCAGGCAGGACTCTGCGTTCTGCCTGCTTTGTTGGGTCTTGGGTTTTCGGGCCGGGTGTCGGTCCCTCAGTGGGAGAACAGGTAGGAAAGGAGGAGGTCACTGAAGTGCCTGCCGCTTCCCTTCTGATGTCTTGGTCACAGGCTTGTGTGCTGGGGTAGCATGTCTCTAGGGAGCTTAGACCCTTGCCCAGGCCCTCAGGTTGGATGGAGAATGGTTGGTTCAGCTGTAGCAGGTTTTGAAGGACGACTCTCATCACTCAATTTTCCAGACCCTTCTCCCTTTTGCTTTGCCAGGCGGCGGAGAGAGACAATCAAAACCTGGAAGACAAAGTGCGTTCCTTAAAGACAGACATCGAGGAGAGCAAATACCGACAGCGCCACCTGAAGGTGGAGTTGAAGAGCTTCCTGGAGGTGCTGGATGGGAAGATTGACGACCTGCATGACTTCCGCCGAGGCCTCTCCAAGCTGGGCACCGATAACTAGGGCTGGCCGAGGCCCAGGCCCCGCCTGTGAGTCCCAAGCGTGTGTGCGAGACCAGATAGCTCTAGGACGTTCTTTTGTGTGCATTGCTTCTGTAAATGCAGGCGCAGTTTGTCGTGTTTCCAAACCAGTTGTGCCGTCCACTCCTTTCCAGAATAGAAATCTCCTCTCGCTTCTCTGGCCTTGTGAGGTTGTGGACAACTGGAAGATTCTGACTCAGGAATCCAGAACTAGGTCTACCTTCAACATTTACGCAGTCAGGGCAGGGATGTTTATATCTTTCATAAGGGCTGTTGCAACCATATGAACTGAAAAAATGCATTTTCTAATCCAAATATTGATATTCTTTACACCAGGCCATCAGGCTCCTTTTATCAAAGAGCATTCAGAGTATTTGAATGTCCATCAGGCACCAGCCCCGGGGGGCACAGAGAGAACAACATTCCTCTCCATCAACATCGAGAGGCTTTATTTAAAACAACTGTTTAGTGGAAACTTACTGAGAGATGGAAAACAAGCTTCTGGTGGGTGCCTTTTCTGACCCGGGAGTCGCCTGCAGCCACAATACTGCCCCTGCCCCCCAGTTTGTATGGTTGCGACAGTGTTCCTTTTCTTGGTTTTAATTTCTGAGCAGATGATTGTTGTGTGGGAACAGCACACAGTGAGGGTGCCTAGCACAATGCCTGGCACTAAGTAGGTGCTTAATAAATGTTTGTTCTACTAAATGTGTACACAGAATTTAGTGTTTTAATCAAACCCCACAGCAGAGCTGGGACCCTGTTGAATGATGCACCATCTTTGCTGTGCTGGTAGTTATCAGACATGACTGTCCGGTCAAACCCAAGCTGGGGCTTGGGTGACCCTGGGGCAGGGAGGGAGAAGGGGAAGCTGCAGGAGCTGGTCTCAGGCCCCTGGAGCCCATCCGTGATGCTCTGCCCCTGGGGCTCTCCGACTCTCGAATCACCTTCTCCCCTAGGAATGGTGACCCAGGGATTCCAGGTATAGGGGCTGCCCAGGGCTTGGGACCTAGGGTGGGATTCTTTTAAGGGTCTGGACAATTGAGAAGAAATTGCAGGCAATCGGTGGGAGAAAGCAGCTCAGCTGACAAGCCGTGTCCCTCATGACAGAGGTGTTCCACCCGGCTCTGCCTCCTGCCTTTCTCGGTTTCTCCTAGGGAAGGAACTGCAGCCATAAACCTCTCCTCTCTCACAGAGCTGCTCAGTGGGGCCAGCGGGCCTGTGGGTGCTGTTGGCATCCTGCCCTGGGAGATTGCCGGTGTGTGGCAAGATGTTTTGAATCCCTGGCCCCACACATAACTATATGCCTTAGGCAGGGGGGAGGCTTTGGTGCCCCCTTACCCCTTTGAGAACCACCTAAGAGGACTACTCCTTCTAGAAACCTTCTCCCATGGACACAGTTAGAGTTTCTCCCTGCTGAATTTGGATTAATGAACAAACAACCCGAGGAGGGAGTGAGATGGGGTCTGCACACAGGTGCCCCGGGCCCCAAGGTGAACACATGAGTCCTCCTGCTTTCCTTCCCTTTCCCTCACTGAGACGCCTCTCTGAGCCGGGGAGTCTTGTTTGGGATGCGGACAGAAGGGAAGGCTGGGGATCTGGAGCACCAAGGCACTTTTAGAGGAGCCCCCGCAGGGTAAGTGGGGGCTTTGGTTGAGTACACAGGGCTCTTGGCAGACAGGAAGTGGAAAGTGTGGCCAGCCCTGTTTGTGATTCGGGGTAGTCTGCTGCTGGCCCTGCCCTTTCTCCAGAGCCCCAGATGGCTCTCAGGACAGTTGGTAGCACTTCCCTACTGGCTGCACTAGGAGACCAGAGAGCCGAGCTGGCTGTGAGTCAGCCCCGTGGCCCAGCAGCAGGATGAGGGGATTCTCAAGCCAGCCTGGTCCGCTTAGCAGCAGGCTGGGTGTGTGGCTGTGCGGAAGTGGTGGACACTAGGTTCTAAACACCCTCCACTTGGGTCTTCAGATGACCTCTGCCTCTATCAGGTGACTTATGAATCTAGAAAGAGCCCTCTTGACTGACAAGAGAATGCTCAGGTGACACGTGCACAGAGTAGTTACCAAAGCCACTTGTGCATTCTGATAGCAGTGACTTTAGAAAACTCCGGAAATGGAGGTGTAGAAAATGTTGGAAGAGCCATTTCCACAGTGGGCTGCTGTGCAGTCGAGACCCATGATCCCAGCTCACCAACCACTGAAGAGTGTGGTGAGCATCCTGTGGGCAGCAGGTAAGGAACTTGGATTCCTCCTGCTGTGTGTCCAGCTCTACAGCTGTTGCAGCCCCGGAGCTAAGAGTAGTAGGCACTCCCTTAAAGGGAAAGGTAAGTTGGGCTTGGCCGTGAAAGCACAACAGCTTTTACAAAAGCACTGAACTTTTACATTCCTTCTGCTTTTCTCTGAAGATCTTAGTGTCTCTTCATTTACTTTCTTTTAAAATAATGGCCCTGGAGCAACCTGGACGGTGCTCCCTTGAGCTGGTGTGACGTGCCCTCGTTTATTCAGACATGCAGCTCAGTCTCAGTACTGTTGTCATAACCTTACACCAGAAGCAGGCAGAACGTAAGCCATTCACTCCGTGAGCATCGCAGCCGCTTGTGCTGCCTGGAAGGTGCAGGGTCAGGACTGCATTTTCAGTTTGCAAATGAGGTCTCCTGATTTTGGCGTTTCCAAGACTGGCTGCTATACCTTGATACGCTTTCCTTCTGCCTCCATGAAACCTGGTGTCTAAAAGAGATCGACTAAAACTTGGAACCCTTCAACCAAAAGGACATTTAAAAATAACCTTTCATTCCAGTCAAGACCCAGCTGGATGCATTTTAAAGTTGGGAGTGGTGAGGAAGCCTTCCTAGTGCTGCCTGGGGAATGTAAAACCAACAGAGCGACAGGTTGGGACAGTGTGGTCAGGCCTTGGAGGGAAAGAGAACCAGTATCCACACAAGACATCGAACTTGTGTGGCCCCTCAGTTTCATCTCTCCTGCCTGCCATCACATTAGACTTTAATTGGGTAAGAGAACAGGGCAGAGCCTGTCACCTGCATTTTGCAGACGGGAAGTAGAGACAGAGAAAGTGACGCGCCCAGGGTCACCCAGTGGTGACCAGCAGCGTGGACTCTGCATTCGGGTCTCCCAGACCTTGATGCAGTATCTTTTGAGCCATGCCACTCTAGTCCCTTTGGTGACCCGTGGGTGCCAAGAGAAAATAATTCTCTTATATCTTGATAAGAGCATATTACAATTATATTATTTTAATATGTGTCCACAGCAAAGGACAGTTTACAAAGATGTGAATCTGAATGACATCTAGGAATGTTCATTATAAACAATAAGTTCAACTTTCAAATGATTCTGGTTTTGTAGGAATCTTTCCAAGAAAGTTGGTTAAAATGATGTGTCTGCCTGTGAGGCCAGTTCTATGGAAAACAAACACACCCCGAGTTCTTTATTGATGGCTTTAGTGGAGGCAGAGCAGTACGTTCAAAACAAGTGGGAGGCCCTGAGATCGCAGGAATGGAAACAGAGTTCTGGCTGGGGGTGGCCTGTCCACTGCCCACCCCTTCCTGGAGATGCACTCCTTTCTGGCTTTCTGGGGAGGGAGCAACCTTGCTCAGTGGTGGGAGCAGCTTGAATGGGACCTAATCAACACCCAGGAAGACTGTGCACAGAGGGCAGTTGGTCTCTAGCCTTCATGGTGGTGGTGGGCAGGCGCCTGCCTGATGTAGACTACATTTGATGCAAAACATCAAGTAAAGGGTGGAGCATAATACAGTGAATATGCCTCCCAGAAACATCATCTGCCCATTTTAAGAGGGCTCTTTATCTTTAGAAAAGTCTCCTTCTCTATAGAAACCAGAGACAATTTTGGATGAGAGCCAACCACAGGACATGCTGGGGACCTTATGGGGGGACCTCACGTGTGGCCAGGTGCACCTTTGGGAAGAAGGCAGATGTGATGTGACTTAGCACAGGCACTCGAAAGAGGGAGCCAGCCACTGGTCTTTGCTAATATCCAGAAGCGGATTGTTTGTTCCATTCATCTTTCTAGAAGTTAAATTATTTCATTGCCTTGAGACGTCACTAGATTTTGAAGCACTTGCAAACTAGAAGCTTGCAAGATCAATGTCCATATATTTTTTTAAATGATATGCATGGTTTAAAAGGACCCTAATTTCTGAGTACATGGCTTCCCCAAAGAAACAGTATATATTCTGGAGATGATGGGGGTTTCGGCATGGAGAGGGACTCCTGTCTAGTCTAGAAATGTGTGTTACTTACATGTCTCTTCCATGTACCTATCTCGAGAATATTTCTAGTTTGGCTTTAAACACTACCCAGGCAGGAAGGTGGCTTTGGTAAGAATTTTGAACTGGATGAAATGTTCTAGTGAACTTAGGACAGCGTGCGTGTGCTTGTGTGTGTGTGTGTGTGTGTGTGTGAAGAAATAGCAAAAGGGGAAGTGGGAGAAACAGTAAGGAAGAGTTTTCAATTAAAAATATATATGTCTAAGAGGAGACTTTATTTTCTGTTTCTGGTGGTGATGTTCTATGTTCTGGAATCCATTTCCCAGAAGAAGAGTTTGTAGGTCTTTGGTTTGAAGTGGAATTGTGTAGTGCCCTACTCTCTTTGACAGTGCACAGTCTTGCGGCAAAGTGGTCTCCCAGGCCCCAGAGACCCCCCGGGCACCTGGCAGGAGCCGACAAACCACGGCAGAGTCCCAAGTGGTGTGTGTTTTGGCGAGTGATGGGCAGGACTGATGATTCACAGTTGTGGGGCTGTGCTATTGTTTTTACCCTCTTGTACTGCTTTTAATAAAAGTCTCGACTTTACATCAGTTGTGAGAGCAGCGTCTTACAATGTGACAGGCAAGAAGACATTCCCCGCATCAAATGTAAGAGTTTGGTTTAATGATAAGAGTGGAGTGGATAAGTGAATTCTCCCAAGAGTACTGTTCTTTGTTTCCCTTTTAAAATGCTTTTGTGGTACATAAATAATATAATACTTTTTTTAAAGAAATTCCAGATGAGTAAAAAAAAAAAAATCACCTGTTATTATACCATCTGATTATAACCACTGTTAACATTTCCGTTTTTATCTTTTCAGACTTTTTTCTATGCATATGTGTGTTTTATTACTTTTTCCATGAAATATAATCATGTTATACATACTGTTTTATAACTTTTATCCCTTTTAATGCTATATTGTGAATGGATTTCTGTATCAGTAAATATGTAATTACATTATTTTTAACCTCTATGTAGGCTGTACCTTGGATACTTAAGTTGTTTCAATTTTTTACTGTTGTAGTCAAGGACATAATGAAGTTCTTCTAACATCCTTGTGAACTTTTCAGAATATTTACTTAGGATAATTTTCTGAAGTTATTACTGGCTCAAAAGTACACACCTCCCTATCTGTGGCGCCTTTCCTTCTGAGGCATATGGGACTTTACCCTCCAACCCCCTTGTACTCATTCAGGGTCCTATGACTAATTCTGGCCAATGAAATGTGAGCAGAGGTGAGATATGACGCTCCAGGCAGAGACTGAAATGCCCATGGGCAGTTCCGCAGTGTCTGTCTTCCCTTCCCTGATGTCCCAAGGACAGAGCCTCTGTCAAGCCTGGATCCCTGAGTGACTACATGGAGCAGCCCCCTTCTCCCCTCATGTTACCCTCACCTGCCACCTGCATGGACGTGTAGCATGAATAAAAAAAATAAACCTTAGGTGTTAACCACTGGAATTTCAGGGTTAATTGGTTAACTGCAGCATAACATATCCTGTCCCAACAATTAAAAAGTATGCACATTTTTAGGGCTTTTAATATGTGTTGCCTCAAATTGCTTCCAGAAAGACAGTCCCAAAGTATACTCCCACCTGCAATGTGTAAGTGCGTACTGCTTCCTCTTTAACACCGGAGTTACCCTGGGGACAAAGAGCTAAAAAAAAATGTGTTTTTTTTGTTAAAATGTGACCCTTTAAGATGTTCACCAGTATCATTGATTTCTAAGAGGTTTATTTCATAAACATTGTAAAACAAGATTTTAAGTTGCATGTATGGCTTTTTTAAAACGTTTGACCACTGCCGGGCGCGGTGGCTCAAGCCTGTAATCCCAGCACTTTGGGAGGCCGAGACGGGCGGATCACGAGGTCAGGAGATCGAGACCAGCCTGGCCAACATGGTGAAACCCCGTCTCTACTAAAAAATACAAAAAAAAAAAACTAGCCGGACGAGGTGGCGGACGCCTGTAGTCCCAACTACTCGGGAGGCTGAGGCAGGAGAATGGTGTAAGCCTGGGAGGCGGAGCTTGCAGTGAGCTGAGATTGGGCCACTGCACTCCAGCCTGGGCGACAGAGCGAGACTCCGTCTCAAAAAAAATAAATAAAACGTTTGACATAAAAAAAACACCTTTTAGTCAAGTTTATCTGTTACTTTTTTTTTTTTTAATGGTTACTACCTATGCTGTCATGCTTATGCAGATCTTTCCAATTCTTTTTTTTTTTTTTTTTGAGATGGTCCACCCTGTCCCCCAGGCTGGAGTGCAGTGGCGTGAGCTCAGCTCACTGCAACCTGCGCCTCCCGGGTTCAAGCGATTCTCGTGTCTCAACCTCCCGAGTAGCTGGGACTACAAGTGCATGCCACCATGCCCGGGTAACTTTTTGTATTTTTAGTAGAGATGGGTTTCGCCATGTTGCCCAGGCTGGTCTCAAACTCCTGAGCTCAGGCAATCCACACGCCTCAGCTTCCCAAAGTGCTGGGATTACAGGTGTGAGCCACCAAGCCTGGCTAGGTCTTTCCAATTCTGATTGCAAGGTTGTATAAATATCCACCACTATCTTATTCTTGTACTTTTATTATTTCTTTCTAACAGTTAATTCTCTGATCTGGCTGGGCGTGGTGGCTCACACCTGTAATCCTGGCACTTTGGGAGGTCAAGGTGGATGGATCATCTGAGGTCAAGAGTTCAAGACCAGCCTGGACAACATGGCAAAACCCCATCTCTACTAAAAATATAGTAACAAAAGAAAATTAGCCGGGTGTGGTGATGGGTGCCTGTAATCTCAGCTACTTGGGAGGCTGAGGCAGTGAACCCAGGAGGTGGAGGTTGCAGTGAGCTGAGATAGCACCACTACCCTCCAGCCTGGGTAAGGGAGCGAGACTGTCCCAAAAAAAAAAAAAAAAAGCTTCCAAAAGACATTGAGATAATTTTGTAATGTTTAGAAAAATTAGAAATTGGATTGAGTAAAATTTACATATTTTACACAAGAGGACTAACATCTTTATAATATTTAACCTTTCATTTCAGTACATTTATAATGTTTTATGTCTCTCAGCCTATCTTTTCTAGTATAGGTGATTTTTGTAGTGTGGTTACTATTGTGTAAATGAGATCTTTTCCCACTACTTTAAAAAATGAAAATTAAATCAATTGCTTTTATGACTTAAAACATTAAATAAAACTTATGTAAGTGTAAACATTATTTTAAAACATATGTAGAAAATTAAAGCCCCCATAATTAAAATCACTTTCCCCCAAGAAAAACAGTCAACAGTTGATGCATATTCATCAGTTTTTTCCTAAAGTATGTTTTAGCACTTTGACCATATGAGACAACCCTTCTGCTCTTAGCATTTTTCTCTTTGCAATAGATCTTCCTATGTCAGTACACATCAATCTACCTCATTCTTACCTCTGCATAAGAGAGTAGTGTGTGGTTGTATAATAGTTTAACTTGGCGATTGGTTATTTATTTTATAACTAGCCAGTTACTGAACTATTCTAAAGGTTTTGCTGTTGTTAATTTCTTTTGCCTTTTTCAGTTGGGTAATAATTCTGGGTAGGTTGATAATTTTATTCCCATGTTTGTAATCTTATTTCACTTTCTCAAATCATCACATTGACCGGTACTTTTAGAACAATGTTAAATAACACTTACATAATTCTGCTGATATTGTACATTATTTTATATATATATTTTTTACTTAGAAGAGTGTTTCTCCAGAACTATAAATTTGACTCTTAGTGTAAAATAATCTTAATATTTGAATTATACATTAAGGTTATGCCCTCTATTTCTAGTTTGATGAAAATATTATTAGTAATGGATGTTGGGGTTTTATTTAATGGCTTTTTTCCACATCTGTCAAGATATCAACTGGCTTTTCTCTATTATGACTTTAGATGAATCATTAATAGATTAGCTAATGTTAAGACATCTCTGCATTTCTATAAAAACCTGATATAGTCATAGTATATTATTATTTTAATATACATCTCCTTTCAGTGTTAACAGTGGTTATTTATGATTGGTTGGTCCATAGATTTTTAATTTGTGTTTATTATCTGTACTTTCTGATTTTTCTACAAAGATCGTGTATTACTTGTATAATAAAAAATAAGAGCTTTAAATTGTGAAATTCTTCTGGATTTGGTTTTCTCATTTTATTATGGAATTTTTCATACCTAAATAAGATGAATAGTTGTGTAATTTTTTTTTTCTGCTTTGTCAGTTATTGGTGTTTGTTAACTTCTTAAAATTAAAAAGAACTTGGGAAGCTGTTTTTCTATGCCCTAGAAACATTTAAATATTTAGAATTTTTTGCTCTATTGAAGTTTTTATAACATGTATAAAACTGTCCAAATCTAGTGCCTCTTGGGAAATATGGTTTTTTTCCTTTTTTTCAATTTTTTTTCATACTCATTGGTTTCTTCAAACTTTATTTCTATTCTGTAAGTTTCTGGCAATTTAAATTTTCCTGGCTAAGCGTGGTGGCTCATTCCTGTGATCCCAGCACTTCGGGAGGCCAAGGCAGGAGGATCACTTGAGCCCAGGAGTTCACAATCAGCCTGGGCAACATAGTGAGACCCTGTCTCTACTAAAAATTAGCTAGGCATGGTGGTGTGTGCCTGTAGTCCCAGCTACTCAGGAGGCTGAAGCAGTAGGATCACTTGAGCCCGGGAGGCCGAAGCTGCTGTGAGCTGTGAGCACGCCTGGGACACAGAGCAAGACCCTTTCTCAAAAAAAATTTTTTTTAATTAAGTACATTTTCCTAAATAGTGATTCTGTTCTGATTTTCAGACTTGTTGGCCTGGAGTTGCAGTATTCGCTTCCTCATTCCCATGTTGTGTGTGCTTTCCCTTTTTGTTCTCATTAGTTTTTCCAGAATTAGTCTGTTTCACTGATCTTTTCAAATAACCAACTCTGAGATTTTTATCTTAATTTACTGTTTTACTATTTCATGATTCTTTTGGTTTTGTTCTTACTACTTTTTCCTTTATTATTTTCCCACCTTCTTAAGTTGCATGCCATTTTAACTTTTTCTTCCTTAATAAAAGACACAGTTACTAACATTGTAAGGTATGACTTTTCCTCTGAATACATCTTTATCCCTATCCCTTAAATTTATATTTAGTGTTCTAAGTTATAAATAATTTATAATTTCAGATTTGACTTTATTTTTTACTGGAGTTTTTTGAAGTTATACTTTTAAATTTCCAGGTAGTTTTATTTTGTGGTTGTTTTTAGCATTTCTTACAAACTTCTAGTTTTATTGCCTTGTCAAAGAGAGTATGGCCTGTACAATTTGTGCATTTTGGAGATCATGGATGTTTTCTTGAGACCTAATAAATTTTTAGTTTTAATACATATCCCCAGAAAACTGAAGAAGAAAGTATATTCTCTGAAGGTAACAAAATTCAATCAGATATATTCATTTGACCTCATAAAGTATAATATTATGAACCTTTAATTTTCATTTACTTGATTCATTAAGACTAAGAAAGACATGTTAGTCTCCTGTTATTGTATTTCTGTCTATTTCTTTTGTTTCTAACAGTTTTTGCTTTCTTTTTGATGTTATTTGGCAAATGATCTTTTTATATTTAAGGGAAAAAATATTTTCCTTTAAAGACTTGTATACCTTTGTGAATCTTACCTCATTTTGTTGTAATAGTTGTTTCTGTAGAAATACATAGTTCAGTAAAATATTTATGTCTGTTTTTAAGTCAACAGAAATCTTTCAGAAGTCCTTTGTATCTTAACAAGATACTTTGGAAGTTCTTGATCTTCCTAAGTAGGCTAATGTTCTTGCGGGCTACTCCTGAGCCAAAGCAAGAGTGGTAGTGTGGACTGAGGTGTATTAGGCTTTGGGTTTTTTTGAGTGTACCAATGTTTCTGGTTCCTGCTTTGGGGCAGCCCCATGCTTAGGGATGTTTAGGGGATGCCTGCCCTTCACCTGGCCATATTCTGCCTCAGTAGGGCCCACACAAAGGTAACCTAGGAGGCACTTTTCTTCTGTGGGGACTAGCCTTCTGAGAAGGCAGCAGAATGTAGCTTTGTGTGCCTGGCTATTGGGGTAAAAGCTAATCTGAGAGACTTACTCCACCAGAAAAGATTTTGTTTTTTTTCTGTAGAGTCAGAGTCCCGCCATGTTGCCTAGGCTGGTCCTGACTCCTGGGCTCAAATGATCCTTCTGCCTTGGCCTCCCATAGTGCCGGGATCGCAGGTGCAAGCCACCACACACAGCCCCCACCAGAAGAGGTTTTTCCAGAGCTGTTGGAACAGGCTATTCACGTGGCAAAGTCTATCAAACACAGAACCGGCTTTTTCCAAATGTGTAGGAGTGGTGAATCCCAGCCCTCAGCTCAAGAGTAAAAGAAATAGGACCTTCTCTATTTTCCTTCATTCAAGTGAGAGTTGATTTTTGAGCCCCTGTTCCACCAGGCTCATGCAATTTGACTCAGTCAGCTCCAGGACTCCCCTTTCTCCAGAGGAGAGTCCTTTACAGTTCTGGGGAGCTTATATATTCCAACATGTTAAGGGGAGAGGGGATCCACATCTGCTCAGATATTCCCGGTTCCTACCCTGCTGGACACCTCATGCCTCCATCCCATGCTTGGGACATAGGAATTAGCTGTTCTGTGCTGTAGGAATCTCCATGAAGCTGTACTTGGCCCTGACTGCCTGGGCCCTCCCTGTAGCCACGCCCTGTCTGGTGCCACAAAGACTTCATTTAACTTGAAGGGACTGCTAGATAAGCTAGACCTGTGTTTGCACAGGAGTCAAGACCACCGAGTGGAAATAATTCTGTGGCTGCCACCAAAGCTGTTTGCATTGCCGAGAGCCACAGTTCTACCCACTACTTCCCAACCGTGGCCCCACTGCGCCTGCCAGAGTTGTTACCATCTCTGTGCCCTTTCTCTTGCTTATTGCACAGTAGGTTACACAGTCTTGTGCTTCTCCCTCTTGCCATGTCATCTCTTCACTCCACCACTGCTCTGACCGGCCCATGCCTATGCTGTTCCCCGTACCCTCGAGGATCTCCTCCGTTTTCATGTTCCTCTAATGCAGAGCTGCCAGAGGCTTCTTCCTAAAGCATGGGGCAGATGAGGTCCTAGGACACCACAGGCTCTTTCCCTACCTGCCTAGGCCTTGCTGTGCACTCTCTCTGTGTTCTTGCTTATGCTGCCCCACTCCCTGGAATCCCTTTGCTGCTCCAACCCCATTCCTCTTTTAGGCCCCAAAGGCCCCAGCCCTCTGGATGAAACTGAACCACTACCAGGAAGGGGGACTTGTGCCTCTTCCATCACCCTTTTCATACTTACAGCTGTTAAATCATTCGTGTTTTCACTTAGCAAATATTTATTGTGCCCCCTTATGCCCAGGCCCTGGGAACACCACGGTGAAAAGACTATTACTTTCCCCAGATCTGCTCTGTTCCAGTGGAGGGGTGAGCTGCTCCATTGCAGGCATTCATGGAACTCAGTTGATGGGGGATTTTTGAGGCTCCCCCGCAAGGCAGAGCTCTCACAGGCAGCTGAGGACAGGGGCCAATGTGCACCCCGCTTCTCCAGACCTGGGATGACCTGGGCCATTCTGAAGACCTCATGAACACCACGCTTCAGGATCGATGACCCCAGGAGGAGCCTACGGTGGCTAAGTGTGCCTGCTTCACTGTTCCTGCATCACCAGCCCATTCAGGTCCTTTGACTTTTGCGTAGTAGCATTTTTCTAAGGACAATCTGCAGAGCAGCTGCTTCAGAGCTATTTGTATTGCTGGCCCATCCCAGGAAAACCTCCTAGATGAGGACCCTTGCATTCTGGGCCTGGAAATCTTCATTCTAGAAAGCTCCTTTTACTAGACAGAATAATGGTCCCCAAAGATGTCCACATCCTAATCGCTGGAACCTTGTGGCTATGTTACTGTAGTTGGCAAAAGGGCCTTTCAGATGGAGAGATGATCCTGGATTATCTGGGTGGGCCCAGTCTAATCACACAAGTTCTCAGCAGCAGAGAACCTTTCCTTGGGTCAGAAAGAGATGTGATGATGGAAGAAGGGTCAGATATGATGCTGCTGGCACTGAAGGTGGAGGAAGGGGCCACAAGCCAAGGAACAGGGGCAACCTCTAGAAACCAAAAAGGGCAAGGAAATGGCTTCTCCCTGGAGCCTTTAGAAGAGAACACAGCCCTGTCAACACCTTGATTTTAGCCCAGTGAGACCCATGTTGGACTTCTGACCTACAGAACTGTAAGATAAGAAATTTGTGTTTTAAGCAGCTACTTTTGTGGTGATTTGTTATGGCAGCAATAGAAAACCAATGCACTCTCATGCTTTTACATACCCTATGGTCTGAGAGCCTCTGCCCCATAAATCCACTCAACTACATGGGTTTCACATGCCATGTGGCCTTTAACCAATGACCTCCTCGTTCTGGCTGCTGTTACCACCTGCTTGATTCCCTGGTTCAAATTCTGAAGAGAGAGTGGATGAACAGATGAATACACAGGTCTGACTGGCCCCACTCATTGCTTTTCACTCCAGGACAATCCATAGGATTGGCTGTGCTAGAAGCAGATGCCAGTCTTCCTCTGGCCAGAGGGCCAGACTCCCAAGACAAGGTACATGGCCGTATAGGAGAGAGAGGTCAGAGAAGACCTGGTGGAAAAGGCTGTGGAGTTGAGACCTAAGGATGGGCATGGGTTTGCCAGGACATGGAGGGTGCAGGGAGAATTCCAGACACTTACGCTTAAGAGAATAGGCCCTTCGGGGGCAGGCAGGAAGCAGTATGGTATTGCTGGACTAAAACCTGTGGCAGGGGCAGCGGCTGCCCAGGGGAGGCGGCCAGGTCTCTGAGGGTTTTGTCTGCCAGGCTGAGGGGCTGCCCTTACTGTGTGGGCTGGAAAGCCAGGGAAAGGTGAAGACTGGCAGTGCTTTGGAGGCTGATTGCAGAGATCTGAAGCTGGGCAACAGGAGACACTTGTCCCCACTTCCTTGGCTCTGAATTCCCTGAAGCCAAAGTCTGGATTGACTTCAAGGCCTGGCTGGAAAAGGGAGAAAGGAAGGAGAGAAGGTTCCAGAAGAGGAAGAGAAGTGTTGACACACAGAAGACACAACTGGGCCAGGAACTTTTATTGTGAGTACGTTCTTTTGAAAAGGATCCTGTTTCAAAGGCCTCTTGTGTTTGCAGCCCTTAGAAAGCGAATTCTGAGAATTATTTCAGCCTGATTAAGCTCGCTGGTATCTCAAAACACTGAAATATTATAATTACAAATAATAAAAAAAATATGTAATTACAAACAATACCAAACTGCAAAATAAGCATAAGAAAAGTCCCACGAAGTTCTGATTTTGCTACTTTTTCAATTCCAAATTCTTTCCCTAGGAAGTTTGGTGCTGAGCCTGGCCTGTGGTGGGGAAGGAGGCCTGGGGCACAGCCACTGGACCTGCCTCTGGGATCTG
The DNA here is from genome assembly GCF_000951045.1 of Mandrillus leucophaeus. NCBI lineage: Eukaryota > Metazoa > Chordata > Mammalia > Primates > Cercopithecidae > Mandrillus > Mandrillus leucophaeus. Next base: position 1,024,921 of record NW_012106908.1, read on the forward strand.
GACCTGATGGCCAGCGAGTAGCCCACAGGTTGCATCGCCCACAGGTTGCGTCCCCCACTGGAACACCCCTGGGAACCTGGGTGGGAGCAGCGGGTACAGAGGCCAGTGCAGAGTCGGGGCTTGGACCATCAGGCCTAGACCAGCACAGTGAGGCACATTCATTCATACACAGGAGTTGGATTTGCATTCTGAAAAGGTAGCACACATGACAGACCCGTGGGCAACCTGGCAGTGGCCATGCCACAGAGGGAGGCCCAGGCTGCAGCTGCTGAAAGGGACTCATGCCCCTCCCAGCTGTGCCAACTGAGGCCCCGCACGCTGCTGTGTGCCAGAGTTAGTTAAGAAGACACTGGAAGGCTGGGTGCGGTGGCTCACCCCTGTAATCCCAGCATTTGGGAGGCCAAGGTGGACGGATCACAAGGTCAAGAGATTAAGACCATCCTGCCAACATAGTGAAACCCTGTCTCTACTAAAAATACAAAAATTAGCTGGGCGTGGTGGCACACACTTGTAGTCCCAGCTACTCAGGAAGCTGAGGCAGGAGAATCACTTGAACCCAGGAGGCAGAGGTTACAGTGAGCCGAGATCATGCCACCGTACTACAGCCTGGTGACAGAGCAAGACTGTCTCAAAAAAATTTAAAAAAAAACAAAAAGACACTGGAAGTAGGAAGATTGAAAGTCCTATATCAGGACTTTCTTTGGAAATGAGGTAGATTCCTTTTGTTCTGTGGAAACCCAGGATTAACATCACCAGACTGAGGGTGACAAGGTTAGTGAGGATGCTTGCACAGTCTGAGAAATGAATGGACTGTTTTGCATCAGTCCCTTCCCCTTTACCAATTTTAAAAATTTAAGGAGGAGAAAATATTTCAGCATGAGACTGAAATATTTTCAGTTCCTGAGGAAAATAACACTATTCCTCCATCCTTAGTATTCACTTAAACAAATGTTTTGCTAAAACCTTATTAAAAACTTTAAGCCCACCCAGGCACGGAAGGCTTTGCTTTTACAGCAGCTAAGGTATGTGTTCATTACCCCATGAGTGATGCTAATGCATTGTAAATAGTTCTTTATTATGAGTTTATGTAGTGCTTGGTGCCTAAAATAAATTTCATTTAAATATTTGAAATAACTGCTGAATATAAGCAATTTATTCTGATTATTGATAAAATAACATTCACATTCAAACCTATAAATCTGAGAAATCACTATTCCATATACACAGGAGGCCACAGTCAGTAGTCTAATAGTGCTGCTTACCAGAGTAGTGTAAACTTCTTTCAGAATCAGGGAACAATTCTAGATCACCCATAGTGAGAAGTAAGTGCTCTTCTCTTAGGCCACCGACACTTCCGATTGGGTCTTGACATCCCACCTATGGGCTGGTGTGTGCAACTCTCATTTCTACTTCCCTCCCCAGTTTTAAGAGTCACTGCGTCACACAAAAGTTGCAGCATTGGCCAGGCACGGTGGCTCATGTCTGTAATCCCAACACTTTGGGAGGCCAAGGCAGGTGGATCACGATGTCAGGAGTTCAAGACCAGCGTGGCCAACGTGGTAAAACCCTGTCTCTACTAAATATACAAAAATTAGCCAGGCATGATGGCACGTGCCTGTAATCCCAGCTACTCAGGAGGCTGAGGCAGAGAATTGCTTGAACCCGGGAGGTGGAGCTTGCAGTGAGCCGAAATCGCACCACTGCACCCCAGCCTGGGAGGCGGAGCTGGCAGTGAGCCGAGATCGTGCCACTGCACCCCAGCCTGGGCGACAGAGCGAGACTGTCTCAAAAAAACAAAAAGAAAAAAAAAAAAAAGCTGCAGCATCCCACACAAGACCCTGCTGATCTTCTGGGCTGTTATGTGGCCTGTCTACCAGCACCCTGTTAGTGTGCTTTTCAATAGGTCTTAGCCTCACCCACTTTATTCAAGCCTACTGTGGCAGGTACCTTTGTCGAACTTGAGCCTAACCATCCCACTGGCCAGGGTCCTGCTCATCGCTGTCCTCCTCAGAGCCAGCAGACACCCTCTTGATTCTCTGGAGTGCGGCCTTGATGCTCCTCTCAAGGTCACTAGTGCGTCTGTTGCTAGTTGGTTTGCTGCTGAGGTTTTGGCCAAGATCAGGGTGAACTTTCTTCAGTTTGACCCCTTGCCTTATGGCAGCCAGAATGTGCTCATTGATTGAGGCGTGGGGAGGGCGCACCGTTGGCACTTCCACCTTCCGGAGAGGAGCTCTGCCATGCCTTAGGGAGGCCAACACTTCATCCATAGATCCTGAAATTGAGTAAGCAGAGCTAGTACCATCAAGAAGACACATTCCCTTCCCAGAACATTATTGCTATGAAATTGTTAAATCTCACATCAGTTAACACCATGACTTAAACAAACAATCACTTCGTCAAGCAAATGCCTTGATTACCTGCTAACAATAAGCCTCCTGGTTGAATCCAGGATAGCTGAATAGCTCATGTTTTAGCTTAACCACTTTCTTTCTGCTAATTTCTTCAAATCCACAGCCACTGACAGGAACAAGCATGCACAACTTTTGTTAAAATTACTGTTTTTCAAGACAAATGTGATCTGTCCCTCCCATCCTGAAAAGAGTTACGGAAGCCTGGGGTGGAACAGTCTCACCCACTGTACATGACCTCTGAAGGATACCTCTGAAGCTGTATCTCCTTCATTACCCTGTCCGGCTAAAAATCTTTTTAAAAAAATTTTATCCTGCTCAATTTAACTTCAGTCTTGGCTATTAGTCAGTGATGACTCATTCTATGACAATGAAGTGAGTAGGTTTCTACACATGAAAAGGCTTAAAATAAAACTTTAACCGGCAACTCAATGAACCGCCACCAGAGGGGTGGCACTGGCACATTTTTCTATATATAATGTGTTTAATTCCACCTACATTACCCTGAGGTGGCTTACATACTTTATTTTTGAGTATGTGAAATGCTGTCAAAACACAAATTAGATCAGAGCTTCAAGGCGTTAGTGAGGAGAAGCTATTTTTCACTCTGGCACCTGGAGACCCCTGAGACGGTAAAATCTTTTATCGCCCACTGGAGACAGGCCTGACTGTGGCCACTAATTTAGAGATCTTCCAGGTAAGGCTTCAAGATTAATAATCAATTCTAGTTCAGGATTGAAAGGCCATGCTGTGGCTAACAAAAGGCCATTCTGCTTTGGATTTAAACCTATACCTCCTTATTACAATTTCCTTCTGGGGGTAATGAGACAGGTTTCACAATCAAGGGCATTCTCTGGTGCAAATTCACACTTTCTTTTTCTTTCCTGTGATTTAGCAGTGTTTGTGAGTTGAACAGAACTTCCCAAAACCATGTGCATTAAATCTGGGATGGGAATGTGGCACCCCACAAAGATCTGCCCACTTCCAAAGTCTGATCTAGACACAGCCATGCAAACTCTTTACTTTTCATTCACAGGACAGTTGTTGCAAACCCTATGGAAACAGGCCATTGGGTCTCCACCTAGTATTTGGACATTTTCATTTGTACCTGGTTCTAGGTACAGTGAGGCTCTGAACTCAGAATAGCCAGATTGCTCAATTAACCAGAATCAGTTTGGAACTGTTATATCATTCATAACACCTAATACAGTAACCTTGCACAGTTTAGGTGGAGGTGCTTAAGCATACTTTTAAAAACAAATTTACATAAATTTTGTTAGGCTATTCTAAAGTGCACACACACACACCCCAAAGCAATAGGCTCCAAGTCTAGGCAGATTCAGGCCATTCTCCTCAAAACTTAATGTCTAAAGCCATAATTCGAATTCTGAGAACTATAGCCCTATTAAAGAAATTGTCAAGAGCATTCAGTGTACTGCACTTGCCAAGACAAGTGGCCCACTTTTTCTTTCTGATCCATTACACTTTAGAAAGACTTCCAACAGTAAGGGTTCCCAGTGTGCTAGTCAGTCTGCAAGAACAGCCTTCTACATTCTGGCTAATATGCTTCTACAGTAATTTCCAACCAGTATTCTGCTTAAAATACAAAAACTGGATTCTGTAAAGGACTCAGAGATGCAACAGTAAGCATAGTTTAAAACCGTATTGAAAAGTATTCCAATGGCCGAAATCAAATACATACTGAAGTCTTAAGAAACTTCAAATAGGTTGATACTTTAACCACCTCAGAAATCCCAAGTCATGTGATCATTAAATGTATAGAGATGGTTTCTTCAAACTGAATTAACATTTATGAAACCAGATTTAGGCTATACTATACTAACTTTGCAATGAAAGAATAATGATACTCAAGGCAGCGAATACTGGAATATTTTAAGGCTACAGAGAATTATAAAAATGATTTCCATTTGAAGATGATTGCTTCTGAAGCTAGAATGCTTCAACAGCTTAACAACTCATGGGGGAGCAGGGACAGAATTCCAGTGGACTACCTGGACATGGAAAACTTTCCAAGGAGTCACGTGGTCTCTCAGCAGGTGATTCACACACTAGAGGAAGTGGCTGGTCATCTTTCACTGGAGCCCGGAAGCCTAAGTTCTGATGAGTTGCAGCTTGAGAGGATGAGGACAGAGCAGGGAGAGGAGGCGGTGGGGGTAGGGGTGGGGGTGGTGGTGGAGGAGGAGGAGGAGGTGGTGGCAGTGACAATTCCTCACTGGATGTGGAATGTGTTTGATCACCAACTGGAACAAAAACCTGGACAGGGATATTTCCATGACAGTCTTGACACTTGGGGCTTTTCACGTTACCAGCTTCCGATAGGGGAACGCCTCTAGTTTTCCTAGAGGACGGGTGAATTACTGACACAGCCTGGGAAGCTGGCAAGCATGTCTGCTGGGAAAGGTCGCCTGGCAGGTTTGGAGCCACAGGTTCTGAGCCAGAGGTGTTTCGGACAGATTGAGCTAGGCGTTTCTGAAAATGAAAAACCATGGTGAGGAATCTGCCACAAGTTCATACCATCAAAATGCTGAAACTTTCTAGAAATCTATAAACACATGCGTTTCTATGCATGGATGGTCTAATTCACAAAGTGGCTCCTTCTTGTTTGTACAGCCATCCTTGTTACCAAAGCCATTTTTCATGGATTAAAAGATAAGCATTTATATCCTTTGATCAAGTATTACCTTCTCTGTAGTAAAATGAAGATACAAAAGCATACATATAGAGGAAAATAGTCATCAATTTTTAGTATGGAAAATTAGAAATGCTAAAATACAAATAATAGGATATTAGTTGAAAAAAGTGTGACAAATCTATTCAAAATATTAAGTAGCCGGCAAAAGAGCAAGACTCTGTCTCAAAAAAAAAAAAGCCATAAAAAGTGAAATAGTACAACGCCTGAAACATCTGAAAAAATCAGATGATACAGTGTTCAGTGAAAACCAGATATAAAATATGTATTATGATTAAAAATGAGAAAAGTTCTATGAAAAATGCCAGCACAGTGGACATCCAAGTGGCAGCTATAACAAAGCCTGTGGATATTTCTTTTCTCTTACTTTTAGGCTTAGAGTTAATTTCATAATTAAGAAAATGTAAATTGAAAAAGTTCTGGTCTTTCAGGTATTCATTTGATAAAGAAAAACCTAGCCCTACAAAGAGCTAATCTTGAGAGGAGGTCCCTAAAGAAGGCACTGATTAGCCAATGAAACATAAAATGTAATACTATGAACTTATTAAAATGAACTAGCTCTATACATATTAACATGAATATATCTCAAAAACCTAAGTTAAAGAAACTGGCAAAGGATGCATTCAATATGACCCTATTAATGCAAACACACACACACCATGCAATCCATGATAAACTCAAGGAGTATTTCCATTTCCCTTACATTCTGCTCCTTTCAGGACAAATAGCAACATGGCAACAAGCCCCCAAACCTCCCTGATGCAGACACAGCCATGCAGCTGCCGTCCTGCAGCCTTCTGTCAGAGAGCATGCCAGCAGAATTCGAATCCCAGAAACTGGGCCAGAGGGCTAAACGCCAGTGCTCACCCAACTGATCTCCATCCAACTGATCAGGTCATACCTGATGGGGTTCCCTGAACCACCCAAAGATGCTTTCTGTGGCATCCCGGCTGCAGCATGTCACTGTGACTCTGGACTGTTAAGTTCTACCTTTATTTTTTTGTAGAGACAGGGTCTCACTGTGTTGCCCAGGCTGGTCTCAAACTCCTGGGTTCAAGCAATCTGTCTGCCTCAGCTTCCAAAAGTGCTAGGATTACAGACTTGAGCCATGGCGCCTGGCCGAGTTCTGCCTTATACTGCACAGGCATTCTGTCCACCCACGATAAATTAAATCCTTTACCTCACACAGCCCTTCAGATATTCAAAAAACTTCCTTGATCTCAACAGATACCATGTATCACATGATTTTATTTCTAGTTTTCTCCCTCCCCTACTTCCTCCCTTCCAAATGTGCTCAAATTGGCTATGTCCCCTTTAAGGGTGGCACTTCTTGGTAAACACAGAACTCCCTTATTCTACACAGGACGCCACTGTCCATACATGCCAAAAGCCCACAAGCTTTTGTCACACAGGTGGCTCATTAAGCTGAAGGAAACTGAATTCTCAAATTCTTTTACCCAAAATTTAAGCCACACAGACTTTCCTGTCACCCCATGCAAGCGCATACCTCCATACGAGCTTTTTTGGACTAGAAAACCAGTCATGTATCGCAATTTTGGGTGAACTTGTTAGCATTTAACTAATTGTTCCTGTTGGTCGTTGGGAGCTTAGGAGGCCTGATTCTGTCATTTTAAATCTGCCTACCCCTCCCATTTTCATATCACCCACACATGAAAAAGTAATATTCTGTATTGCCAAACAATTCCTTGATCTGAGTGAGGGCTGAGGAGACGGGCTGGCTGCCCTTGGATCCCTTCCTCTACACTGACTCCATTCTGTTCATCGAAACTCTCTTGGTGGTGGCGACCAGCCAGTTCCTCTCCAGCTCACTGGCTCTGCATTTACCCAGTATTTATGCAGCTCCTTCAATTCATGCTTTCCACTGCAGTTCACACCCAGGCCCCGATCCAGGGCAGTCACATCAGAATTTCTGTGGGTGGGGCTGGGCCTTAGTACTTAGAAGAAGCTCTCCAGAGGATCTGGATATGTTGCCCAAGCTGAGAAGCCCTGTGTGGCCCTGGAGTAAGACCTGGCTTCAATTCCTGCTGTTTAACCTTGAACTAAGTTGTGTAACCAACTATTCTGAACCTTGGTAACTCATTTGTAAAGTGGTGATGAAACTATCTCACAAGGCTGTTTCAAGAACTAAGTGAGAGTGAATGTGAAGTGCCTAGCATGGTGCCGGGTATATGAAAGGCATCAGATACCTATTCCAGAATCTTTTCTGGGACAAAGTGGGTTGTTTCCTTTTCTGGGGCTACAACAAACTTGGGTCTTTGTGATGGGGCTGGGGAATGAAGGCAGGTCTATGTTTTATAGTCAGTAAATTCAATGATATTCTTAAGCCCCTATTTACTTTTTTTTTTTTTTTTTGGAGACAGAAGAATCTCACTCTGTTGCTCATGCTGGAGCGCAGTGGTGCAAGTTCGGCTCACTGTAACCTCTGCCTCCCAGGCTCAAGTGATTCTTGTGCGTCAGCCTCCCAAGCAGCTGGGACTACAGGCATGCACCACCATGCCCGGCTAATTTTTGTATTTTCAGTAGAGATGGGGTTTCACCACGTTGCCCAGCCTGGTCTCAAACTCATAGCCTCAAGCAATCTGCCCGCCTCAGCCTCCCAAAGTGCTAGGATTACAGGCGTGAGCCACCGTGCCTGACTCCCTACTTATATTGTTTTAAAAAACCTATTTACCTTTAGATAAATGTTTGAGGTGATAGATATGCTAATTACCCTGATTTGATCATTACACATTATATACCTGTATCAAAATATCACACTATACCTCATAAATATGTACAGTTATTATGTGTCAATTAAAAATAATAAAAGCAAAAAATTATTTTTTGAATCTTCATAGCAGCTTTTTTTAATTAAAGGAATTTATCTCTAATAATAAAGTCAACAAATAGGAAAAAAATTACAGACTCAGGATCATTTTGTGGAGGAAATACAAATGTAGGCCTGTAACAGAGGGCATAAAAAATAACATTATCCTCATAAGTATATACTTTAAAAAAAAAAAAAAAAGAAAAAGGAAAGTTGTAGATATCAAAAAAAAAAAACCCATTTTACTTTTAATAGGGCACTTTCACTACACTTACATCACAATGCTGCCTGGATAACATTTTAAAGAACTGTTTATTACAAATGAGGGGAAATGCCAGCTAAATCAAGGGAGTTGAACAGTTTTCAGTTTTCCCTGCCAATCTAAACCACCAGTGCCAGTTAGGACTACTCAGTCAGGAGTGCAGAGCAGGAACCCAAGCGTGTTGTGATGTCAAAAACAGTAATTATTTTTTTATCATGGGTTTTGAATCACTGATATTCTATTTTTGTTTTTTATTGATATACCAGAAATAATGGTATTTTTTAAATGTTCACGTTCTGCATGACCTGTTCTTAATACTTTATACTTTCCTCTTTTTTAGGGTGGTCTTCATTTATTTCCCCAGAAGTGTAGATGAGGTGACTTTTTATAGAACTTACATCTTTAAATGCTCTCAATCGTTGGAGTGTTTTTTGACGTTCTTGGTTGATCCATTCTTTTTTCTTTTGCTCCTCTTCTTTTATCTTGTCTCTTTTCTATATTTAAACAAATGTATATTTCTAAATTGCTCAACATTACAAAAAATGTCTCGTACCCCAACATTACCACCCCAAAGCTGCGCCCAGGCTGCAGGCCTGGAGGCAAATGGCTGACAGCTGCAGGTCCAGGGCAGCGCAATTCCAGTTTCCACAAGTCTAGGCCTACATGTCACGCTACACAAACACAGAACATTTTCCTTCAGAGGAGACTCACCATCTGAATACTGTGATGCTGACGAGAGTATCTTATGCTTTCTTCAGCCTGTTGCAATCTGAGCCGATGATTTTCTTTGCACTGATCCTGGTGAAATAATACAAATCACCTACATGGTTTTTAATGTTACCCTGGTATAGCATAAAAGGTTAAAAGAAAAAAGCACTGCCCAGTTCTGGTGTGGCCCAATGGTACTGTCTCCTCCACAGTCTATGATGAGGGTTGCCTGGCTGCTTCTGGAAATAATTTGTTCCCAGCAGAGTGCTTTAAGAGATGAAAAATAATCCACCAGCCCATGAGAGGACATATAGGGAGCCCCCACTCTTAAATGGGATGTGTCCCAACAATGTTTTAATGTGATTGTTTTAAACACATTTCCCCATAACAATATAAATACTAATTACATTTCCAAGCGTACCTACAAAAGCAGAGCAACCTACAAATACCTAAAAAATTATAACTGTGTTTCACTTGTGCTTAACCACTCACTATACCAATATATAATAGGCTATATGTATATAAGATCCTTAATCTATGTAAAAAATAATACAGTAATACTCACAGATAATACTAACACTTACTGAGTAGGTTTTAGCCTCAATGCCAAGTACTTTTCATGCCTTATACTACTTTATCCTCACATGAAATTTGTATTATTACCACTATTGTCCTTTTTTTTTTTGAGACTGAGTTTCGCTCTTGTTGCCCAGGCTGGAGTGCAATGGTGCGATCTGAGCCCACTGCAACCTCTGCCTCCCAGGTTCAAGCAATTCTCCTGCCTCAGCCTCCCAAGTAGGTGGGATTACGGGTGCTGTGCCGGCCTATCATCCTCTTTTAAAAGATGAGAAAACTGTAAGCTCAAAAGAGATTTAAGTAATTTGCCTAAGGTCACATGGCTACCTAAGTGGCCAAGCTGTGATCTGAACCCAAGTTGAGAGCTCACCTCAACTACCATTCTATTAACCGAGTGCTTTCCAATTCCAACATTTCCAGAATCAGTGGAAAGAGCTCCTCTAAATGGGGTGGGGGAGTGATTATATCTTTAGAGTGAAGGTTACTGCTCCAAGTCTGGATAAGAGAAGGCATAGGAGCATTTTATATACATATACATATAACACTGCCAAGGAGGTAGAGGCATCTCTTCATCCACAGCACCATGGAAGTGCCAAAGGAGACTCCTGGGTTCATGGGTTTTCTGAAATGTGGAGCAAAGGGCAAATGCCTGTATATCTTCAAATCCTCGAATAACAGTTCCTAAATCCAGAAGTACAATTCTTAAACATGAGCATACAAAGAATATACTCTTCTAACAAAGTTTTTTATTTTTATTTTTTATTAGAGACAGGGTCTTGTTCTGTCACCCCGGCTAAAGTGCAGTGGTACAATCATAGCTCACTGAAGCCTCGACCTCCTGGCCACAAGTGATCTTCCTGCTTCAGCCTCTTGAGTAGCTGGGACTATAGGTGCGCACCACAGAGATGAGGTCTCACTGTATTGTCCCTGGTCTCAGACTTCTGGTCTTAAGTGATTCTCCCACCTCAGCCTCCCAAAGTGCTGGGATTACAGGCATGAACCACGGCACCTAGCCAAGTTTTTTTTTAACTATTTGTATTTAGATGGAAGAGTAATTAACATTTTTGTAAGCTACAAAAGTCACAATTTTCATGTTTTCTTAATTCTAATTAGAATAGTAGGCCGGGCACAGTGGCTCACGCCTGTAATCCCAGAACTTTGGGAGGCTGAGGCAGGTGGATTGCTTGAGGTCAGGAATTCAAGACCAGTCCCGACCAACATGGTGAAACCCCATCTCTACTAAAAATAAAAAATTAGCCGAATGTGGCCGGGCACTGTGGCTCACGCCTGTAATCCCAGCACTTTGGGAGGCCGAGGCGGGTGGATCACCTGAAGTCAGGAGTTCAAGACCAGCCTGGCCAACATGGCGAAACCCCATCTCTATTAAAAATAGAAAAATTAGCCAGGTGTGGTGACGTGCACCTGTAATCCTAGCTACTCTAGGGCTGAGGCAGGAGAATCGCTTGAACTCTGGAGACGGAGGTTGCAGTGAGCCGAGATCACGCCACTGCACTCCAGCCTGGCGACAGAGCGAGAATCCATCTCAAAAAAAAAAAAAAAAAAAAAAAGGAGAAAAGTATAGTAAATATGAGTAAATACATATAAAAGTCTGTATAAAAATGATATATAGAAGCTTCCTTTTCTGCCAGAAAAAATTAAATTTCTTAGTGTTATCTTTTTATGTATTCGTGGATTTTTAAAAATTAAGAAAAAAATCACCAAATATAAGGTCTGAGGTGAGCTGAATATTATCTGTAATTGTTTTGTGTACTCAATAATTTACAGTAAAATATATTTAGAATTGTTATAGTTGGTTATTAGAAATAGAGTTTCTACCTATTGTGGTTTTTAAAGTACCTGTGGTCCAGCGGCGATGGCTCACACCTGTAATCCCAGCACTTTGGGAGGCCAAGGTGGGCAGATCACTTGAGGTCAGGAGTTCAAGACCAGCCTAGCCAACATGGCAAAACCCTGTCTCTACAAAATATACAAAAATTAGCTGGTCGTGGTGGCACATGCCTGTAAACCCAGCTACTTGGCAGGCTAAGGCACAAGAATCGCTTGAACCTAGGAGGCAGAAGTTGCAATGAGCCAACATCATGCCTCTGCACTCCAGCCTGGGTGACAGAGCAAGACTCTGTCTCAAAAAAATAAAAATAAAGTGTCTGTGTATGCAATGGACATTCAACAAATAGTTGTTGAATGAATAAATTAAAACCTTGAGATTTGCTAAATGCTTAAATCCTAAAAGAAAAAAAATACTTTTAAGAAAAACATTTAAAAGCATTTTAACTATAGTCATGGATAAGTACATAAGTACATAAGCCATGGATAAGTACAGAAAAGTAATCACTGTGTTGGTAAAAACCTTATTTCAGTACCTCTTTATCCTTCATACAAGAATAAATTTCTGGAAGAGAAAATAAAAGAAAGCCGCTCTGAGCGTATCTACCTTTCTACTCCGGAGAGAGGCTCTTTTGGCACAGATCCTGCCCCGTTTAGACTCCAGCTGCTGGCACTGCCTTCTGAGTTCTTTCACTTCCAAATTCTTATCATCCTGCAGCCCCACCACACAGTCAATGACTTTAAGTTCCTCTGGACTTTCACATGGATCGTAATAGACAACTTCATTCTGTTTCTCTAAAAATATATTAATGATTGTTTAAAACACATTTTATTATTTTTAAAAATGCACTGAATTTTTTTAAATGTCAGGAAAATAAAGATCACTTGTAATCCCACCACTGAGCACTATTAACATATATAAAAAATATACGTGTATATATACATGACTATATACATGTGTGTAAGTAGCATGTGTGTATATACATGTAAGTAGTGTATGCATGTATATATACATGTATATATAGACATACATATATACACATGCACACATACACACACATACTACTTATATAGCTACACATATCAATAGAGTTCTAAAAGAACATTTTCCATGGGATGGAAATAAATTTTTAGGCCAGGTACAGTGGCTCACGCCTGTAATCCTAGCACTTTGGGAGGCCAAGGCAGGCGGAACACCTGAGGTCAGGAGTTCAAGACCAGCCTGGCCCACATGGCAAAACCCCGTCTCTACTAAAAATACAAAAATTAGTTGGGCACAGTGGTGTGTGCCTATAATCCTAGCTACCTGGGAGGCTGAGGCAGGGGAACAGCATGAACCTGGGAGGCAGAGGTTGCAGTGAGCCGAGATCGTGCCACTGCACTCCAGCCTGGGCAACAGAGCAAGACTCCATCTCCAAAAATTAAAAAAAAAATTTTTAAAGATAAATTTTAATGGCAGCATAGTATTCTCTAATTTAAGCAATCCATGTTGTTAGGCTGTTCCAATGTTCCATTATTGTTCATTTCACTGTGATGAACATCTCTGTATAAATCTTTGTGTACACTTTTTATCACTTCCTTAGCAGATAAAAGGATCTTGATACCCATTGCCAAACTGCACTCCAGAAAGGCAACTTATATTCTACCAGCAATATATTATTAAGATGCCTTAGTCATATTTAATCTTGATTACATATTGATTTTTTTAAAGTCACGCTTACTGTAACAAATTCAAACCCTCCAGAAGTACATAAAATAAACAGTGAAATTTTCTTGCTCCTTCCCCAAACCTTCTGAGTCATTCTCAGAGGAAAAACATTATGAACAATTTGGCATGCATCCTTCCAGGTTAACTTCTTTTTTTAATGTAATTTTTTCCCTAAATATGTAAAATGCTTATAACCTGAAACTACTGCAAAAAATTGTGAATACTCAGGATTAAACTAAAAGTTCAGGATCTATGTGAAGAACTTTATTAAACTTGGAGGAAATTTAGGAAAAAAGATTTAAATAAATGGAGAGAGACATACCATGTTCTTGGGTAGGAAGATTCAAAATTGCAAAGACCACTATTCTCCCCAAAGTAATCTCTAATTTTAAGCAAAATCACAATCAAAATTCCAACGAGTTTTTGTTTTGAACTTGATTCTAAATTTCATCTGGAAGAATAAAGGAGTGAAAATAGTCAGAAAACTTGTGGGGAAGTAATGGGGGGTTAACTTGCCTTACCAGACCCTAAAATGTGCTTCCAAGGTACAGTCATGGGAACAGTATGGAGCCAGCAGCAGAGCCACTCACAAACCAATGGAGGAGAACAACTCAGAAACAGACCAAAGTCAATCTAATGTTTAGCTTGAGAAATGTTAAACATTTAGGGAAAATGTTTTCAAAATCAGTGATTGGGACTGCTTAACAATTTGAGGGAAAGGTTCAGTTCCTACCACAATCAAAATAAATTCCACCTGGACTAAAGAATTAAATGTTTTAAAAAGCAACATCATAAACATACAAAAAGAAGACATAAGTATATACTGACATAATTTTGGGATAGGAGAATACTGCCAGACAAAATACTAAAAGCAGAAGCCACAGGGGAAAAAAATTGATAAATGTGACTTCATAAAAATTAAATATTTCTGAAAGGCAAGAAAACGCAAATGAGAAGGAGAGATTATTTGCAACATATGACAGAAAATAAAGGATATTATTCCTAATGTGGAAAGGAAATATTCCAAAGAAAAATAGACAAAGACTATGAATAGGCATTTCATAAAATAAGTACAAATAGCTCGTAAACATACAAAATTTTGTTCAATATTCACTCATAATAAACGAAAATTGGAAGACTGTCATTTCCTTTGTCAAGTAAACAAAAATGCAAAAGAATGGCATGAGTCTGGGAAACATACACACTCATATTCTGCTGATGGGAGCATCTTTCTTCTTTTCTCTTTTTTTTTTTTTTGGGACAGAGTCTTACTTTGTCACCCAGACTGGAGTGCAGTGGTGCCATCTCGGCTCACTGCAATCTCCATCTCCCAGGTTCAAGCAATTCTCCTGTCTCAGCCTCCCAGGTAGCTGGGATTAAAGGCGCCCACCATCACGCCCAGCTAATTTTTGTATTTTTAGTAGAGACAGGGTTTCACCACGTTGGCCAAGCTGGTCTTGAACTCCTGACCTCAAATGATCTGCCCCCTCAGCCTCCCAAAGTGCTGAGATTACAGGCGTGAGCACACCCAGCCTGGGAGCATCATTTTAAATGTACAACCTATCTAGAGGGCCATTATGTAGTATGAAATTTGGAAATCAGAAAATAATACAGAGGTGAGGAAAAATGTATCTCAGGTGATTATCGTATTGTTATGTATCAAAATGAAAAATATACATTGCCCTTGACTCAATAATTCCATCCTTAGAAATTTATTCCAAGGACATAATCTGTCCTATGCACAAAGACATGTGTAAAGGAAAGTTCACTACACTACTGTTCAAAACAGCTGAAATTTGGAAATCATGGTATATCCATAAAATAGAATACTATGCAGCCATTAAAATATTGATACTTTTATTATTCACTGAAATAGAAAGACAGTTATTATGTATTAAATGAAAAAGACTATTATGCATTGTATGCCTGTGTCAAAATATCTCATGCAACCCATAAATATATATATCCACTATGCACCCATAAAAATTAAAAAATTTTTAAAAAGATGTTATGCACTTGGTTAGTTTTGGTTAAAAATTTACATTTTTCTATATCAGCATATTTTAAAATCTACAAAGTTATAGAGCAAATTGTTACCGCTAAGTGTCTCTCTTTTTTTTTTTTTCCTTTTTGAGACGGAGTCTTGCTCTGTCGTCCAGGCTGGAGTAGAGTGGCACAATCTTGGCTCACTGAAACTTCCGCCTCCCAGGTTCAAGCCATTCTCCTGCCTCAGCCTCCCAAGTAGCTGGGATTACAGGCACGTGCCACCACACCAGACTTTGTATTTTTAGTGGAGACAGGGTTTAGTATTTTTGTATTTTTAGTAGAGACGGGGTTTCACCATGTTGGCCAGACTGGTCTGAACTCCTAACCTCAAGTGATCCACCCACCTCAGCCTCCCAAAGTGCTGGGATTATAGGCATGAGCCACTGTGCCCAGCCAACCACTAAGCATGTCTAGATGATGGGATTCTGGTAATAATCATTTTTCTTTCTTTGTTTTGCTATGTGTTAACAATGAATATATTATTTGAATAATAAACCACTGAAGGAAAACTTTAGGAAATTTGCAGATGTTATAATTTACAAAAAGTAATTGATAATATGGTATTTCCTTAAATTTATAATTTAAACATTGTAATCTATATACTTAAATATAAATTTTACCTTTTATAAGTCTTTTAAGGGAGTCCAACTGTGTAGTAAGCAGTATTTCTTCATTTTTTAATATCTCAAATTTAACTTCATATAGTTCTAACTGAATTTCATAAAATTGTATTTCTAATTCATCTACAACATTTATATTTTTTTCTTGTTCTGGAAGATCTTCCATCTTATTTTCATAGAAAAAAGAAAAATAAGTTAAAATAAATTAGTATATTAAAAACAAACTTTAGAAGCATTATAGCTATTTTCTATTCCTTGTTCAGCACTAAATATAAAAAAGCAAATAGGAAAGAAACTCATTTCATCTAGTGATGCAAATACTTTATATCATCCTTGAAACAGAGGCAAACATTTAGGTTTTGAGAAACATAAATGGCAATGAGGTATTATTATGTATTGCATATTGGTGTCCCCCCAAATTTCGTATGTTGACACTCTAACTCCTAGTGTGATGTTATTTGGAGGTGGGTCCTTTGGAAGTAATTAAGTTCAGATTATGTCAAAAGGATAGCATCCCCGTCATGGGATTAGTGCCCTTATTAGAAGAGAAAGACAGGGATCACTTTCTTTCTCTCTAAACATACACACAGAAGAAAGGCTATATGAGCACTCAGTTAAGAAGGCAGCTGTCTACCAGACAGGAAGATGATCTTCACTGGACAGTGAATCTGCAGGCACCTTGATCTTGGACTTCCCCGCCTCCAGAACTGTGAGAAATACATGTCCGTTGTTTAAGCCACCAAATCTGTGATAGTTAATCTTGTTATAGCATTCTGAGCCAACTAAGACAGGTGTTTACAGTGTTTTCTGCTTTAAAGTCATAAGATCATAGGAAAAAATTTAAGTGACTATGATCCTTCAGTGAAGTATCTCTTTGATTATTTTAAAGTTGTACTGAAAACATTGCTGGATTGATTTTCAAGTACAGTACCCACTTCAATACTGAGCTCGGTGTTACTATAAAGTGAATCCTACAATATGGTATTTTGAAACATTTTAACCAAAGGAAAACTATGTCTAACCTTCCGTAGAAGATGGTGTTGGAATAAGTGAAGAAAAGAAGCTCTTTAACGATGCCTGGAAAGAAAAGTGCTATCTAAAAATAAAAGTGTCCTTTACTACATGGTCTCACTTATAAGTGGGAGCTAAGTAATGTGTATACACAGACAGTGTGGAATAATAGACACTGGAGACTCAGAACAGTAAGAGGGTGGGAGGGGGGACGAGAAATATTTAATGGGTACAATTACATTATACAGGTGATGATTATACTAAAAGCCCAAACTTCACCACACACAATATATACATGGAACAAAACTGCACTTGTATCCTTTATTTATACAAAATTTTTAAAAAATAAAAGTGTATTTTTAAAACAAAGTTACATTTATCTTTGTCTTACCTTTCCCTGAATTTCAGCTCTTTTGTGATTTAAACACAACTCTTTCGCTCTCATGAGTTGCAGAGTCTCTCGAGCTAGCATTAGCCTAAGTTTTTCCAACCTGGGAACTGCTGTGGCCCAGGCAGCCTGGCCAAATCTCTTCGCATCCTGTTCCATTTCTTTCCGCATTACTGTTGGATTATAAAAATAAAATATAATTACACTTCATTAAAAAGGGAAACATTTATCACGAACTAATCCTTTCTTTATTGCCTCCATTCTATCAGCAGAACATCCTTTTTAAAAGAAATTCTGTTTTATTAACTTTTTTATTATTATAAAAATAATACATGGCCATTGATATAAAATTTTAGGCATTCCATTTTTAAAAAGACAGTAAGTCATGATCTCACCTAGTTGAGGCAACTGCTTCTTATATTTTGGCACACTTGCTTCCATATTGTTTCTATGTCTAGCTAGACAGACAGGCTCATATGGATAGTTTGACCAAAAAACTAGGATCATCATTCTGCTTTATATCTTGTTGATTCTGCACAATATATCAGAAACTCTTGCCACTCATAAAAAAAATCAAGAATCATGCTTAACAGCTACATAGTTTTCTGTTTTATGAATGTACCAAAACTTAACAAACTGATAGACATTAAGTTGTTTCCTATTTGGTGTTTTTATCAACAATTATTTAAGACTAAAAAAAAGTCCTTCACTCAGCCCACAAGCCCCTGCATGGTCTGACCCTGCCTGTCTTGCCAGCATTTTCCCTCATACCACATTGTCCTACACTCTTTGTGATCTAGCCCCGCAGGTTTTCTTTAAGCTCCTACTTGCCAACTTCCCTCACGCCAGGGGACATTTGCCAGTGCTATTCCTTTTGCCTGGAATACTCCTCACTTTTTTTTTTCTCTCAACTTCCATTTACCCTTCAGATACTGGGACAAGCGCCACTACTCAGAGGCCTTCAGTGACCACCACCCTGATCAAGCCCAATTTCTCTCTCACAGACCCTCAGAGCCGCATGTCTCTCTTCTTTGTGCCATTTATTGTCACTGCCATTTTCCATGTGCTTCAATGAATAATTAAGATTTCTCTCCCTTCACCAGACTGTACAATGTCTCTTAATGCTTGACACTGAATTCTCGGCACCAAGAAAACATAGTGCCTAGTGAGTAAGAGGGACTCAAATGGTATGTGAATAAAATGACAATCAATTACATGTATCTTTGTATAGCATTTTTTAAATTATCACCTGCTAATGCTTTTACTGTCTCCTTAAAATAATTCACTGTGATATCTTGAATAGAGACAACAGCTTCTTCAGCCCGTCTGGTCCATTCTTCAGCTTCTTTCTCCAGGGCAACCACCCTTCTAGGACCTAGGTCATCCTCATCCAAGGACTTCTACAGACGAAGGGAAAACTGTCTTAGTAACAGCTAATAGTTATGTAGAACCATTAGGAAATTGAAAGGAAATTGGTCACATGGATTAACTATACTACTACTCAGTATACTACTACTCAGTCAATTAAATGTTCATTCATTCAGCAGTCCCTTACTGCATATGAATAAGGTTCTAAGTTGAGCACCACCTGAAGACAAAAGGACACTCTGGGGCATAAAGGGAAAAAAAAACCTACTTTCACTTCACATGCCTAGAATAACTTTTTCTAGAGAGGAATGTTGTCAAATTATGCTTCTCTCTAGTAATAATAATACACAATTGTTCAAATAAGTGATCTGTGTTATCAAGCACACAATGTAGGGCCTGGAACAGAGCACTTAAGTGTTAGCTGTTGTTATCATTTCTTTTAGGGATATGTAATATAATCACCTAAAAGAAAATATCTGTATATTCATGCTTATAACATACTAGTATTGGACTGAATGTCTGGGTCCCCCCAAAATGCATATGTTGAAGTCTAAATCTCCAGTGTGATGGTATTTGAAGATGGGGCCTTTGGGAGGTAATTAGGTCATGAGGTGGAGCCCTCAAGAATGGGATTAATGCCCTTATAAAAAGAAGAGGAGACATAGGATCTCTCTCTCTCTGCTCTTCACCATATGAAGACACAGCAAGACAGTCCTCTACAAATTAAAAAACTGGCCTTCACAATACATTGGATCTGCCAGCACCTTGATCTTAGACTATCCAGCCTCCAGAACTGTGAGAAAAAAAGTTTTGTTGTTTATAAGCCACTAATCTGTGGTACTTTGTTATAACAGCCTGAAGTAAGACATGTGCTGCTATGTCATCCAACTTGCAATTTCTCTTCTACAAAGCATAAGAAATATGTACAAGTTAGCTGACAAGGAATTACAAATCAAAGCCATAACAAGATACCACTTCACACCCACTAGGATGGCTGTAACCAAAGAGACACACAATAACAAGTGTTGGTGATGATGTGGACAAATTGGAACCCTCATTTACTGCTTTTGGGAATATAAAACGATGCAACCACTTTGGAAAACCATCTGGCAGTCTTTCAAAAGGTTAAACATTGAGTAATCATAGGACCCAGCAATCTTACTCCTCAGTATGTACACAAGAGCTATGAAAACATATGTCTACACAGAAACTTACACACAAACATTCACAGGAGAATTATTCATAGTAGCCAAAAAGTGGAAACAACCCAAATGTCCATCAACTGATGAATAAAATGCGATATAGTCACACAATGAATATTACTCAGCAATAAAAAGAAATGAAATCCTGATATTTGCTACAACATGGATTAGCCTTGAAAACATTGAGATGAGTGAAAGGACCACATATTGAATAATGCTGTTGCTATGTCCAGAGTAGGGAAATCCACAGAGACAGAAAGTAGATTGGTGGTTGCCCAGGGTTCGGAGTGACTAATGGGTACAGGGTTTCTTTTGGAGGTGAAAATGTCCTGAAATTACATAGTAATGATCATTGCACAACTTTGAATATACTAAAAATCACTGAATTATACATCTTTAATCTGTGAATGATATCTTAAAACAGCTGTTACTTAAAGAAAGGAAAAATATAGACAGGGTACGGTGGCTCACGCCTGTAATCCCGGCACTTTGGGAGCCCGAGGTAGGCAGATCACTTGAGGTCGGGAGTTCGAGACCAGCCTGACCAACATGAAGAAACCCCGTCTCTACTAAAAAAATATAAAATTAGCCAGGCATGGTGGCACACGCCTGTAATCCCAGCTACTTGGGAGGCTGAGGCAAGAGAATCACTTGAATCCAGGAGGCAGAGGTTGAGGTAAGCCAATATTGCACCACTGCACTCCAGCCTGGGCAATAAGAGCAAAACTCCATCTCAAAAAAGAAAAAAGGAAAAATATATGCAAGAAGTAGACTCTCCAAATAATAGACTTTCAAAATAATGAACAGAACAACTTTATCCACAGGTTAGAGTGGCATGAGTTTCATCTAAATGTGATACTATTTTTATAGTACAATCATCTGGCAGGGGTCATGAGATTATATGTGGAAACATGGCCCAGTGGAGGGGGCAGAAATCAAGAGACTTCGTAGGTGTCTTCTGATTCTCATTGTTGAGACCCAAGGCAAGCTATTTAACTCCTCTGGACTCTAGATTCATTTGTAACACTGGAATAAGAATGCCTTTTCTGAATGGCGTCACAAGGTTGTCTGATGGCTCAATGAAGCAAGAGCGATAACAGCATTTACTAAAATTTAAGTTACTGAATTACAATCTAGGGTCCTGCTATTTAAATTTTCATCCTATTTTAAGAAATCTGCATGAGTCCTTAGAGGAAAACAAGCTGAAGCAAATAAACATCACATCAAAAACAATTCATCAGGCCGGCCTCAGTGGCTCATGCTTGTAATCCCAGCACTTTGGGAGGCTGAGACGGGTGGCTCGCTTGAGATCAGGAGTTCAAGACCAGCCTGGCCAACATGGTGAAACCCCATCTCTACTAAAAATACAAAAGAAGTTAGCTGGGCATGGTGGTGCACATCTGTAATCCCAACTACTCAGGATGCTGAGGCAGAAGAGCTGCTTGAACCTAGAGGAGGCTGCAGTGAGCCAATATCATGCCACTGCACTCCAGCCTGGCTGACAAAGGGAGACCCTGTCTCAAAAAAAAAAAATAATAATTGCCAGAAAAAACATTTAACTCTTTCAAATCTGTAGGAATCTTAAGCTATTAAGATGACCAATGTAAATGTCTTCATTTTCTATCAATGTTAAATATAAATTCAACATTTAAACATAAGGGTGAACTAGGCATAGTGGCTTACGCCTGTAATGCTATGCTTTGGGAGGCCGAGGTGGGCAGACTGCTTGAGCTCAGGAGTTCGAAACCAACCTGAGAAACATGGCAAAACCTCATCTCTATCAATAAATAAGTAAATAAATAAACATAAGGGCAAATCCAAACAAAAAGAGACTGAACATTAAGTATAAATAAAGAAATAATATATGACAAATGTGAATCTGATAAAATAAAAATTTTTTTAAAAACATACCAAAATATCAAGCTTACATAAAGTTGCAACTTCTCGCATAGCCCTAAATGGCTGCAATAAGTACTGGAAGAAGATGGTTGCCACAGTAACTAATTCCTGGTACGCTTCATCTTCCTCTTGGTACAATTTCATTAATGCTACCATGGTGTTGGCTTTTCCGTGTCCTTGAATAACCTAGAAAGCAAATGTGAATAAAGCTCGAATCAGGACAGTATATTTAATACATACCCAACAAACTAAACAAAAGAAACCTTCATGTTCTCAACTTTTAATACATCAATTTTAAATATTGATTAAACAGGAAAATGTTATCATCCTCCATCAAAAATGCCCAATAAAACAAGAATGGTTAAGTAAAGTATGATATATCCATGGCAGAATATTATTACTGTAGTCATTCAGCACTGTGCTTCTGAAGACTGTTCAATAATATGGAGACTTTTGGCCAGGCACAGTGACTCATGCCTGTAATCCCAGCACTTTGGAAGGCTGAGGCGGGTGGATCACTTGAGGTCAGGACTTCAAGACCAGACTGACTAACATGGAGAAACCCCGTCTGTACTAAAAATACAGAATTAGCTGGGCGTGGTGGCACACGCCTGTAATCCGAGCTACTGAGGAGGCTGAGGCAGGAGAATCACTTGAACCTGGGAGGCAGAGGTTGAGGTAAGCGGAGATAGCACCATTACACTCCAGCTTGGGCAACAAGAACGAAACTCCATTTCAAAAAAAAAAAAAAAGGAGACTTTTATAATATTAAATGGAGAGGCAGAGTGCAAAACTTAATCTCAACTATGCGCTAAGTATGCAGCGGAAAGGACCCAAAAGAAGGTTTGAGGTTGTGGATACTTTTTCATTTGACTTTTCTGACTGTAAAGGTTTTGTGAGGCTGTATTCCTTTTTAAAAGCTCATTAAGGGCCACGCCTGGTGGCTCACACCTGTAATACCAGCACTTTGGGAGGCCAAGGCAGGCAGATCATGAGGTCAGGAGATCGAGAACATCCTGGCTAACACGGTGAAACCCTGTCTATACTAAAAATACAAAAAATTAGCCGGGCGTGGTGGCGGGCACCTGTAGTCCCAGCTACTTGGGAGGCTGAGGCAGGAGAACAGCATGAACCCGGGAAGTGGAGCTTGCAGTGAGCCGAGATGGCGCCACTGCACTCCAACCTGGGTGACAGTGCAAGACTCCGTCTTAAATAAAAAAAGAACTCAAAAAATATTACAGAGCTGTCTCCAAGTACTTCAGCATGTTGATTCTCTTCATGTCCCAGGTGAATAGTCCCAGTAAGCCCTTAGCAGTGAACTCATTTACAGAGCCTCAACTGTGGTTCCAGTCTCTGCTGGTTACAGCTTCTGGGGCAAGGCAGAAAATAAACTGAACAGTGTATAATCTAGGTGGACTCACTTGGTAGGAAATTATTTTACTCCCGCAAGAAGAGAAATAAAATCAAATAATATAGATTTTTTTCAACTAATACATTCTTAAATTCTTCTATTTCCATCCTTCTGCTTAAGGAGAAAGTGATCTACTTTCAGCTGTAGTTTTTTATCCAGGTAATAATAATATTATTATTTTTTTTTAAGTGAAAGCCTCGCTGCACAAAATTAAGACACACACGCAAAAGTAAACTTAAGGCAAGTGATGCATTTCAGCCTTATTTCTTAGACTACTCAGAAAACTTTCAGAGTTAAAACATTCAGCTTCACTTTATATATCCTAGCAATACTAGCAATTGATCTAATTCTAGAATCAATTGCTTTTCTATTCTAAATATAAATATTAAAATTATATATTTGGACATGTTTTGAATTGAAGCTTCTTCCCCTCCCAACCCCTCATTTTTAAGTTCCAAATAAATACGTGAACTACACTAATGTGAACAGCTAGCTCAACAGTATGAACTACATTCATGCTATAGTACCCCAGAGTGAACTTAAATTTGGGAAAACTATAACTTTTCTGATAGTAACTACAGTAAAATACATCATATAAATGTTCGATTTTAAGGAGAAACCACCTATCTCTGTGAGAAACCGAGTGTGTAAAAAACAAGTCTGATTCAAAATGATATCATTTTTCACCTCATATCCTAAGGTGAAAAAGATAAAGTTGAAGATCAAACGCTGACTGGCCTGAAACTCCCCTGTGGCTTCCTCATAAAGTGAAATCAACACATGAGAAGTGGGTGTGTAGATATTTACATATAAAACCCACAGTACAAAAATGACCCCACTAACGAGCTTTTATAAAATTATTTTAATTTAGAAAGCTTATTGTATATTTAGCTTAGGCTGAATTCTTCTCTTCACCTCCCCTTCCTCAAAAGAATGCACAGAAAAAAAACCATTCAGGTTAATAACAGCAGTGAGCCGAGACTCCAGCCTGACTCTCCTTAGTAAACTGTGAGTGTGGATTTAGAAGGCATATTTTCTCCTAAACCCTTCTATGAACTTGTACTTCCCCATCCCCTTAGGTTCAGTAGGTTTACCACTCAAATAATTACTCTCTCTCAAACTACCTCTTTCAAGCTTAAAAGGGCACTAATGCGGTTATTCCAAACTGATGAATAAAGTTCACTTTCTGCTGGCTTTCCATTTGACTAAGTATATATTACTTAAAACACTCTATCTCCTAAAAGCCATTTCTTCTATCCCATTCGCGACGTTCCCTCATACACAGACTTAGAATTGCTTACATTTAGTCCGTGTTATTCTTTCCTACATGGATGGGTTGTTTTCAGTTTTGCTTGCAATATTTCTGGCATTTCCCGTTGCAACATCCTGCTCTGCCAGCATCTTCAGGGCAAAGGTTGGGGGCCTAGCCCAGCTCCCAGCTGCAAGTACACTAGGCTCTAACTTCGCTTGTCCTCTCTGCAGGCCCTCCTGGAGCTACCGCCGGTTTCCCGCAGCGGTCCCGCGCAGGTGAGGGCACCGGGGAGCCCGCGGCCT
>NW_012106908.1:1050183-1063977 GCF_000951045.1 Mandrillus leucophaeus
CGAACTTGCCCTCCGCTTCGTTCCAAGCCACCAGGAAGCGCAACCGGTGCCTCTCGGGCTCGGCGAAGAGGCCCTCCCGGACAGGCACCCAGCCCTCTAAGCTGTCGGGCTGCTCGTCTTCCATGGCAGTCGGCGGCAGCGGTCCTAGGGCTCGGCGGGCAAGGGCCTGGCCTGCTCGCACCGCCTGTCACGGGACAGTCCGAACCCGAGCATTTTTCACTGGAATCGAAACCGCGTCAGTGACCCAGCAGCGCCCTGGCCCCCGGCACCTCTAATTGGCTGACCCGGAGGTGGGGCTTACAAGAGGTGTTCGGGGTTGGTTGGGTGATAGACGACAGGGCCAGCGACAACCAATGAAAAGGTGAGACGGTGTCCCTCAGGAGTCAATCATCTCGCAACCCGTTCAGGAGTCTGGGAAATACAGCTCTTGCCTCACCTTTTCCACCCAATACATAAGGACGTTGGAAAAATATCTGTTGAATCGGCGAGTTGTTGTCTTAGTCTCCCACACTAAACTGTGAACTTCTTGAGAACAGGGACCAAGCTGATTTCCTTTTCTATCATCAGGGCCCTATTGAGTACATGGTTCCCGCCCTCAAGAATGTCACAAATGTGCTGGAGAGATGAAACATAAACTCGATAGTCATTTATTGAGGGCCTCTAAGTGCCAAGTACTGGGCAAGAAGCCACAAATTTATTTTTGTCAATTCAACAAACTTTTATTGAGTGTCGGCTGTGTGTCAGTATTGAGGGGGTGGAGTAAGAGGAGGAATTCAGGGCACTGCAGCTCCCAACCAGGGTGTTTAAATACAATCTGTGTTCTAACTCTTCACTTTAGAGTTAAGGAAACAGAGGCCCAGACAAACTTAAGATACACTGACACTCGGGCTCGACATGACCACCTGGCTACTGAAGGCCTGTTTAAGGAGATAACAGGAAATCCAGTTTACATGTCAGGGTGGAGCTAGATCTGTTCTTGCATCAAGGACCAAGACGGCCCTACTCTCTGCCTAGGAAATGTGCAGTGTAGACTGAGAAATACAGTCCATGTCCGCTCCCATCCTGGGAGTGCACTGAGACAGGTGGTGGTAATGGGGGGAGGAAAGGAGGCAGATGCCAGGAAGCTGGGATCAGGAGCCCTTTGCCAAAGCAAGGCCTGTGAGGTGTTGATTCGGGAACAAGTGAAAGCGTGTGTGAAGTTTTTGAGCTGGGAAAAACTGGAATCAGATTTTGTACTTGCTGTTGTCCCCAAGGGTAAACAATAAGCAAACAAAAAAATCAGGGCCAAGCTAAAGCTTTAGTTAGGACATCTCTCTGCCTTGAAAATGACCTTAAGAAATCTAGGAACCTCTGTGGAATGCAGCTTGAAGGTGGAAAGGTGCCTTTGTCTGAAGGTCCCTCCCCTTTTATGCCTGCTGCAAGTGTGAGGGTTGGGGATTGGGCCCTGGGACACAGTCACTCAGTCTTCTTGGAGAGATAACCTTTTAGCTGAAGTGATTGATTTTCCCCTACTTTTAATATACTGTTTTAACTAATATGATTTACTTATGATTTTTAACAGTCTGTTTTAAATATCTTTCTTGTATATTCCTCACGTTATATCTTTTTACTATCTGTTTTATACTGTGTTATCATTTCTATTAGCTTTCTAATCTATTTGGTTTTTCAAGAGGAAATTGTCAATCTTTCTCATTATAAAGTGTCGTGGGTGGCTGGGTGCAGTGGCTCACACCTGTAATCCCAGCACTTTTAGAGGCCGAGGTGGGTGGATCACTTGAAGTCAGGAGTTCGAGACCAGCCTGGCCAACATGGCCAAACCCCGTCTCTACTTAAAATATATTTAAAAAAAAATGTTAGCCAGGTATGGTGGTGCATGCACTATAATCCCAACTACTCAGGAGGCTGAGGCATGAGAATTGCTTGAATCCAGGAGGCAGAGGTTACAGTGAGCCGAGATTGCACCACAGCATTCCAGCCTGGGTGAAACAGTGAGACTCTGTCTCAAAAAAAAAAAAAAAAAAGAAAGAAAGAAAAGAAAAGAAAAGAAAAAAGAAAATTATCCTCTCTATGTATATTAATATATGTCTTAATCCATTCAGGCTGCTATAACAATACCATTGAGTGGGTGGCTTATAAACAACAAACATTTATTTCTCATAGTTTTGGAGGCTGGAAAGTACAAGATTAAAGTACTAGCAGATTCAGTGTCTGGTAAGGACACTTGGTTCATAGATAACTGTATTCTTACTGCATCTTCACATGGCAGAGCTCTCTGGGACCCCCAGTGTAACGGCACTAATTTTATTCATGAGGGCTTGCCTTCATGACCTAGTCACCTCCCAAAGGCTACATTTCCAAATATCATCACATTGGGGATTTAAGTTCAACATGGGAATTTTAGGGGAATATAAACTGTCTATAGCATATGTATATACATGTATGATGGTTAATTTTTTTTTTTTTTTTTTTTTTTTTTTTGAGACAGAGTCTCACTGTGTCACCCAGGCTGGAGTACAGTGGAACGATCTCGGCTCACTGCAAGCTCCGCCTCCCAGGTTCACGCCACTCTCCTGGCTCAGCCTCCCGAGTAGCTGGGACTACAGGCGCCCGCCACCACACCCGGCTGATTTTTTTGTATTTTTAGTAGAGACGGGGTTTCACTGTGTTAGCCAGGATGGTTTCGATCTCCTGACCTCGTGATCCACCCGCCTCAGCCTCCCAAAGTGCTGGGATTACAGGCGTGAGCCACCGCGCCCGACCGGTTAATTGGTTAATTTTAATGTGTCAACTTGATTGGGCTACCAGGTGTTTAGTCAAACATTATTCTGGGTGTGTGCATGATAGTGTTTCTGGATGAGGTTAACCTTTGAGTCAGTAAACTGAGTAAAACCGGTTGCCCTCCCTGGTGTGAGTGGGCCTAATCCAATCAATTGAAGGTCTGAATAGAACAAAAAGCTTGAATAAGAGAGAATTCTTCCTGCTTAACTGCCTTCAAGTGGGGATATGGGTTTTTTTCCCGCCTTCCAACTCAAATGGAAACATTGGCTCTCCAGGGTGTTGAGCCTGCTGGCCTTTGGACGAGAACCACACCATTGGCTCTCCTGGATGTTCCGCTTGCTAACTGCAGATCTTGGGACTTTTTGGTCTTCATAATTACATGAGTCAATTCCTTATGATAAATCTGTTTCCATATATACATTCTATTGGTTCTGTTTCTCTGGACAATTCTGACTATTACACTGTGTGTGTGTGTGTGTGTGTGTGTGAGAGAGAGAGAGAGAGAGAGAGAGAGAGAAGAGAGAGATTATACTGTTACACTGGTCTGTGGGCTCAGCATCAAAGTAGGAATTTTGCAACATACCCCACAGTTAACACTTTCTTTTTTCCTCAACACCTAGACTCTTTCAATTTCTTAACAGAATCAGAATTTTGGAAGAAAAGAACATTAACAATAAATTGTCATTTTATAAATTATGAAACTAGAGCTTAGAGAAATAATCAATCACAGTCCATAATGAATGTATTGGCTGGATAGTCCCATCTCTATGCCATACCGTGGCAAGTAAAAAAAAAAGAAAGTTAGCTTAAGGCATATATGGGAAGTGTATCCTGTGATTTAATTAGAAAAGTGCCCCCAAAATGTTTTTTAACCTTTTATGGTTTATGAGCACCTCTGAGAATCTATTGAAACCTGTGAGTTCTCTTCCCAGAAGTGATTCCATAAGGACACAAACATAATTTTGCATATAATTTTAGAAACTCATTCATGTAGCCCCTGGCAATTCCTGAGCCATAGATAAAGAAAACTTGCTTTAAAGTGTTAGCTATACAGTGATGTGAAAGGGTTCAAATCAGCCTTACAGGCACAGCCCACTTAAAAATATCTTATGGCATTTCCTACATTTAAAAAACAGGCATCTACATTATCATTAGTATTATTATGTTTTTTAAGAGGCAGGGTCTCTGTCACCAGACTGGAGTACAGTGACGCAGTCACAGCTCACTGCAGCCTCAAACTACTAGGCTCAAGAGATCCTCCTTCCTTAGCCTCTGAAGTAGCTGGGACTATAGTCATGAACTGCCGTACCTAGCTCCAAATGATTGTTTTTAATTTTTGAGACAGGTCTTTCTCTGTCACCAGACTGAAGTCCAGTGGTGTCATCAGGGCTCGCTGTAGCCTTGACCTCTCAGGTTCAAGCAATCCTCCCTCCTCAGCCTCCCAAGCAGCTGGGACTACAGGTGTGCCCCAACACAGCTAATTTTTTTATTTGTGGACATGGGGGTCTCCCCATGTTGCCAAGGCCGGTCTCAAACTGCTGCACTCCAATAATGGAAATAGCTTCAGTCAAGGGAGGGGAATCAAGTGATGGGAATCCTGGCCCCACAGTGGGAATCCCCAGAGATTCCCCATGAGAGAGTCGGAGCTAAGCATACTCCAGGCCCAGAGAGCCTGAGGCTGGTACCCACTCTGATGTCTACTCAAATAGAAGCCATCTTATGGCGTCAGCCCTCCTGCCCTGGCTTCTAAACCAGCATCTCTGGGAGGAATGTGGGGAGGAGAGGCCAACTCCATGCTTCCTTTTCCAGGGCAGGCTTCCTGCTAAAGAGGCCCACTCTGGGAAAGGGAGAAGATTTAACACTGGCTAAACCAGGTTTGGCTTTTTGATTAATGTATTGAACTGGACATTCAATTCCTGAATTTGAGATGCTGACTTCAAGTGACCTTAGGACTATGTGTCACCTAAGAGGGAGAAGAAAGTCATTGGGTCTGCTGGATTTTCATCCAAAGAGGGGAATAATTCCCACCTGGAGTACAGTTTAAAGGAATATTGGGAGAAAAAAATAAAGTTGCATTTGATTGCCTCCAGAGCTGTGCTTACCAAGAACACTTTGGAAGAAGCCCCCAGGAAAGCCCTGATGGAAGGCGCACAGCCCAAGGGCTCTCAAGAATCTCCTTCCAGGCCCGGTGCAGTGGCTCACCTCTATAATCTCAGCACTTTTGGAGTCTGAGGTGGACAGATCACAAGGTCAGGAGTTCGAAACCAGCCTGGCCAGTATGGTGAAACCCGTCTCTACTAAAAATACAAAAATTAGCCAGGCGTGGTGGCAGGCGCCTATAATCCCAGCTACTCAGGAGGCTGAGGCAGAAGAATCCCTTGAACCCGGGAGGCAGAGGTTGCAGTGAGCCAAGATCATGCGGTTGCACTCTAGCCTGGGCAACAAAGCAAGACTCCGTCTCAAAAAAGAATCTCCTTCCTGGTCTTACCATGACAGTCCTCAGCCGTCTCCACATGACCAGCCGTCTGAGACCCATGGTAGAGCCACAAGTCTAAAACCCCTCACAGCACAGGAAATAACTCAGAGCACAACATGTGACCTCTCCTGGTGATACTTGAGTAGTAAGAAGTGGCAACTCAGCCACAGCAAGTCTATATTTGGACCTTCACTCATGGCAGGCCTGTTGCTATTTGCAGCTGTAGCCAGCTCATGTTACCATCCAGCTTTGGTGCCTCACTTGCGGAACTCTGGTGTAAAATAGGCAGGGGTAGCCTGTGGGGCATGCAGAGGTCACCAGGAAGGAAAGCCTGCTGAACACGGATTCAATTTTCTAGCAGAACTCCAGGTCCTCTGAGTTAAAGGAAGCATTTATGGACGCTTAGCAGGCAAGTTTTGGGGTAGTCATATTCTTCCCATGCAAATTATATTATTAGAAACCAACTTAATGCTGCAATACTAATGCAACATATTTCCTGTAGGTGGGAAGAGATATCATGGTAAATTGCAGATGTTTAAATTACAATAAACAGTGTAAATGTTTTCTGTGCCTTCTTAAAGTAAGAATTCGCATTAACTGAACATGATGTTGGGACAGGATGTGAGAGGCTCTGATGAAGGCAGACAGGGGCTGGTGATTCTTGTAATGTGTCTTTAGGATATCTGTAGTGCTGGGGCCCATTTGCTAGAACCATTTGCTAGAACAGTTTGGAAATATAAATGTTGAATATCATCTGGCTATACTATTGCGTTGTAAATACATTTTATTTAACCTGCATGTACATGCTGACAAATAATAACTTCATGCATTGATTCAAATACTGAAAAACAGCATCATAATTAGTTTTCACTTGTTATGCATACAGCGTCCTCCTATAGAAAGTTTTCAGGTTTGGGCAGTGTCTGCAAAGCCGATTTGAATCATTTTGTATCGCTGTAACACTTTAAGGCAAGTTTTCTTTCGCTGCTGTGCCTCAGGAATTGCCAAGGGCTACATGGGTGAGCTAAAATTATATGCAAAGTTATGTTCCTGCCCTTATGGAATCACTTCTGGGAAGAGAATTCACAGGTTTCAGTAGATTCAGTAGATGTGCCCATGACCCATAAAAGGTTAATAACAAGCCAAGTGAGGTGGCAGATTGCATGAGCCCAGGAGTTCAAGACCAGTCTGGGCAACACAGAGAGACCCTGTCTCTAAAAAAGAAAAAAAAAAACATTCTGGGGGGACTTTTCTAAGTAATGCACAGGGATACACCTCCCGTATAAGCCTTAGGTAAACATCCTTTTAATTTTTTTTTAACTGCTTCCCTATGGCATAATGGCATAGAGGAAAGGGTATCCAGCAAAGACATTCATAATGAACTGTGACTTATTACTTTACTTCTCTAAGCTTTAGTTTCACCATTTATAAAATGACAATTTATTGTCAACCTTCCTTTCTCCCCAAATCCTGATTCTGTTACGAGTCTAGGTGTTGAGGGCAAAAGTGAGTGTTAACTGTAGGGTGTGTTGCAAAATTCCTACTTTGACACTGAGCAAGTTTGTGTTGAGACCAGTTTGTGTTATGTGTTCAAAGGGCAAGTGCCAGCTCGAAAGCATGTATTCTTATTTGTATTTGTACTAAGTGTTTTCCAGTCTTCTTGCTTGTGTCTTTCTGACAGTTCAACTTGGTGTTTCACATTCCAGCTTCTGGTTGAAAGAATTTCTCATGATGATTTATTGGTCATACAGAATCCTGGCTATTTCCCTTTGGGTAGCACATGGGAATGTAAGCATTATTTTTAGTGAACTGCTCCTCTGTCTGGAGATGGTGTGATTTAGTAGAAACCTGGGTTTGAATCCAAGCTCTTCACCTGACTGGTTGTGTGTCAGGTGAAAAGCTTGGATTCAAGCACAGGGCTAAATACAGAGTAGCCCAGATACATTTTTGTAAAAGAAAATTGGCTATAAGCAAGCCCTTTATCCTCACAAGAACTCAGTTTTGCCATCCTAAAATCAGGATTTTTTTTAAACATCCATGACCTGCTGAATAAAATCAGGAAATTGAATTAGATGCTCTCCAAGGGACCTCCATCCCTAGAATACCACATCTCTGCCTGGGCCCCTTGGAAACTCTTGCTATAGGGAGAGGAATGATCTCATAGCAGATGTCTGTG
Source organism: Mandrillus leucophaeus (assembly GCF_000951045.1). Taxonomy (NCBI): domain Eukaryota; kingdom Metazoa; phylum Chordata; class Mammalia; order Primates; family Cercopithecidae; genus Mandrillus; species Mandrillus leucophaeus. The sequence goes on from NW_012106908.1 coordinate 1,057,614, forward strand.
CATGGTTATGAGGCCGTTCTGCTTTGGTGCCTTCTTTCATCATCAACTGTTTTCAAGGGACAAATATTCCCACAGTGGCCACGGATGATTCCACACTGCTGTGGTCACTCTCCATGAATGACCAGGTAGAAGGCTTGTAGCCCAGGTGGGAGATACTAAGGTACGAATAATGGTAATTATAGTAAGAACAATAGCAATAACAGCAGCTAACACTTATTGAGGACTTACTTTAAGCCATGTATTATGTATAAAGTACATTATGTTATTTCGTCTAAATGCCAACCTTACGAGGTACACAGTGTTAATAGAGCTGTTTTATAGTCCATTAAAGTGAGGCCTAGAGAGATGTTTTTCCTGAAGTCATACTTCCAGGATGTGGCAGAAACAATGCAAACACAGGACTGTCTAAATCCAGAAGGCAGTGGTCTTGGGGAGGGGGGAGGAGGGACAGGAAAAGGGATATTACCTAGAGATTCAAGAAGTAGAGTCAAAATCAGCATGAATTGATTATTCATTAGATTGGGGGTATCAAAGATGAGCTTCTGGTTTGGTTTGGTGCTGGAGGGGGTGGCTGTCATGTTCTCATTCATGGATGGTAGCAATGCGAGTGGCCTTCATGGAGGGCCATGTTGGATGAGTAGGGGTTTAAGAAGCAGTGGTGAGACAGGGAAGAGTGGGGAGCTCTCAGCAGGCAGGACAGCCTGAGCCAGGGCCTAGGATGAGTCTCACATGGAAGACCCTGAGAGCGGCCAGAAGGAACAGAGAGTGACCGCTAGGGAAGGTGGGGCTGCTTGGGGAGTATAGAGCTATGGCATGGGGCAGGGGGTCCCTGGTGCCCAGGAGAGTTGGTACTTGCCAGTAATGGAGCCCTCAGAATGTAGGACATGCAGATGTACCACTTCTGCCTGAGCAAAGCAATGTATGCTGTATGAGTTGTGCTGTTATCCTGGGCAGGGACACCCCTGAGGAAGAACCATGGTGCACACAGTCAGCAGACTGTAGAGACAGGAGGGTTTCAAGCAAGATTTCGAGCCTCAGAGGGAAATAGTGGGATTTTGGCCCTCCTAAAATCTGTGCTTTAGGAAGGAGAAGTACTCTGGGGTCCCAGGAAAGAGGGAAAGTGGCATCTCTGAGAAGTTGTGCATAGCCCCAGATGGGATAATAATCCCTTATTCACTTGTCTGGAGCCTCCTTGAGACCATGAACTGTGTCTCATCCATTGTACCCCCAGCGCCTAGCCCGGTCCCGTTCTCTTGAATTCACACCTCACCAACCCCATGAACATTCAGAGCTGGGGCAATGAATGATGCCCAACACCACAGACCATGCATGTGGTAAGGTTAGCCAGGGTCACAGAAGGACCTAGGGCTTCTCCAGATGTCCTCTGCATGGGTGCAGACTTTCCAGGTCATTCCATGTTGCCCCATAACACACTGGCTCCAGGACATCTAACTCTGCCGTGACCAGGTAGAATCTATAACGCCCCAGGAGCAGAGGCAGCAACCAGGACTCCCAGTGGAGTAGAGACGAGGAACTGCTTCTAAGCTTGGGAGACCTACTGCTGCTGTTACTGGCTGATAAGAGGCCCCTGGGGAAGAAGCATGACCCTCCCATCCTCTCAGGTTCTATTTCCGGAGATACTTGTGCTTAGCTTCATTCTCTTCCTCTTTCTCCCCCATGATGCCAAGTAAGAGCTCAACCCAGCTGTTAATGGTAAGATATTATTTCCATGCAATGTGTGTAATTCTGATTAGCTGGGCAATCCGACGTACAGGAGTGTGAAGGCAGGATTCAGAGCCTCTTAGGGTAGAAGGCTCTGATTGCTTTGTTGAGAATCATCCACTACAATAAGGGATTCAGGATGAGAGAGGAGGCAAAGTGGTGTTTCCGTAGCTGGAAGGGAACTTTGACCTTGTGAACCATCAGAGGGAAACATGGGCTAAAGTGCGGGCAATGTGCATGATACCCAGGAGGAGCTAGCAATGCCTTGGGTCTGGTATGTATGGAGCGGGATGCTTGCCGGTATAGCTGAGCGCTGATTTTGCTGGGACGCAGATTCAGTGTGAGAAAAAGTTGTGCCCTAGTTCACTCGAAGCCATACTTCTCCAGCTCTGTGTACAGGCTGCATTAGTGAGGATGAACCAGGACTGCCCCAGCCAGGGCCTAATGGTGGACAGGTTTCTTAGTAGTAACCTCTCCATAAAGAAAACCCAATTCTGGAGTCTTCATAAATCATAGATACTCTGGAGGCAAAACACTGGCCCTGGTGCCTAGAAACCACTGGCTTTGCAATGCTGCCTCTGGAAACCTACCTCCACTCATCCTTCTCTCCATCTAGGGGGTGGACCTGATCCTGTTTGTGGTCCCAGGTGGCATGGACCAAGACCTGGTGGAGGTGGTGCACTGTGTGCCTTAATCCTGTGTGGTCATGGTATCTCAGCCTCAGCAGGTGTTACCGAAGTGATATTTACCACTGTCTTCCATGTGAAGAGTTTTGGAGCACTGGAGAATGGGAGAACTCCAAGAGCGATGTTCCCAAGTCTTAGAGTCTCAGGAGCAAGGTTTCCTTATGAGGATCCAGATCTCTGAAACCAATAACATACATGGCATTGGGTTAGGATAGCAGCATCTTTTTCACCTAATGACTGCTGGAAGTCGACTTCTCTGTGTGATGCTGATAGAGTACCTAGAAAAACAGCAACCCATGGACACTTCAGAGTGAAGAGAGGAAGAGAGAAGGTCCCCAGGGGCTCACCAGGGCTAAGTCCATGTAGTGACACTTCCACATCCCACCTCCCCAAACCCTCTACCATCAGAGAAGGCTGGTTGGTTCTTGTGTTTTTGTCTTGTCAGAAAGCCAGGGTGAGCGCATGGAGGAAAATGTGAGGGATTTCCAAGGCGGGATGTAGCCATGATTAACTGGGGGAGTGATATTTGGTACAGAGCCCCAGTTGAAGTGGCTAAGGGCCCCTCCAGGTTAAGAGCAGGACACAGTTCCATCACTGGGATCCAGAACCTCCTATTCTTGAATCAAAATGTTACCAGCATCCTGGGTTCTTGTAATCTCCCAGGATAGAAATCAAGAGAGATCACCAGACACAGCAGCAAAGAAAAAGTTTATTTTAGCTTGTGCACAAGGAAGCCGGCACTGAAGAAGAAAAGAATGGGCTGCCCCTTGAGGAAAGTAGTGTGTGGGTTAGTTTTATAAAGTCTTTCTATAGGGAAGGGTTACATCGGGGCATGTGTAGAAGGGTTTTTCTAGTGCTTGCACAGTGGCTCAACATGCTTCTTCATACATTATATGTAACATTAGCATTTTAAATCGCCACCCCAGGTGTGATTTTCAGCAAAAATGAAGAAGGGATAACTACAGGTTGGAGTTTAAATCTAACTGCACATTTGGGGCTCCAGGGAAGTCCCTAGACCCCTGAAATAGGAGCTTATGGTTATAGCTTCTTGGGTCTTTTGTTACTGATTGGCTGGGAGTTAGATAAGCAAGAGCTTGACTGAGGGGCTTTTTTTTTTTTTTTTAGACAGAGTCTCACTCTGTTCCCCAAGCTGGTGTGCAGTAGCGTGATCTTGGATCAATGCAACCTTCGCCTCCCAGGTTCAAGCGATTCTCATGCCTCAGCCTGCCGAGTAGGTGGAATTACAGGCTCCCACCACCACGCCCAGCTAATTTTTGTATTTCTAGTAGAGACGGGGTTTCATCATACTAGCCAGGCTGGTCTTGAACTCCTGACCTCAGGGGATCCGCCCACCTCAGCCTCCTAAAGTGCTGAGATTACAGATGTGAGCCACTGCGCAGGGCCAACTGAAGGGCTTTTATCCTTTTCCGCCAGATCATCTTAACATAGGAAGCTAACTAGCCTCCCTGTCTCAAATCCTTCCTAAATGGGCCAGATATAGAACTGTGTTGGCACCTCTGCTCTCCTCATCACTACTCCTAGCCTTTTCCTGTGCTCACAGGACAAAACTTGGAGGGCACCGGGGGAGGCAGTGAGCAGAGCCTGGCTGGTTGTCCCCAGGAAGGAAGGAGGAGGTCCAGGCCATAACGGCAAGGTGTCATCTCTGACCAGCCTAGGACGCAGGACAGAGTTCTTCTTCCTCAGGCCATGGGTAACTTGGCTTCCACAAATAAAAGCTGAGGAAGAGGGATGAAACTGGAGGCTTACAGCAGGAATGTCCAGGGAGGGCAGGGGGAAGGGCAGGCAGGCAGTTCAGGACATCACAGACTTTCATGGCCAGAGTGTAGAGAGGCTGAAGAAGGTGGGTTTTCTGGAGGACTGTCCCAACCTCTCAGGGGCCAGCTGGGCATCCAGGCATCTCCTACCTTAGAAGGTAGACCAGCAGAATAGGCACCACTTAGAGATTTAGAAATGCAGTTTTCCAGACCTCACTCTAGACTTTCTGACTCTACATTTAACCAGATCCTCAAGGTGACGTGTGTGCAGGAAAGTTTGAGAAACCTTGTTGAGGGGAGGAGTTCTGACAGGGCTGGAGGGAGGACACCCCTCTAACAGGCAGCACGCAGGGGCTGCCATGGAGGTGACATCACACCACATGGTGAGTTGGGGAAAGAGAGAGGCAATGAGCTCCTTCCGGTGGGGCTGAGTGTGAGGGGGCTGCTGGAGGGGGGCTGCTCAAGACAGCAGCTGTGCCTCTGAGCCTCTGCCTCTGCATGGGGCACAGGTTAGGGCCAGAGACATGGATTTGGAGCCCTCAGAAGAGACGGGGACGTAGAAGCTGTGAGACTGGACGAGATCACCTAGAGCAAGTAGAGAGTGGGAAGACAGCCTAGAATGGAGGTTGAGGGGATGCCCCCATATAAACAGCAGCCAAGGGGAGGAACTTGGCAGAGATTTCAGCAATCAGTGGCCTAGGGGAAATTCCAGCTGAGCCGGGGGAGACAGAAGGGTCAATAGGATTGAATGGATGGAGCAGACAGGAGAGCACCAGACAGGGTCCATGGATTTCACAGGCCATCAGAAAATGTTACGTTAAAAGGGCTATCAAAAGCGGAGATAGGCCAGGCACATTGGCTCACACCTGTAATCCCAACATTTTGGGAGACCAAGGCGGGAGGATTGCTTACGCAAGAGTTTGAGACCAGCCTGGGCAACATAGTGAGACCCTGTCTCTACAAAAATTACAAAAATTAGCCAGGCATGGTGGTCTGTGCCTGTGATCCCATCTGCTCGGGAGGCTGAGGTGGGAGGATTGCTTCAGCCCAGGAGGTCAAAGCAGCAGTGAGCTGAGATCGCACCACTGCACTCCAATCTGGGCAACAGAGCAAGACCCTGTCTCAAAAAACAAACAAACAAACAACAACAACAACAACGAAAAAAACTGGAGATAGTGGAAAGAAAACTTAATGCCTTTTTAAAAACATAGTTTGGGAAGTGGCTATTAAAAGGACAGTCTATCAGCAGAAGTGACAGTCCATCACTGCAGAAAGATAAATAGAGCTGACAGGGGAAGCCGCTGAACTTGTTGATTTTTGTTTTCTGTGTACAGCTGTGGAACAAATAGGGAAGACAAACAGCTGGCTGCTAACTCTGATCACATAAATGGAAGTTAAGGAAAACTGGATCATAAAAGTGATGGATAAGGAAAAAACAGTGCTAAACCATATCTTAAAATATTTTGCTTATCTTATTTTTCTCAAAACATTATATATATGTCATGTTAAAATCGCTTAATAATATTGGTTTTTTTTTAAAAAAAAAAAAAAGGCGGCCGGGCGCGGTGGCTCAAGCCTGTAATCCTAGCACTTTGGGAGGCCGAGATGGGCGGATCACAAGGTCAGGAGATCGAGACCAGCCTGGCTAACTCAGTGAAACCCCGTCTCTACTAAAAAATACAAAAAACTAGCCGGGTGAGGTGGCAGGCGCCTGTAGTCCCAGCTACTCAGAAGGCTGAGGCAGGAGAATGGCGTAAACTCGGGAGGCAGAGCTTGCAGTGAGCCGAGATCCGGTCACTGCACTCCAGCCTGGGCGACAGAGCGAGACTCTGTCTCAAAAAAAAAATTAAATTAAAATTAAAAATTAAAAAATTTAAAAAATTTTAAAAAGGCATTAAGTTTACCACAATTTTTTAATGGGGGTAGGCATTGGGAACTGGATTGTGATGATGGCTGCACAATTTGGGGAATTTACTAAAAATCATTGAATTGTGCACTTAAAACATGAATTTTCTTCCTTTCTTCCTTTCTTTCTTCCAACAGGGTCTTGCTCTGTCACCCAGGCTGGAGTGCAGTGGCAAGATAATAGTTTACTGCAGCCTCAATCTTCCAAGCTAAAGTGATCCTCCCACCTTAGCGTCCCGAGTAGCTAGGACTGCAGGCACACACCACCATGCTGGG
>NW_012106908.1:1064562-1072808 GCF_000951045.1 Mandrillus leucophaeus
GGGTTTCACCGTGTTAGCCAGGATGGTCTCGATCTCCTGACCTTGTGATCTGCCCGCCTTGGCCTCCCAAAGTGCTGGGATTACAGGCATGAGCCAGCGCGCCCGGCCAATAATTATTACATGAAAAATAAAATGGAAATGCATCTCTTAATGAGGTAGATGGAGCTTTTTTAAAAAAGTTGATTTGTGTATCCGTTGATGAAAATTACATGTTTTAGACTGCAACAGGAATTAGGGTCAATTGTCTTTCTGCTTTCATTTTGTTGATGTAAGCACTGAGCAACCTTGCTCAGCTACATAATCAAACATTGATGGAAATGAAAGTGTTTTATTATAGCAGTGTCACTCACATTTTTTAACTTTTTCTGCAATGTGTGTCAAAAAGTACATAGTGATCTATCATGAAAAATTATTTTTAATCATATATTAGCTGACAATTTGATTAGATCTTCCTTCAACTTTATTGAAAGCAAAGAACTGGAAACCACTCAGCTTGAAAACAAATTTTTTCTTATGCATTCATTAATGTCACTCACCCTCCACCATTGATAGCAATACTTCAAATTGTCCTTCCATTTAATCCCCTGGAGGTTTTTGGGTTTTGTTGTTGTTGTTGTTTAATTCCCAAGCAATGAAATCTTACAGTGCAATGAAATATTCAGGACAAGTGAGAGGTATAGTTTTACTTTTGTAATAAAGAGAAGAAGGACTATTGTGAAAAAAGAATCTACATGAAGCCTCAAATGCTGGCTTCTTCCCAGGCAGAGCAGCTCTGGCAAAGATTAAAAATGAAGTTGAGCATCTGGGAGCTGATCCTCCTGAAGCTATCTATACCCATGTACCCCTTGGAAAGTCTTCACATACAGATTCCGTAGCCTGAACAGTAATGGTGGGAATGCCACCCTTTGATGGAGTCTGGATAGGAAAAGGGGAGAAGGCCAGGCGCGGTGGCTCATGCCTGTAATCCCAGCACTTTGGGAGGCCAAGGTGGGCAGATCATGAGGTCAGGAGATCGAGACCATGCTGGCTAACACAGTGAAACCCCGTCTCTACTAAAAATACAAAAAAAAAAAATTAGTTGGGCGTGGTGGCAGGCGCCTATAGTCCCAGCTACTGGGGAGGCTGAGGCAGGAGAATGGCATGAACCCGGGAGGCGGAGCTTGCAGTGAGCCGAGATCGCGCCACTCACTCCAGCCCGGGTGGCAGAGCGAGACTCCATCCCAAAAAAAAAAAAAAAAGGAAAAGGGGAGAAAGAGAATAACAGCTAGCAGAGAAAGCTAGGTGGAAAGTTTATTTTTAGTCTGGGACAATGAATTAGTCATCTATTGTGACATAACAAATTATTTCAAAACTTGGCAGCTTAAAACAACAAATATTTATTCTCTTGAATGGTTTCTGATGGTCAAGAACCTGACAACAGTTCGTCTGGGTGATTGTGGCTCAGGGTCTCTCATGAGGCCTGGTGACCACTTTCCCTTGGTCCTTCAGTATGTCTTATGCCCACAGCAATGCTACCAACTTCTTCGGCTCACCTGCCAGCCAACCTTGGTTCACCTGTGTTTCCATATGTTTTTCTTGCTTGTACAGCCACTGGGGACCAGCTCTGGCCAGGACAATTCTGTTTGCCATGATGTGGGTTGAAATCACAACTTCTCCTGGGCCTGGTGGCTCACGCCTGTAATCCTAGCACTTTGGGAGGCCGAGGCAGGTGGATCATGAAGTCAGGAGTTTGAGACCAGCCTGGCCAACATGGTGAAACCTTGTCTCTACTAAAAAATACAAAAATTAGCTGGGCATGGTTGTGGGAGCCTGTAATCCCAGCTACGCGGGAGGCTGAGGCAGGAAAATCGCTTGAAACCGGAAGGCGGAGGTTGCAGTGAGCAGAGATCGCACCACTGCACTCCCACCTGGGCAACAAGAGCAAAACTCTGTCTCAGGAAAAAAAAAAAAAAGAAAAAGAAAAAGAAAAAGAAATCAAAACTTCTTCTATGACATTTGAACTCCCTGTGAAGTTTATCCTGTGAGGAAGAGTTTTTCTCTCAGTCTTAGAGTATCCTTTAGTGTCCTCTTCATAATTACTCTCCTATCATAACTCTCCTATCATCTAACACTTTTTTTTTTTTTGAGATGGAGTTACCATTACCCAGGCTGAAGTGAAGGAGTGCAATCTCAGCTAACTGCAATCTCCATCTTTTGGGCTCAAGAGACCCTCCTGCCTCAGCCTCCTGAGTAGCTGGGATTACAGGCATGTGCCACCATGCCTGGCTAATTTTTTTGTGTTTTTCGTAGAGACGGAGTTTCACCATATTGCCCAGGCTGGTCTCAAACTCCTGAGCTCAAACGATCTGCCCACCTCAGCCTCCTAAAGTGCTGGGATTACAGGCATGAGCCACTGTGCCTGGCCTAATACTCCTTTAGAATGAACTGTCTTCCTCTAATATAGCCGTAAATGCCTATATTTAGTTCTGATAGACTTGTAGATGATAATCTTCTTCTAACCTCTGATTTATTATCCTACTAGGAAGTTGAGAATTGGAATGTTCATTATCAGGTTCTGGGGAGGATTTTCTTTGGGGGCGTGTTATATTATTTCATAGGAAATGCCATTTTGTTATACGGAAAAAAAAATCATAGCTTGAGCTCCTCCAAAAAAGTGTTGTAATTTAGAAATTCTTAGGAAGCTTGTCATAATGAATCAATAAAAAATTAATAACAATATAGTCAACTCTATGTTGTCTACAAGATACACACGTTAGATTCAAAAATACAAATAGATTGAAACTAAAAGGATAGAAAAAGATAAATCATGTAAACAGCAACCACAGGAAAGCTAGAGGGACTGTACTGACATCAGAAAAAAATGGATTTAAAACAAAAAAGTGTTACTAGAGATAAAGAGGGATATGCTATCATTAGAAAAGAGCCAATCCATCAGAAAGATATGACAATTATATATGTATATGCACCTAACTACAGAGTACCAAAATATGTCAAACAAAAACTGACATAAATGAAGGTAGAAATGGAAACTCTAACAATAATAGTTGAAGACTTCAATACTCTGCTTTCAATAATGGATAGAATGACTAAGCAGAAGATCAACAAGGAAGTAGAAGACTTAAATGATACTGTAAACCAAATGGACCTAACAGACATCTATATAACACTCTACTCAACAATAGCAGAAGCAGAATACACATTCTTCCCAAATGCCTATGGAACGTTCTCTAAGATAGACCATATACTAGCCCATAAAACAAACCTCAATACATTTAAAAGGATAGAAATAATACAAAATATGTTTTCTTGTCGCAATGGAATGCAAATAGAAATCAACACAAAGAAAGTTGGAAAACTCACAAATATGTGGAAATTAAACAACACACTCCTCAATAACCAATGGGTCAAAGAAGAAATCAAAATGGAAGTTAGAAAATACTTTGAGATGAATAGACATGAAGATAACATGAAAACTTGTGGGGTACAGCAAAAGCAGTGATTAGAGGAAAATTTATAGCCATAAATGCCTATATTTAACAAGAAGAAAGATCTCAAATCAATACATTTAAAAGCTGGAAAAAGAAGAGCAAACTAACAAAACAAGCAGAGGAAGGAAATAATAAGTATTAGAGTAGAAATTAATGAAATAAATAATAGAAAAACAATAGGGAAAATTAAAGAAACCAAAGCAGATTATTTGAAGTAATCAGCAAAATTGGCAAACCTCTAGTCAGAGGTTTGACCAAGAGAAAATGAGAGAACACTCAAATTACTAGAATCAGAAATGAAAAAGGGGCATTACTACCAAGCATACAGAAATAAAAAAGATTGAAAAGAAATACTATGAACAACTGTATTAGAATAAATTAGATAATTTAAATGAAATAGACATTTCCTAGAAAGACACAAAGTCCCAAAACAGACCAAGGAAGAAATAGGCAATCTAAATAGGCCTAAGTAAAGAGATTAAATTAATAATTAAAAAACTAGCTTTTTCCAAAGTGAATTCAGGGCCCCGTTGCTACTTGTGCTATACTTTGACATACCTTTCCTTTCTTATTTTGTAAACTTCCTGGAAAGCCGTCTTCAGTAAGTATCTCCTAGTCTCTCTATGTGTGGTTGGTAGTCATGGAAGTGACACATAAAGTAAGCCAGAAGTTCGGTGGAACGTGTGAGAAACTGTTTTGTGCTTTTATGGATGTCATACTTGACAATACATGTATAAGTTACATGAATTGATGCTAAATATATCTTCCATTTGAATTCCTTTTGGACAAAGTTATTTCTTGATGTGGAAAAAAAAAAAAAAAAAAAAAACCAGCCTGGCCAACATGGTGAAACCCCGTCTCTACTAAAAATACAAAAATTAGCCAGGTGTGGTGGCAGGTGCCTGTAATCCCAGCTACCTGGGATGCTGAGGCAGGAAAATCACGCGGACCTGAGAGGTGGAGTTTGCAGTTAGCCGAGATTGTGCCACTGCACTCCAGCCTGGGTGACAGAGTAAGACCCTGTCTCAAAAAAAAATTAATAATAATAGTAATAATAATACATCACCCACGAAGAAAAGCCTAGGACCAGGTGACTTCACTGATGAATTCTGCCAAATGTTGAAAGAAGCATTAATAACAATTCTTTACATACTGTTCCAAAAAATAGAAGAACAGGAACACTCCCCAACTCATTCTATGAAACATATTACCCTGATACCAAAACCAGAGAAAGATATCACAAGAAAAAAAACCAAAACTACACGCCAGTATTTGTTAGGAATATGAATTCAAAATCCCTCAGCAAAATGCTAGCAAACTGAATCTAGTCACATATAACAAAAACTTAGGCCCGATACAGTGGCTAATGCCTGTAATCCCTCCTAAAAAACAATAACAAAAAAGAAAAATATTAAACATTAAGACCAAGTGGGATTTATCCCAAATTTGGCAATGGATTATTAGACATGACATCAAAAGCACAAGCAGCAACAACAACAAAAAATAGATAAACTAGACTTCATCAAAATTAAAAACGTTTGTGCTTCAAGGGACATCATCAAGAAAATAAAAGGACACCTCACCGAATAGAAGAAAAATATTTGTAATGTACATACCTGACAGTGGACTAGAATCCAGAATACATAAAGAACTCTTAGAGCTCAATAACAAAAAGGCAAATAACCCAATTTAAAAATGGGCAAAAGATTCAGAGAGGTGTTTCTTCAAAGCAGGTATACAAATGGCCAATAAATATATGAAAGATAACTGACATCATTATTCATCAGGGACATGCAAATCAAAACCACAATGAGATACCATTTCATAACCACTAGGATGACTGTAATCAAACAGTCAGATAATAACAAGTGCTGACAAGAATGTGGAGAAATCAGAGCTTTCCTACACTGCTGGCAGGAATGTAAAATGGTGTAGACAATTTGGAAAACAGTTTGGTGGTTTTTCAGAAAGTTAAACATAAGTTACCATTTGACCCAGTGATTGCACTCTGAGGTGTTTACTCACTCCTAGGTATATACCTACAAGAGATGAAAACATATTCACACAAAAACTTGTACACAAATGTCTTTAGCAGCATTATTTAAAATAGCCAAAAGGTAGAAACAACCCAAATGAAATGGGAAACCACCTGAATCAACTGATGCATGGACAAACAAAATATGGTATATCCATACAACGGAATATTTTTCCAGTGCTAAAAAGGGAATGAAATACTGATACATGCTACGACATGGATGAACCTTGAAAACAGTATGCTCAGTGAGAGAAGCAGTTACAAAAGATCATATACTATATTATTCCATTTATAGGAAATGTCCAAACAGGAAAATCAATAGAGACAGAAAGTAGATTAGTTGTTGCTTAGGGATAGGAGAGATGGGGGAATGCTGGTGGTGATAGCTAAAGGGTACAGTGCTTCTTTTTGAGGTGATAAAAATGCTCTAAAATTACGGCCGGGCGCAGTGGCTCACTCCTGTAATCCCAGCATTTTGGGAGGCTGAGGTGGGAGGATCCCTTGAACTCAGGAGTTCAAGACCATCCTGGGCAACATGGCATGACCGTGTCTGTAAAAAAAAAACAATTCAAAAGTTAGCCAGGCATGGCAGCACGTGCCTGTAGTCCCAGCTACTTGGGAGGCTGAGGTGGGAGGATCCCCTGAGCCCAGGAGGCAGAGGTTGCAGTGAGCCAAGATGGTGCCACTGCACTCCAGCCTGGGTGACAGAGGGAGACCATGTCTCAAAAAATTTTTTTAAATTTAAAAATACATGCTGTGAAATTGACTGTGGTGATCACCACATATATGTGTGAGTATACTAAAAACCACTACATTATACACTTTCAGCAGGTGAATTGTATGGTATATGAATTATGCCTCAATAAAACTGTTACAAACAAGAATTAATAAAACACAATGGGCTGGGCGCGGTGGCTGACGCCTGTAATCTCAGTACTTTGGGAGTCCAAGGCAGGCGGATCATGAGGTCAGGAGATCGAGACCCTCCTGGCTAACATGGTGAAACCCTGTCTCTACTAAAAATACAAAAAAAAAAAAAAATTAGCTGGGCATGGTGGCGGGTGCCTGCAGTCCCAGCTACTCAGGAGGCTGAGGCAGGAGAATGGCATGAACTCGGGAGGCGAAGTGAGCAGAGATCGCGCAACTGCACTCCAGCCTGGGCAACAGAGCGAGACTCCGTCTCAAACACACACACACACACACACACACACACACACAAATGGCAGCTCTGTGCCAGAAAGAAAGCATGGACTTTGGAGTCCAACAGACTGTGTTAATCTGGTTCTCCAAGAAGCAGGAACAATATGCAAAAGAATTTTATTAGAGGAAACACCTATGTGAGCGATAAAATGGGGAGGCAGCTAGGAAAGGCTGGGAGAACTGCCAGACCATGATGCAAGTCTGACCCTGGCTGAAGGAGAGGAAGAGGGAAGGTTCAGGGAAGATTCAGGCAAGTATCCTAGACTACCATGCAGTCTAAGAAAGCCTTGGTGAGGCTGTCAGGGAATCCTCCAGCCAACTCCCCTGGCCATCAGAGAAGTGTGTTGTTGTTGTTGTCGTTGTTTGAGACGGAGTCTCGCTCTATTATCCAGGCTGGAGTGCAGTGGTGCAGTCACGGCTCACTGCAACCTCCGCCTCCCTGGTTCAAGCAATTCTTTTGCCTCAGCCTCCCAAGTAGCTGGGATTACAGGCACCTGCCACCATGACTGGCTAATTTTTTGTGTTTTTAGTAGAGACTGGGTTTCACCACGTTGGTCAGGCTGGTCTCAAACTCCTGACCTCATGATCCGCCCGCCTCCGAAAGTGCTGGGATTACAGGCGACCAGCCTTCTGTTTGCTATGTTGCCCAGGCTGGTCTTGAACTCCTGGGCTCAAGTGATCTTCCCATCTCAGCCTCCTGAGTAACTGGAACTAAAGAAGGGCTCAGAGGAGTTTTGTATCAACCAGAAGTGGATCTGCCTTAGAATCCCTGGCTGTGCTTGTCACTGGATGGCAGATGTTTGTGGCAAGCTTGCTATGCAGCAATGAACTTCAGGGGGCAACTGAAACCTCCAGTCAATTACACTCCCTGTAGTTGGATATCTGTGAAGCACAGTTGCATAACTGCCACACCGATTAAGGCTCAAATCCCAGTTCAACAATATACTAACTGTGTGGCCTTGCGCAAGATACCCTCCCTGAGACACAGTTGACTCATCTACAAAATGGGGATGATAGTAGTACCTGCCACATAGGGTCGATGTGAGAATAATGTATATATAAACTGCCTAACACAGAAAAGGCATACAATAAGTGTTCAAGAAGTAGTAGCTATTACTAATATTGTATTTACTACTATCCTTCTAGACTTTATGTACTTCATTAAAATAGTGGACATCATATTCTACATATAATGGGTGTTCTGTTTATTTTGCTTAACATCATATTGTATGTCTTTTTCCAAGTTACCATTTGCTCTCCATAAACATTTTGAAGGCTGTTTTGTAGTCTATGTAGTATACATACCCGAGCTTACTTAGCCCTTCTCTTAATCATTAAACCTTTCCCCAAAAAACAGTTTTTGCTACTTAAAACAATTCTGTAGTGGACATTTTTACATAAAATAATTTTTTTCTTTGTATTTGGGATTTTTCCTCAAGGTTCCAGAATAGGATTACTAGGTTAGAGAGAGTGTGGACAGGCTAGAGAGTTGTATGTATGAACACATTTTTTTTTTTTTTTTT
>NW_012106908.1:1074128-1075286 GCF_000951045.1 Mandrillus leucophaeus
TTTTTTTTTAATGTATAAGAAGGGAAGTATTTTGTCAGACATACCTATTAGACATTTGTTTTGAAATTTCTTTTGTCTCTTTTAACCTTACAAAGCCCATCCTCCCATAGAAAACAAATTTTTTTTACAGATGGTTCAAAGGGAAACCACAACTGAGCTACACAGATAATTTTTTAAAGTTTTGTATGAGTAGAGCCCAATCTAATGATCATCTGCTGCAATGCCCTTCTCCAGAACTGATTTTCCTCCTCCTTTTGTGTTCCAGGGCCCAGATATTCACTATTAAGTGTCCAGGAAGGATCTTTCTTATATAAAGGTGCTTCTGAGGACTTCCAGAGTTACAGTGGAGGAGGAATCAGGGCAGGAATTGGGGCTGGACAGGTCTACTCCCAAGGATTTCCACTTTTACCACATGGACCTGCATGACTCTGAAGACAGACTGCAGCTCTTTCCAGAAGAGAATACTAGGATGAGGAAAGAAGTAGTCCAAGCTGAAATGGCCAATGAGTCAAGAGGAGCAGGGGATGGTAAGGCTCAAAGAGACCTTCAAGAGGAAGTGGATGAACTTGTCCACTTATATGGACTTGAAGATGATCATGAATTAAGGGATGAGTTTGTTGATGAAAACATGCCCAGAACAGGGGTTTCAGAATATCCTCCTTATGTGATGAAGAGGAGAGACCCAGCCAGGGAGCAGAGAGACTGGAGACCTAGTGGAGAGACAGCGGAGGCTGAGGACCTGGGCTTCGGAGGGTGGGGCTCGGCAGGCCAGTGCCAGGACTTGCGGGAAGCCTATAGGTACACACACGGCCGTGCCAGCGAGGAGTATGAATGCTATGTCATCCCCGAGGAAGAGGATGAAGAAGAAGCTGCTGATGTCTTCTGTGTCACTTGTAAGACTCCAATAAGAGCTTTTCAGAAGGTTTTTGATGAACATAAGGAGCATGAAGTGATCCCACTCAATGAAGCACTGGAAAGTGCCAAGGTAAATAGGTCTCCTTGGTTCTTCTCTGTCTTGACATTGCTTTGGTATCTCAAGTACATATGCAGGAAATACATCTAAAATGCCTTCTAGGGCCAGGCGCGGTGGCTCAAGCCTGTAATCCTAGCACTTTGGGAGGCCAAAACGGGCGGATCACGAGGTCAAGAGATCGAGAC
>NW_012106908.1:1081701-1082128 GCF_000951045.1 Mandrillus leucophaeus
GGGTTTCACTATGTTGCCTAGGCTGGTCTCAAACTCCTGGCCTCAAGCAATCCTCCTGCCTCACCCTCCCAAAGTGCTGGGATTACAGGCATGAGTCACCACACCCAGCTGAGAGTGTGAACATTTTTAAGGTTCCTGACCCAGGTTGCCAAGCTTGCTCTTCAGAAAAATGGGGCCAGTTTACATTCCAGCCGGCAGCATATGAGAGTGCTCACTTCACTGTCCCCTTATCCAGCCGGGGTTATCACTTTTGACATTTTTAAATATTTTCTAACTGAAAAGGCAAAACAGCCTCTACTTATTTGTTCTGTCCCTTTTTTTTTTTTTTTTTTTTGAGACAGGGTCTTGCTCTGTCACCCAGGCTAGAGTGCAGTGGTGTCATTTAGGTTTACTGCAACCTCCACCCCCCCGCTCAAGTGATCCTCCC
>NW_012106908.1:1086813-1089068 GCF_000951045.1 Mandrillus leucophaeus
AAAATAAAATAAAATAAAATGCCTTCTACAAGAGCGAGAGAAGATATAACATTAATACCTTCTTTGTGATCCTCTGTTGGATAGGATGAAATTCACAAAAACATGTACAAATTGGAAAAGCAGATAATCCAGATGGAAAACTTTGCAAATCACTTGGAGGAGGTTTTCATCACTGTGGAGGTAAGACCGTACTCGAAGACCTCATCAGACTCACATTGCTTCCATCAATGGCTAGGTCAAGCAGCTGTTTCTGGTATGAGCTACAGAATCTGTTTTCTTAGAATGTGAGGGGTCACCACTGCCCCTCTCCCCTCCCTTCTTTCCCTGACCTCCCATAGCACCCAGGCATGGATGTCATGGAACCGATTACCTGTCAGCATTCCTTACTGTAACTATAAGCTCTTGGTGTGAAAGCTGGGTCGTCTGTCTCAATATCTCTAGTCCTACTACATGGTATATTTCAGAGCAGGCATTTTATACATGTTTGTTGCATTAGTAAATAAGGTAGAAATTTCCCAACACAATCCCTCTCCTTCACTCGCTTCATTTTCTCCTAATCCCCCGTTACCCAAGTCACCAATTGTATGTGACTTAGACCCTTATTTGAATTCTTTTTTTGATGTATACTGTTTTCATTATTCAACTTGATAGACCCTTATTCTAACAAAGATGACTTCACGGTGGCATCATCCAGTGAAGTCCCTCATTTGAGCCCAGGTGGTGAAGAGGGGACATCTTTTTTTTGCCCTTGTGTTTTGGGTTGTTTTTCTTTTTATTTGTTTTGGACCTCTTTTTGGGGGTAGAAGGTCTGACTGAGAATCCCTGCGTTGCTGTCTGGTGCATTGGCTGAGAAACCAGAAACAGTGGAGTTCCATGTTGCTTCCTTGGTTTTGGGAGTTGTTAATTTTAGGCTTTTGGGGGTACCTATAATGTTGACTATATAAAGTCAGGTGTAGACTGTGAAACACTTTTTTATTGTTCTAAGAGGCAAAATACCCACTTCTGCCAACGATTGCTACTCAAACAAATGAATATTTTTAGCTCTGCATGCATTTAAAAAATAAATTTATGGCTGGACGCAGTGGCTCATGCCTGTAATCCCAGTGCTTTAGGAGGTCAAGGTGGGCAGATCACCTGAGGTTAGGAGTTCGACCAGCCTGGCCAACATGGTGAAACCCCATCTCTACTACTAATAAAAAATTAGCTGGGCGTGGTGGCATGTGCCTGTAGTCCCAGCTACTTGAGAGGCTGAGGCAGGAGAATTGCTGGAACCTGGGAGGTGGAAGTTGCAGTAAGCCTAGATCACACCACTGCACTCCAGCCTGGGCAACAGAGCGAGACTCCATCTCAAATAAGTAAATAAATAAATAAATAAATTTGTGTATTGCCTTTGTCTAGTTAGCAATTTCCAGACTTTCCTGAGAGATCAGTAAAAGCTTAGAATTCTAGGATTGAAAAGGAGTTTCCATCCTTTGACAGTCCCTCTCCCTCCCAATCTTGACATGGGTAAGGATGTGAGCCTTGATCCAGATGTCAAGATGACTGAGATAGAAGGTGTGGCTGTGTAACTTCTGCCCACTAGTCATATTGGCCCCTAGAGACACAGAATAAGACTAGTTCCTTTTTCATGGTTCAGCCTTGACAAGGCATTGCAGGATACCCATTCCATTGTTGATAAATATTCTTTTCCTCAGCTGTTATCTATTTCTCATAAGATTAATAAGTTTCAATGCCTGTCACCAAACATGCCACAGTCCCCTGTGTGTGACCTAGTAGATACATGGTACACCACTGTGATGCCAGAGCTCAACCCAACCTTCCAGATGAGGTCAACCAGGACTGAGGAGCTCAGGACTTGCCCTCTCTCTTCTCTTCATGTGGATGCTCTACTTCTATTAATGCAGCCTCGGATGGTACCAACAGGAGGATCTCATATGAATCAACGAAGCCCCAGGCCCATTTCCCATGAAGCTAGACCTTTTCCACCCCTAATCTTACAAGGGAGGACAGCTATTGCACTAATCTTCCATGGAAGACACAGAGAGGGGGCAAACTCTTCCACTGCCAAGCATAGGGTGGTGGTAGGAGGGGGTAAGTGTACAACATCCAAGACAAAACTTCTTACATTGGCTGGGCACAGTGGCTCACACCTGTAATTTCAGCATTTTGGGAGGCCAAGGTGGGCGGATCACTTGAGGTCAGGAGTTTGAGACCAGCCTAGCCAAGATGGTGAAACCCCATCTCTCCTAAAGATA
>NW_012106908.1:1090239-1092164 GCF_000951045.1 Mandrillus leucophaeus
CTGAGGCAGGAGAATCACTTTAACCTGGGGGGGCGGAGGTTGCAATTAGCCAAGATCGCACTACTGCACTCCAGCCTGGGCAACACTGCGCGACTCTGTCTCAAAAAAAAAAAAAAAAAAATTAATCAACACACTACATGCGCTGAAGTGATGACTGAGGTCAACTGTCTTGCAGGAGAATTTTGGAAAACAAGAACAAAACTTTGAGTCACATTACAACGAGATCTTGGAAACACTTGCTCAAAAATATGAGGAAAAAATACAAGCTCTAGGGGAGAAAAAGAAAGAGAAGCTGGAAGCCTTATATGGACAACTGGTCAGCTGTGGAGAAAACCTAGATACCTGCAAAGAACTGATGGAAACAATAGAAGAGATGTGTCATGAGGAGAAGGTGGATTTCATAAAGGTCAGTAATGAAACGAAATGAAATAATGAATATAAAGAAAAGAGATGGAATGATAAATGGAAACGACAGTTATGGCTGAGGTAAGCTAGGTTGTCCTCTTTCCTCCTGGAGACATTGGAATCGACTTTTATGGCCAGCATCCATTTGATTCCATTGGATGATCGTGATGGGGAGGCTGTGGCCCAATCTCTCTGCATGGCTTCCACATGAGTGGCCAGGCAGACTCACAGCAGTGGACTCTCTCCCTCCCCCAGTGCGGAGGCAGCACCAGTCTTTGTTCCTCTGTTCTAGTCACCCAGATACTTGTCCCCTCATCCTGGAGCTGAGCTGAGCAAAAACCGTGCTCTAAGAGTTTTCTGGCCACCTCAGATGGCCTCTTGGAGCTCTGGGGAGAAAGTTGTCAAGGCTCAAAAGGCACCTTAAATTTCCCAGTTACAAGTGTAGCAATTAAAAATCTTACTTCACAAACTCAGACATGCAAAAAAAAAAAATCCATTTCATAATTTTCTTGAAATCAAATTAAATCTTACCCAACCCTCTACATGGCTGGGCTGTGGGAATTTCAATTTCAGTCAGAGCCGGGGTCCCCTTTCTTCACAAGGTGCCACAGGAGTAGGAGGAAGATTTGGTGTTCAGGGTGTGGGGGAGGGGCCTTCGGCCTCCAGTGCTTCCTGGTTGCTAAGTGTGGCCCCCACATTGTCCAAGCATACAGTTGCTCCTCAAAGCCCAACCATGCCTCCCTCCTGCTGTGCTAGGGGTGAGGGACCAGTGAATGAAGCTGGAGAGCAATTTGGCAGGCACTGCAAGAAACATCAATGCTCATTGGGCCCAACATATGCAGAACGTGGAGAAAGTGATAAACATGAAGGTGGGCTTCTCACTGTTATGTATGATGGTGAAAAATTGGAAACAACAAAACATTCAACAAAAGAAGAACCATTAAGTAAATGATGGCATTTCCATTCATTAACTGTTCACAATTAACTGTTATACAAGTGTTCAAGTTGATGGCCCAAAAGACCATTTATAACATGGAAAGTGCTTACATAGTGTGGGTTGTTTGTTGTTGGTTTTTCTTTTGAGACAGGGTCTTGCTCTGCTGCTTGGGCTGGAGGACAGTGGTGTGATCATAGC
Source organism: Mandrillus leucophaeus (assembly GCF_000951045.1). Taxonomy (NCBI): domain Eukaryota; kingdom Metazoa; phylum Chordata; class Mammalia; order Primates; family Cercopithecidae; genus Mandrillus; species Mandrillus leucophaeus. Next base: position 1,091,780 of record NW_012106908.1, read on the forward strand.
TCAATGCAACCTTGAACTCCTGGGCTCAGATGATCCTCCTGCCTCAGCCTCCCAAGGAGCTGGGACCACAGGCACGTGACAATGTTAATGCGGAAAAGCAGTACTGTGGTATGGAAGAAAATGCACAGAAATAAGGGTGGTTTTGTTAGGGTATGGGATACAGCTGGGCTTTTTAACTTTTTCCTAATTTCCAAGTTTTCTTCTATGTTTATGTTATTATATGTTATGTATAGTTATATCAATTGTTATATAACTATCCTATATATGTAAGATGTAACAATATGTATTATTAAATATATAGTTATATCTATCTACATTTTTATAACAATATGTTGGTAAAAGAAACTTATTTCCGGCCAGGCGCGGTGGCTGACGCCTGTAATCC
>NW_012106908.1:1093169-1107585 GCF_000951045.1 Mandrillus leucophaeus
TTTGTTCTTGTTGCCCAGGCTGGAGTGCGATGGCGCGGTCTAAGCTCACTGCAACCTCTGCCTCCCAGGTGCAAGTGAGTCTCCTGCCTCAGCCTCCCAACTAGCTGGGATTACAGGTGTCCCCACCATCCTGGCTAATTTTTTTGTATTTTTAGTAGAGATGGAGTTTCACCATGTTGGCCAGGCTGGTCTCGAACTCCTGACCTCAGGTGCTCTGCCTGCCTTGGCCTCCCAAAGTGCTGGGATTACAGGTATGAGCTACCATGCCTGGCCCTGGTTTCACATTCTGCCTGTGCCATTTACAAACCTTGTGACTGCCAGGAAGCAGATACAAGGAGACCCAGAGTCCCATGAGCAGCAACTTGAGGGCACCTGACCATGTGGAGAAGCCCAGGGAGTCTGGACCCTCGGTACATCTTGGGCCTGGAGTGACTTGAGAGTGGGAACTCCCAGGTTAGCACCTAAGAGATCTTCCAGAGGGTGTGGTTCTGGATCTTGTTGGCAGATCGCCCCCACCAACGCTCTGACATGGCCTTACCCTTTCTCCTCTCCCTCAAAGGCACAAACCAATCCCACCCATCCCCAGTGATGACCCCTAGGTCAATCTCCAAAAAAGATGGTAGATGGCAGCCAGCAGCTGTTTGTAACTACATGAAAGTTCAGCAAAGAGCCCCTCTTCATTTATGACAGTGACTCAGCACTATAGATATACACTAAGGAGAATGCCCCTCCATTCTAGTCAGTGTGTCTTTTTATACCAACAGACTCGGGAAATTCCTGAAAGCAAAAACAGACGTGGAAATCTCTGCACAGCCTGAGTTTGAAGACCAGACCTTGGATTTCTCTGATGTGGAGCAGCTGATGGGCTCCATTAACACCATTCCAGGTGCTCACCTGTGTGTGTACTTCATGGCAAGCTCAGACTACCCAGAGCGTTTTTCTTTCTTGTGATGAGAACACTAAACATGAGATCTATCCTCTTAACAAATTTTAAAGTGTACAATACAATATTGTTAAGTACAGGTACTGTGTTTGTACAGCACACCTCTAGAACTTACTCATCTTGCATAACTAATCTTTGTATCCATTGAGCAACAATTCCCCATTTCCCCTTCCCCCAAGCTCCTGGCAACCACCATTCCGTTCTCTGCTTCTAAGAGTTTGACTGTTTTATATACCGCATGTAAGTGGAATCATGGAGTACCTGTCCTTCTGTGACTGGCTAATATCACTTAGCATAATGTCCTCAGGGTTCATCCATGTTGTCACAAATGGTAAAACTTCCTTCTTTGTTAAGGCTAAATAATATTCCATATGTATACACACACACACTTTTTAAAATCCATCCATCTATTGATGGACATTGAGGTTGTTTCCATATCTTGGTTATTGTGAATAACGAATGCCGCAATGAACGTGGAACACAGGTATCTTTGAGATCTTTATTTCAGTTCTGATGAATACATACCCAGAAGTGGTATTACTAGATCATATAGTAGTTCTGATATATATATAAATATTTTCAGAGACAGGGTATTGCTGTGTTGCCCAGGCTGGCCTCAAATTCCTGGGCTCACATGATCTTCCCACCTCAGCCTCCTGAGTAGTTAGGACTACAGGTACACACCACCACAACCAAATTATTTTTAATTTTTTGTGGAACCACCATACTGTTTTCCATTGTGGCTGCATGATTTTATATTCACACCAACAGTATATAAGGGTTCCAGCTCTCCACGGTCTCACCATTTGTTACCTTTCACTTTTTTTTTTTTTAATTGAGACAGAGTCTTTCTCTGTCGCCCAAGCTGCAGTACATGGCATGCTCACTAAAACCTCTGCCTCCCGGGTTCAGGTGATTCTCCAGCCTCAGCCTCCCGAGTAGCTGGGATTATAGGCACCCGCCATCATGCCCCGCTAATTTTTTGTATTTTTAGTAGAGATGGGGTTTCACCATGTTGGCCAGGCTGGTCTTGAACTCCTGACCTCAAATAATCCGACCACCTTAGCTTCCCAAAGTGCTGGGATTACAGGCCTGAGCCACCACGCTCAGCCTCCTTTCACTTTTTGACAATATCATCCTAACAGGTATGAGGTGATATCTTGTTGTGGTTTTGATATGCATTTCCCTGATGACTAGAGATATTGAGTACTCTTTCATATACAAGGTGACTATTTATATGTCTTCTTGGGGAAATATCTATTTAAGTCTTTTGCCCATTTTTTAATTGGTTTGGTTTTTTGCTATTTAATTGTAGAAGATTCTTATTTTTTTATATACTAGTCTCTTATCAGATAAATAATTTGCAAATATTTTCTTCTATTCTGTAGGTTGTTTCTTCACTCTGTTAATGGTTTATTTTGCTATGCAAAAGCTATTTTAGTATGATGTAGTGCCATTTACCTATTTTTTGTTTTGTTGCTTGTGCTTTTGATATCAAATCCAAGAAATCGTTGCCAAGACCAATGTCAAGAAGCTATTCACCTGTATTTTCTTTAAGGAGTTTTACAGTTTCAGGGTTTTACATTTAAGTCTTTAATAATCTATTTTGAGTTTACTTTTGTTCTGGTGTAAGATAGGGATCAAATTTCATTTTTTTGCATGTGGATATAGTTTTCCAAATGCCATTTGTTGAAGACATTATCCTTTCCCCATTGTGTGCTCTTGTCACCCTTAGAAAGATCATTTGGATGGGTTTATTACTGGGCTCTCGATTCTGTTTCATTGGTCTATGTGTCTGTCCTTATGCCGGTACCATACTGTCTCAATTACTGTAGCTTTGTAATATATTTTGAAATCAGAATTTGTGATGCCTCTAACTTTGTCTTTACCAAGATAGCTTTAGCTACTTGGGTTCTTTTGTGGTTCCATATGAATTTGGGGATTTTTTTTTTATTTCTGTAAAAACTGCTGTTGGGGCCAGGCGTGGTGGCTCATGCCTGTAATCCCAGCACTTTGGGAGGCCGAGGTGGGCAGATCACGAGATCAGGAGATCAAGACCATCCCGGCTAACACGGTGAAACCCTGTCTCTACTAAAAATACAAAAAATTAGCTGGGCATGGTGGTGGGTGCCTGTAGTCCCAGCTACTCAGGAGGCTGAGGCAGGAGAATGGTGTGAACCTGGGAGGTGGAGCTTGCAGTGAGCCGAGATCGCACAACTGCACTCCACCCTGGGCAAGAGCGAGACTCCGTCTCAAAAACAAAAACAAAAACAAAAACAAACAAAAAAACTGCTGTTGGGATTTTGATAAGGATTGCCTTGAATCTGTAGATCATTTGGCATAATATGGACATTTTAACAATCTTAATTCTTCCAATCTATGAATGCAGGATACCTTTCCCTTTTTTGTGTGTCTGCTTCAATTTCCTTCATCAGTGTTTTGTAGTTTTCAGTATACAAGTCTTTTTTTTTTTCAGACAGAGTCTCTGTCTGCTCCAGGCTAGATCACATGTTAGGCCACAAAACAAGCCTTAACAAATGTAAGAAGAATGAAATTGTATCAAGTATCTTTTATTGTTATTATCATTACTATTTTGAGATAGGGTTTTGCTCTGTTGCCCAGCCTGGGGTACAGTGGTATGATTGTGGCTCACTGCAAACTCCAACTCCTGGGCTCAAGAAATCCTCCCGCCTCAGCCTCCCAAGTAGCTAGGACTATAGGTCCATGCCACCATACCCAGCCAATGTGTTCAATTTTTTTGTAGAGATGAGTTCTCACTATGTTGCCCAGGCTGTTCTTGAACTCCTGGTGTCAAGTAATCCTCCAACTTCAGCCTCCCAATATGCTGGGATTACAGGCCTGAGTCACTCTGCCTGGCCTCAAGTATCTTTTATGATCACATGGTATGAAACTAGAAATCAATAACAAGAAAAAATTGGAAAATTCACAGATATGTGGAAATTACACAACACACTCCTGAGCAATCAACGGGCCAAAGAAGAAATCAAAAGGGAATTTTAAAAATCTTGAGATAAATAAAAATGAAACACAACATACCAAAACTTATGCAACACAGCAAAAGAAATACTACAATGGAAATTTATAGCAATAAGCACCTACATTAAGAAGAAAGATCTCAAATAAACAACCTAACTTTACACCTCTAGGAACTAGAAAAAGAACTAGCTAAGCCCAAATTTTGCAGAAGAAAGGAAATAATAAAGATTAGAGCAAACATTATAAGAAATGTCATATATGACATCCCACAGCTAACATCATACTCAATGGTGAAAAGTTGAAATATTTTCCTCTAAGATCAGGAACAAGACAAAGATGCCCACTCTCAACACTCCAATTCAACATAGTGCTAGAAGACCTTGCCAGAGCAATTAAGCAAGAGAAAGATAGAAAGGCATCCAAATTGAAAAGGAAAAAGAGAAATTGCCTCTGTTTGCAAATTATATATATAAAATATATATACATATAAATACACATATATATACACACATATATACACACACATATATATATATATATTTTTTGAGACGGAGTCTCACACTGTTGCCTGGGTTGGAGTGCAATGGTGCGATTTCAGCTCACTGCAACCTCAGCCTCCTGGGTTCAAGCGATTCTGCTGCCTCAGCCTCCCGAGTAGCTGGGATTACAGGCACCTGCCACCACGCCTGGCTAATTTTTTATATTTTTAGTAGACACGGGGTTTCACCATGTTGGCCAGGCTGGTCTCAAACTCCTGACCTCGTGATCCACCTGCCTCGACCTCCCAAAGTGCTGGGATTACAGGTGTTAGCCACCATGGCCAGCCAGATTATATGATTTTATTGTAGAAAACCCCGCAGAACCCCTGAGCTTTGAGTAGGAAATGTCGATGTCTGAAAAAAATCATAAAGATTTAGAAAGAAGGCCAGGCGTGGTGGCTCACGCCTGTAATCCCAGCACTTTGGGTGGCCGAGGCGAGTGGATCATGAGGTCAGGAGATTGAGACCATCCTGGCCAACATGTGAAACCCCATCTCTACCAAAACTACAAAAATTAGCAGGGCTGTGGTGGCATGCATCTGTAATCCCAGCTACTTGGGAGGCTGAGGCAGGAGAATGGCTTGAACCCGGGAGGCAGAGATTGCAGTGAGCCGAGATCACGCTACTGCACTCCAAACTGGTGACAGAGTGAGACTCCATCTAAAAAAGTATTTTTTCCCTCAAACTTCCTATTTTTGTCTTTATGGCTCATAAGTGAGAACAGAGGCTGACCTCTCTGAGGTTCCTCCTGGGTATCTGTGTTTAGCATCGTGGCTAAGAGATGGGCTTTGGAATTCTATGGATCTCGTGAGAATCCCAACTCTGCCACTTCCTAGCAGTGTGACTCTGGACAATTCACCTAACCTCTCTGAGTCTTGGTTTCTTCATCTGTAAAAATGGACATCATAATACCTCATAGGAATATGTCAAGAATTAAATGAGATAACTTATGTACAACATATTACATGGTGCCAAGTAGCTCTTTAAAGTATTATTGTGGGCCAGGCATGCTGACTCACGCCTGTAATCCCAGCACTGTGGGAGGCTGAGGTGGGCAGATTGCTTGAGCCCAGGAGTTTGAGGCCAGCCTAGGCAATGCAGCAAGACCCCATCTCTACAAAAAAAATCTTAAAAATTAGATTGGGGTGGCAACGTACACCTATAGCCCCAGCTACTTGGGAGACTGAGGTAGGAGGATTGCTTGAGCCCAAGAGTAAGGCTGCAGTGAGCTATGATTGCCCCACTGCACTCCAGCCTGGGTGATAGAGTGAGAAGCTGTCTCAAGAAAATGGAAGACAATAAAATATTATTATAATTACTTATTTATAAGGATAGTCTGTAATTCCTCTTTTTTCAACTGCTTGCTTTCCCTTTCTCACCAACACTGAACAACATGATTGTGGACAATGTTGTGTATACCATTTTAGGTTTTTCCTTGCACAGTATTTTTGTTATAAAACTTGAGTCATTCTGTTTTGTAATCTGCTGTTTGTAATATGCTCTTTTTTTAGCAAAACAATTTTGATAGATATTTTCTCACCCTGATAAATTCTTTTATAATATCACTTTAGTGGCTACATACTTTAATTTGTTTATTTAATCCTCAATTGTTAGATACTGGGGTGTTTCTAACTTTTTTTTTTTTTTTTTTTTTTACCATTGTAAACCATACTGTAATGCAAATCTTTAATCATAGATGTTAGGGACCATTCTTAGAATCACTGGGTCAAGGAGAGATTTCATGGAGCTATGATGTCCATTGGATGGTTCTTTTCCCCATCTAGGAATGGTGCTGCCCAAATAATCAGGCTTAGTCATTGGGAAGGAAAGGCACTATTGCCCAAATCCGTGCTTGAGAAGCAGAGACATTTTTCTTCACTTCGCTGTGTCCGGATCTCACATAAACCATCACCTTCCTGCTTGCATCTAGTGCTTCCTGAGGGGTTAAAAGCTCCCAGAACATCCATTTTCTTACACTGCATCTCCAGGTGAAGCTGTATTTGACAGTGTCTAGCAGGGCATCTGTTGAGCACCCTGAACTTTGTCATTGGGGATATAAGTTCTTTGTCTTCCTCCTCGCCTCTGTCACGTTATGATCTTTCAGCTCTGGACCAGAAAGCAAAGGATGAGCCAAAACTAATTCAAACTCCTTTAAGTTCAGCTGTGCTCTTACATGGGTTGATCAATTTCAACTTTTGAAACTAAGGATATTAAAAGTCTGGGATGGAGGGAGATGCTGCCATGGGAGAAGAATTATAGAGGAAAGGGCCGGGTACAAGTGGCTCATACCTGTAATCTCAGCACTTTGGGAGGCAGAGGCAGGAGTTCACTTGAGGTCAGGAGTTCAAGACCAGCCTGGCCAACATGGTGAAAACTTGTCTCTACTAAAAATACAAAAAGCTAGCTGGGCATGGTGGTGTGCACCTGCAGTCCCAGCTACTCAGGAGGTTGAGGCACAAGAATCGCTTGAATCGGGATGTGGAGGCTGCAGTGAGCCAAGATTATGCCACTGCACTGCAGCCTGGGCGACAGAGCGAGACTTTGTCTCAAAGAGAGAAAAAAGAAAGAATTATAGAGGGAAAACACCACTTGTTCTTATTCTTGGTTGTGTGGGTGAGATTGTATGGGGGTGGGGAAGATAGAAGTACTCACCTACAGAGAAGAAAATAATTAGCTTAGTAGATGGACTCTAAAGAAGTTGGTTCTGAAAAGCACAACTGGGCCACCCCAATGTTCTCTCACTAATGTGGGAGATGGTCCCTGGATGCCCCCTTTTCCCACACCATCAATGAAAGCAGAGCCTCCTTGTTGAAGGCTTCTTTCTCTCTGCTGAGGCAGCAGTGCTGTGATCCTCGTTGTCCTGCGTCTTTAAGTGCCACAGAAGGGCCAGAGGACCCACAACCTGGAGCAGGACTCCCAGTCTATGCCTTAGTCTGAGTCCCTGCCACCGACCCCTGCTCCCTAAGCTCATCTGCACTTGTCAAAGCAAGAATGAATATACTGGTTGTATTTTGCAGACTCATGTTTGAGAGGCTGTGTGTCCCCATCCTTGTCTACTCTGGACTTTCTCTTCCATTCCCAAAGGCTGTGGCTTCACTGGGGGATCAATGGTCATGGGAAAGGGGCCACTCTCACCCCACACCTCTATTAGAGGTTCCTCTTTTTTTTTTCTTTTCTTTTCCTAGCTCCTTCTGCTCCAGTCATAAATCCGCAGGCCCCTAACTCAGCCACAGGTTCCTCAGTCCGAGTGTGCTGGAGCTTATACTCCGATGACACCGTGGAGAGCTATCAGCTGTCCTACCGGCCAGTGCAGGACAGCTCACCTGGGAAGGACCAAGCAGGTGAGGCTCTGCCGGGAACATGCTTATGTTCATGGGAACAGTTCAGGCTCCCCAGGGACCTGGGCCCTGTCTTCCTGGCCGTTGGGATAGTGGAGACAGGATGGGTCTACACGTGCAGAGGATTGGATGCAGGCAGGTGAGCAGGGCAGAAAGGGTAGCAAGGCATGATGGGGCCTGACTGGGGAGGACGGTAAGGCCAGGTGAAGGGGTCTGGAGCGTATCTACAGCCATTGGGTCAGAGCTGTCCCTGGGACCAGTCTCTGGCTGCACTGTGTGCAGGAGGGACCAGGGGCGCCCCTTGTCAAGGAGGTTGGGCTAGCTGGATTCTAGCTTGTCCTGGCATCTAAGGGTCAGGCTGGTGCTCCTCTCACAGCAGCCTTGTGCTGCAGGAGGAACTGGAGGATTCATCTGCAGACCCCATGAGAGGTGAGGGGGCCTCTGCAGCCTGGAAGGGCTGCTGCTGATCCCAGGTGGAGACAACTCCTGAGATGGCCCCCAGCCTCCACTCTGGGCAGCTCTTGGCCAACATCCTTTTCCCCGGAAATAGGACTGTCTGGTGTGGGGTTATAGCTGGAGTAGGGCCGCCCACACCACAATAATCAATAAGCCATTCTCTCTTAAGGAGCGAGGGTCAAACAACAGAAGAGCCCCAGCTAAGCATCTGAAGATTTCAAGAGATCAGGGCCAGCCTGACAGTGCCTGTCCTGGGCATGTGGGGTTGGAATGGGATTGCTGGAAAGAGACTTAGAGATCTCCGTTTTATAGACGAGGAAACTGAGACTCAGAGAGAAAGAAGCTGTCCGTGAGGACACAGTGAGTTATGGCAGAATGAGGATGTGAATCAGGTGTGTAGGCATCCTGCCCCAAGGTCTGCTCATTGTAGCAGACCATGCAGATGGAGGGCTGAGTTCCAGAAGCTGAGGATGGTGTTTCTGCCCAGGAAAGAAGGGGAATTCTTCAGAAAAGTAAGAGTAAATTTAAGCGATGATGAGGGAGGGTAAGAGTGGTCAGAATAAAGACTAAAGAGGACATGGAGAGGGGCGAGGAACTTTGAAAAGGGAGGTTGGGGACTAGGAAGTCAGACGTGATTAACCCCAGCTTTTGCCACAAATCAACCCTGCCAGCACCCCTGCAGATACACAGAAGCCATTGTATTGGGGCTGTGTTGTGGCAATCTATAAATATCTTTCAAACTGACCATTTTGCTATAAAGGAACTGATATCTGAAGGTAAATTAAGAGTTATCACTGCCTTTCAAGATTCTGGGGAAGTCTGGAGTTGTGTCAGTTTTTGCTGCATAACCAAACCCCCTCCCCACCCCCTACAACTTAGTGGCTTAAAATAACAAACAATTCTTCTTCTTTTTTTTTTTTTTTTTTTTGAGATGGAGTCTTGCTCTGTTGCCCAGGCTGGAGTGCAGTGGCACAATCTCGGCTCACTGCAACCTCCGCTTCCCGGGTTAAAGTAATTCTCCTGCCTCAGCCTCCTGAGTAGCTGGGACTATAGGCAAATACCACCACGCCCAGCTAATTTTTTGTATTTTTAGTAGAGATGAGGTTTCACTATGTTAGCCAGGATGGTCTCAGTCTCCTGACCTTGTGATCCGCCTGCCTCAGCCTCCCAAAGTGCTGGGACTACAGGCGTGAGCTACTGCGCCCGGCCCTATTATTTAATTCTGTGGGCTGGCCAAACAGTTCTATTCTGAACCACCTTGGGTAGGGCTGGTTGGTCTAGGATGACCTCATTTACTTGTCTCAGATAGGATAGCCAGGAGGACTTGGGCAGCTGGGGTCTCTCTCCATGTGGTCTCGCATCCTCCAGGAGGCTGGCTTGGGCTTGCTCACATGGTAATGGAAGCGTCCCCAGCAGCAAGAGGGCAAGCCTCTGTGCACCAGCACTTCCCACGCCTCTGCTTCATCATTTGCTATTGCCTCATTGACCAAAGCTAGTCACACAGCTAAGCCCAGTTTCAAGGAATAGAGAGAAGGAAGGAAGCTCTGAATGGAAGGAGCAGCAAAGTCATGCTGCAGAGGGAGTGCATACAGGGATGGGAGGAATTTACAGCCAGTTTTGTAATCTACTACTGTGGGATTCGGCATAATGAATTTGGAGCCACTTGGCCAGTTTTTAGGGTTGAATTCTTATCTTTTTTTTTTTTCCCCCTAGCATTTACAGTGACCGTCAAAGAAACATATTGCTCAGTGACAAACCTTGTGCCAAATACCCAGTATGAATTTTGGGTCACAGCTCACAACAGGGCTGGCCCCAGTCCCTCTAGCGAGCATGCAGTGTACATGACAGGTAATGGGCTACTCATTTCCTATGACAGGACTTTCAGTCAAGGGGACACAGGAGTCGTGGGTTTCTAGACAAGGCAGAGCTCTTGATTTCATTTGGAAGGGTAGGAAGAGCTGTGTACATTTTGTTTCTTCTATTTAATACACCAAATCTACATGCCTAGTTTGACAGTGACATTTTTTTCTTTTCTTTTTTTTTTTTTTTTTTTTGGGGAGATGGAGTCCCGCCCAGGCTGGAGTGCAGTGGCATGATCTCTGCTCTCTCTGCTCACTACAACCTCCGCCTCCCAGGTTCAAGAGATTCTCCTGCCTCACCCTCCCGAGTAGCTGGGATTACAGGTGTCTGCCACTTCTGGCTGATTTTTTTTTTTTTTTAAATATTTTTAGCAGAGATGGTGTTTGACTATGTTGGCCAGGCTGGTCTCGAACTCCTGAACTCAAGTGATCCACCCGCCTCGGCCTCCCGAAGTGCTGGGATTACAGGCGTGAGCCACTGTGCTCAGCTGACAGTGATATTTTCTGATGGTTGGTCTCAAAATATAAAAAACTGCCACTCTCCGTCACACTGACATTTAAACCTTGCAACCATCTTCTACTCCAGAAACATCTGGAAGGGATTCCCTGGTTTGCTTTTGATTGCACTGAATCTCTTCTGTGGGAGGAAGAAGGTGGCTGTGATGTTTGTCCGTGGCTCTGAACAAAATGACTGGAAATGAACCCAACAGTTGTTCATCTCTCCCTTTCTCCCACATTTAGCGCCTTCTCCCCCCATTATAAAAACAAAAGAGATAAGGAGCTGTGAAGAGGCTGTGCTGATTTGCTGGGAGTCTGGGAACCTGAATCCTGTGGACTCGTACACTGTGGAGCTGACCCAGGCTGAAAGTCCAGAGGCCTCAGGTGTAACTGAGTGAGTCATAAGGGCATTTGCTGGGCACGAGAGCCCTGACACCTGATACAGTGACATGGCTTAGGAAGTATATGGAGTCTGAAGAGAAGGTTGGCATTTTTGATACACAGGAATCTCAATTTTTGGTTGCTTAGTGTTCATGAGAAGTAGCTGGAATGGTATTATTGAAGGTGAATGATGAGTGAATGAATAAGTTGGTTGAACCTCAGGTTTTGTTGTTGTTGTTTTAGCTGAAGTAAGGTTTCCCATTCATTCATTCATTCAACAAGCATTGAGTGCCTGGGTGGTGTCAGGTCCTGTGCAAGGCACTGGGAACTAGATGGATAAATTTCCTGCCCTAATGGGGCTGACAGTCTGGTGGAGAAATAGACAAAAGGCAAGAAAACAAACCAATGTGCAAAATATGCAGTGCTAGGAAGGAAAAAGAAATGTAATAAAACAGAGAGTGGTGGTGGAGGTGAGGATCCACTTTGTATAAAGATGATGTTTAAACTGAGACCTGAACAGATGGGAAAGACTGAGCCCCAAGAACAGTGAATGCAGGGGTGCTCCAGCAGGAGGGGGCTGCATGGACACACACCCTGGGGGCAGGAGTGAGCAGCTGGAGGAACTGAAAGACCCACCTAGCTGGAATTCAGAGAGGAGAGGGTGAAACTCATAGGCGAAAACAAAAGAGATCACAGCTCAATGTACAAAGAATGTTTCATCTATCATAGAAGACTGTCTGGAAGCTCATGTTCACCCCTCATTCTCTGAGAGCTGGAGGGGTTCACAAATTGATAAGGGTTGGACTCAGTGACCACAAGGGCTCACAGAACCTGAGTTTACAGCAGCCTATGATGGAGGAAGCATAGGTTTACCTCTGGTTTACAGAAGCTTGTGAAAGGGGATGAACCAGCCAGGCAGGCCAGCACCAGCCACCAGGACCAGGGGCTCCCCTGCTGTGGAGCACAGGGTTGCACCTACCTGGAGCTGGAGAAATGAAGAGGGATTGGTGTCAACTGTTACGGAAGCAGATTCTTCTATGCCAAATGCCAGGTTTGAAACATGGCCATATGCCACCCATCCATCTGTTCCAGGTGGAATCTGCATGTCCATGGCCACATGGAGGCTGACCTTGGTAATCCACTGTGGGGATACTCAGGAGTGGGGCAGGGTGTCCAGTGGTTCTGGCCATCCTAATGGTTCAGGTTTCCTTTGCAATTTATGCTGATACTTTAGGCGCACTTGACACCTGGGATCAACTCACAATGATGAGGTCACCAGAGGGCTGGTCAGTAACCTGAGAGATGACCTTAGAGCTGTTGCATATTCTTCCAGTACAAATCCAATCATGGCAGCCCATGGCTGAAGAAAAGGCAAAACTCGTTCATAGGCTCTGGCCCCTTCCTGCCTCTCCAACTCCTCTCACACCAGCTCCCCTCCCTCTAAAGCTCCCGCCACATTGGTCACGTTTCAGTTCCTCCTACTTTTCACACTCCTTCCTGCCACAGGGCCTTGGCACATGCTTCTCCTGTGAAGGAGACTCCTCTGTCCCTTTTTCATCCAGTTACCTCTTCAGCATTCTTCAGAGCTCTGCTCAAAAGCCATCCTCCCCCCACCATTATATGCTATAGCACACTGTCAACTTGTCATGGTTACCATCTTACATTCCTTCCAGTGATTGCTTGAAGAATGCTGCTCTTCCCATCTAGACTGGAAGCTCTATGAGGGCAGGAACTACATTTGGTTTTTCTGAGGGCCTCCCTATACAGTGCCTGGAACCTAAGGAGTTTAGTTAATATTTATTGAATGCATAAAAGTGCCCCTCTGGCCCAGAGCTGCAGCCTGAAGATAACCTAGACAACCTGGCCTCATCTGGGTGAGGATGTTGTATTGGTAAATGGGCCTCATCCTAAAGACTTTTCTTGCCCACTGGACTGACATGGGGTTGGCAACTGCAGCAATATAGGCAGTGGCAATTATGGGCTTATATTTCTGTATAGTACAATTTAAATACCTTGAATTATTTCCAATAGGCAGCTGTTCTCAGTGGGTTAATAGCAGTTAACCCTTTCAGCTCTAGTTAGAATAATTTGTTCATAAACATGAATCAAGGACCTTCTTTTTTTTTTTTTTTTTTTTTGAGACAGAGTCTTACTCTGTCGCCCAGGCTGGAGTGCAGTAGCCTGATGATCTCTGCTCACTGCAACCTCCAACTCCCAGGTTCATGTAATTCTCCTGCCTCAGCCTCCTGAGTAGCTGGGATTACAGGCATCTGCCACCACATTTGGCTACTTTTTGTAGTTTTAGTAGGGACAGGGTTTCACCATGTTGGCCAGGCTGGTCTCAAACTCCTGACCTCAAGTGACCCACCGGCCTCAGCTCCCAAAGTGCTGGAATTATAGACGTGAGCCATCGCACCCGGCTGAAGTGAGGGCCTTCTATCGGCCCAGCACTGTACTAAGAATAGCAGTACTCAGCCCCTGACCTCAGAGACATTATGATCCTAACAGACAAACAGAGACACACTGGATTCCACTGCATGCACACTCCATGATGCAGTGTTAGCCATATGCCAAGCGCGGTGCTGGGTGCCTGGGAAACCAGAATGAGGGACTTGGAGAGGAGACAGCCACAAACACAAGAAGTAGCAATGAAGTGAGAAGAGCAGACCAGAGACTGTGGGAGGGAATGCCAAGGGGCAGCCAGCACTCCTGGCTGTGCTGCTGTAAGTGTGGATCAGAGGACAGGGGCGCAAGAGTGAGTTAAACCTTCCAGCTTTGAAAGGGATGCCTGGTGCTTGGGCCCAGGTGTCCTGGCCCCATTCTGACTGCAGCTCTGCTTCCTTGTACAGGTCTGTTGTAGGCATCCCAACCTGCGAGTCCCTGGTGCAGCTGCAGCCGGGGCGGAGCTACATTATCTGTGTGCGAGCCCTCAACACGGGGGGCCCCAGCGTGAGGAGCGAGCCAGCTACAGTCCACACCATAGGTCTGTGCCCCAGCCCACATAGTCTCTGGGACCCAAAGTGGCCACTCTGTGGCAGACCCAGTGATGCTATGACTGCACTGGGAAATTGATGAATATGCACAGATATGGACATGTGGCAAGTCAGCCCAGAAGGAGTTCAGGGGTGTCCCCCACTGCCCTAATTGCAAGTCAAATGGATCATTAAGAAGTCCCTCAGGCCGGGCACGGGGGTTCACGCCTGTAATCCCAGCACTTTGGGAGGCCGAGGCGGGCGGATCACGAGGTCAGGAGATCAAGAGTATCCTGGCTAACATGGTGCAACCCCATCTCCACTAAAACATACAGAAAATTAGCCGGGCGTGGTGGCGGGCGCCTGTAGTCCCAGCTACTTGGGAGGCTGAGGCAGGAGAATGGCGTGAACCCGGGAGGCGGAGCTTGCAGTG
>NW_012106908.1:1107635-1126553 GCF_000951045.1 Mandrillus leucophaeus
CGGGCGTGGTGGCGGGCGCCTGTAGTCCCAGCTACTTGGGAGGCTGAGGCAGGAGAATGGCGTGAACCCGGGAGGCGGAGCTTGCAGTGAGCCGAGATGGCGCCACTGCACTCCAGCCTGGGTGACAGAGCGAGACTCCGTCTCAAAAAACAAAAAACAAAAAAAGAAGTCCCTCAATTCCTATTTCCCTTGGCAAATAGGTTAGACATTCTTATCCATATATAGGCATTACAGCTAGAGGTGAAGAGCACAGCCTCTGGAATCAGAGGGGATTGGGGTTCAAGTTTAAGTTCTATCATTTGCCAGATGATTTCTTAACCGCCCTGTGCCTCCATTTCCTCAACTTCAAAATGGAAATAGTAACACCTGTTTCTAAGGGTCGTAGTGAGGATTGTAGGGCATACTAGACACACAAGACTGCCCAATGAGTGTTAATTGCCATCTTTGTTAACGGGACGCCTATTACTAGGCCAGGTCCAGGCTTAGGTGTATCCCACACGAAGCTAAGCCGGCCACCACCACCCACGGGGAGAAATCAAGTGACTGGCTGCGGGTCTTCTGTGTGCTCCTCCTCCCACAGGAAGCTACTTTCGCCTAAACAAGGACACCTGCCATCCCTGGCTGATCATTTCTGAAGATGGACTTACGGTCGTACGAAGTGAAAGGAGAATCCCCGCCAGGGAGCTGTCATCCAGCGACACCCGCTTCACCAGGTACTTTGTCAACCTCTCACAAGGGCGTTCTGTGAACTTCCGGAAGGTGCCCTGCTATTCAGGTCAAATCCGAATATGGCATGGAGGCAGCCTTGAGGGAAAAGGAATCCCGGAAATGAGTGAGGAGAGGGGAGCCTAGTGGGGAGGGGACCCAGAGGAGTGTGGGTGAGAGGGGTCGGGCAGGTGCCGGCAGAAGAGCCCCCTGGGAGGGCGAGGTCAGGGGAGGGCGCGGTCCCCTGGGAGGGCATGGTCCCCGGGTCTTAGGCTGCCAGAGCTGGAGCAGCCAGTGGTCATGAGGGTGGGACAGGTATTTCTAGTGGAGGGTGTCCAAGTTCTTAGAGTTCTCAACAAAGAATTGGACAAAACGCACAAACAAAGCAAGGAAAGAGGCCAAGCACGGTGGCTCACGCCTGTAATCACAGCACTTTGGGAGATTGAGGCAGATGGATCACCTGAGGTCAGGAGTTCAAGACCAGCTTGGCCAACATGCCGAAACCCCATCTCTACTAAAAATACAAAAATTAGTTGGGCGTGGTTGCGCGTGCCTGTAATCCTAGCTACTGGGGAGGCTGAGGCAGAAGAATTGCTTGAACCCGCAGGGCGGAGATGGCGCCACTGTACTCCATCCTGGGCAACAGAGTGAGACTCCTTCTCAAAAAAAAAAAAAAAAAAAAAAAGCAAGTAAAGAATGAAGCAACAAGAGCAGAGATTTATTGAAAACGAAAGCACACTCCACAGGGTGGGAACGGACCAAGTAAGCGGCTCAAGGGCCGGGTTACAGAATTTTCTGGGGTTTAAATATCCTCTAGAGGTTCCCACTGGTTACTTGGTGTACACCCTATGCATATGAAGAGGCTAAAGTGAAGTTACAAAGTCATTTACTCGGTGTACACCCTATGCAAATGAAGAGTATGTTTCCTGCCACAGCTGAAATACAAAGTTATTTACTTGGACTTCAAAGGTTGGGGTTTTTCCGCTTAATTTAGTTCTAGGAAGTCCTTATGTTCCCTGCCCCCAGACTCTGCTCTGCTTCACAGGGGTCATGCTGTGGGCTAGTGGGAGAACAGAAACAAGGACCTAGATTTCCCACTGGTTAGCCCAGTGCTCTTTCTCCTGCACTGTGGTACCTTATAGCAAAACTCCTGATAGAAAACTGGCCATGGAGTGAGACGGTTCCAAAGTGAGGGGAAAACCATCATTGTGCTGGTGCATGACCTGTGGGCGGGGTGGCCCACCAAAGAAGCTGGCTGGCTGGTCCAGCTATTTCTAAAGCTTGGTACACAACATATGTTGAAATTACTTACATATTCCTTACTTCTTTCCAAAGTTAACAGACAAAATAAGGGGCAAATAAAAATACTGAAATAGAAAAATCAAAGCAATGGGAGAAAAGAAAGGACACAGGTTAACTTCAAGGGCTAATTCAGTTTCTAGGATTAACACAAATATGGCCTCTCAGCTTCCTGATATCCAGGGCAAAAATAGTTCTTGGTAGGTTGATTTTTAGAGTCAAGAGGATCTTCTAGGGAAGCAAAGGGGCTCTCCTATTAGGGCTGGAAGGGCCGCTGATGGAAAACTATCCAGCCTCCCTACCTAGGTCCTGGATAGTCCCCTCAGCTGGCTCTTCCTCTGACCCTGGCTTCCTGCTGGCCTTTTTATCGCACATGGGTTAAGCACCTACTGTATGCAAGTGTCAGTGTGAAAGAGCAGGTGCAGAGGAAAAGATTTTGTCCTTTCCTCCTCTGCCCTTTCAACCCAGGTTTGTAGGGTGTAGAGAGGAGTAAGCAGCAATAAAGGTCTTGCCTGACTGGCACCAAAGCAACGTTTAAAGCTACTCTCATGGGCACTGTCATAAGCCCCTCTGACCACAGCTGTGGGCCCCAGGCAGTCCCCCTCCCTCCAGGGGCCCTTTGCTACCCTTCAACCTTTGCATCCACACAACTCTAGCATCTTTCTGCTGAGGTCTCCTTGACCCCTGCAGAAGCCCTCTTGGACAGGACCCCCTCAAAAACAGCACTAAGACAGCATCCCTGTGGTGGTTGCCAGTCACACCTGGTCCTGGGAAAACACACACCTTGGATGAGGCCACTGCTACTTCACTCTTCCTTTGTGTGAATAAGAAAGCTCTCTGGGCAAAGCCTCAAGCATCTTCAGATTCAACCCTTTGTTATTACACTGAAAAGCTATGAACCCAGTTTTTGGCTCTCTCCTTCTAAACTTCTGCCTAGGAGTCTATTTCTAACATCTCACCATGAAATACAGGAGTTCTTTACACGTATCGTTTGGTTCTTGGCTTCTGGGGATCCAGCTAAGCTGAGTTAGACAGTCCCATTTTAATATCCAGTTGCCAATGTAGCTGTTGCCCTGTGAAACATTGTGCTGTCCTGGGGGACAAAGAGATAAAGATACAGTCCTCGCCCACCTAAGACTCAGATCTCAAGCGAAGGAGACGTGCATGCAAAAGGCACACACATTAAAGGTAAGGTAGATTTATGGACAAAGCATTGTAGGAGCCCCAAGTACAAAGACTTGGAAGGACAAAAGCATGAAGGATAAATAGGAGTTCTCTAGGCCAACAAAGCAGATAGTTGCTTTGTACGTGTACATATGAAAGAAGCCAAAAAGATCATGTTTGGAGAAATATGAGGAATTTGGTATGTCTGCAATATAGGGTCCACGATGGGAAGAGGTGGAAGATGAGGCAGGAAAGTCAGAGAAAGTCCAGTACATACACAATAAAAGTTTGGATTTTATCCTCTATGTGGTGAGAATTATTGGATGATTTAAAGCAGGGGAACAGGATCAGATTACATTTCAGAAAGATTTCAGTGCATGGTAGAACATGAGTTGGGGAGGGAGAGGGAAAAGGAAAGGCAAAGGCAGATAGGAAACAAGGAGACCAGAGAGGAGACTATGGAGGGCTTAACTATGCAGTAGGGTACGTGAGAGGAACCAGTGGAGTCAACAGCTGTTGAGCACATAAAACCAACAAGGCTAGCTGGTCACCTGTTTAAAGGGCATCAGAGAGGGAGATGAGTCAGGGACTATCATATTGCCATATTTATAAAGTGCTTACCAAGTGCTAAATATACTTCATCTCATGCAATCATCCCAACAGCCCTGTGAGGTCTGTACTATTATCAATCCCAGTTGACGGATGAGAAAACTAATTAAAACACAGAGAAGTAACTTGCCCAAGAGTATAATGCTATTAAGGGTTGAAGCAGGAATCAAACTAGAAGGTAACCTTGTAGCCACTACATTATTCCCATCTTAGTTTTCTGCCAAGGGGTTATCAGGTAGATAATGACTATATTAACCAAAATGGAGATGTGAGAAGTATGTACCCCTCCCCACTACACCCCAAACTTTGGTAGATAAGAGGGGTGGGAATATGACTTTCCATTTGGGACATTCCGAATTTGAAACAACAGGTGGAAATGTGAGTCCGGAGCTTGAAGCAGAGATGGCCTCATTTTATAGGTGACGTAACCGAGGTAGAAGTTAACCAACATGCAACCTCCTTCCCAAAGCTTTGCTTGGGCAGTAAGAACTTGGGGTTTTGAGAGTAAAGAGAAAATTTTAAACTGAACAAATCTTTCTAGGGATGTTGAGGGCTATATATATTTTGGTTAATGTAGGAGTCTCCTGAAGAAGGTAGGTAGAACATTCACTTTGGAGATACCAATATAATTTGATTTTCACTGAAAACTTTCCTGTGTTGATACTTTGCTGATGTAGAACAAAACAGTACTCTAACCTTTGTCAGTATAATTGTTCCCAGTGCAACCTTGGAGGTAGATTTTTTTTTTTTTTTTTTTTTTTTGCTGGTTGAATTGTCTTTATTAACAAACAGGATATCCAAGGCCACTACATTGAGGAGGGGTGGGGGGAGGGAGGAGGAGGGTTACTTGCTGCTCACACTATATACAGATGCAAGCAAGGGGCATGGAGAGTGAGGGCTCCCTGCTCCCTTCCTCCACCGGGGAAGGGCATGGGCTAGAAGAGGAGGAGATGGGGGTTGGGAAAGGGGGGAATGTTTTGGCTGGCGGGGTCCCCCCTCCATTCCCTGGAGTTTGGGGAAAGGGGAATCATTAAAGTGCTTTCAGAAAATGAAGAAATGGTCCCTGCCCCTGGAGTGGCTGGTGACCCCCCAAAAATCTAGGGCCCAGTGACCCCCCCCAGGGTCTGGTACATTCAAGGGGGGAGCCGGCTCCCCTGACGTGCAAATAAAGGGGTCCAGGGCCCTGCCCAGTCAGCAGCAGTGGGGTAAGGAGGTAGATTTTAATGATCTGTGAGGAATCTGCTATCTTGTTCTTCTTGGGCCGGCCTCTGAATTATTGTCTTCCTCCAGGAGTCATCCCTAACATGATAGCTACCTCAAAGGCCTTCCATGTTCATTTAGTACAATAAGCAATGGTGGTGAACTTCAAGCTTATGGTTCCCTTAACTGTGCTGTGTTGTATATTTTCAACCCTTTTCTTTTTTTATGAACAAGTGAACCAAACCTTTTTCTATAAAAGCCCCAACAATTTTAAAGAGCAAACAAAACTTGTTCTGTTGGTTTAGTGCCTCCTCCTCTCCCATTACCAAGCTGTATCATAATCTTCTTTAATCTTCAGCATCAGCCCACTGAGCTTTGAGAGCTAAGGGTGCTTTTACAAGTTAAGTGTCCAGAAGCACCTACCACCACATTGGTAGACCACCGACTGATTGATCCCAGCAGCTGGCTTCACTGACCTGCACAGCCAGGCTTGGGGCACCCCAAATCACACATGCTTCCACTTTCTAAAACCAGGTGTGTTGCTGTCATGGGAAATCTAATTCCAGTCCGAGGGCACCATTACTGGGAGGTGGAGGTGGATGAGCATTTGGACTATACAGTTGGTGTGGCCTTTGAAGATGTCACTAAACAGGAGGATCTGGGAGCAAACTGCCTCTCCTGGTGCATGAGGCACACATTTGCATCATCAAGGTAAAGTAAAATCTGGATACTCACAATTAAAATTTGTTTTTGAAAGATTACAGCAAGACCTTTTTACTAGCAATAATTAAGACACACGTTATGTTTTACAAATATTCTAAGACATTTCAGGAGTTGCTGCCAGTCATTTTCCCTAAAGTCCAAGTAAGAGGAGAAAGAGCAGCTTTTCTCTGAGCTAAAAATAGCTAAAATTTATGGAGAATTATGTGCCAAGTACTCTTACATGCATTATCTCATTTACTTCTCACAATTGTGTTATCTCATTTTAAAAATCAGAATGCTGGGTACAGTGGCGTGCACCTGTAGTCCCAGTTACTCAGGAGAGTGAGGTGGGAGGATCGTTTGAGCCCTGGACTTCAAGGCCAGCTTGGGCAATATAGCAAGACCCCTTCTCTAAAACAAAAACAAAAACAAAAATAAAAGAATAAAAATAAAAAGACCACACCTCACAGCAATTAGATAATCCAAACGACATGGATTTGGAACTTGGATTCAAACTCAAGCAGTCTGGCTCCAAAGAGTTCATTCCTAACCACTTAAGTGATTGATTTTTTCATTTCTGTTCACCTTTAGTATTAAGCCAATACAGTTTGCTTTGAAGCCCCAGTTCCATCTTTTTAAGTGAATGTGGGCAAGAGGCTTAGTAGTTATGGCTAATTCTGGTTTGCTCCTGCTGCTGGGCACTCTGTCTTTACACATGGAGTAGTTCCATATAGTAGGAAAAAAAGTCTCATGCAGCCCAGGTCAATGAATAAACTTTCAGACTTAGAACAACCTTCCTTCACCTCAAAAACTGAAAAACAAGACCCCACACTGCTTTCCCATCACACCTTGTAAAATGGGGCCTCTGACCCTCCTTGGTTTGATGAATCCTATTAATGTTCATCCAATGTTCTCTGCCCATGGTCCTCTATCATGGTTATTCATGCCCAAGCATAAGTGGGAAGACCAACTTCCCCCTGATAACAGATGAGGACACTAATGAAATCTACTAAACTTCAGACCCAGTTTGGGGAATGCAAGAATTACTATACACTGAGGCAGATACTTTATTTGGGGATTCTGCCTGAAGTAAGGCTAAAGATCAAAGTCTCTTCTTTAGAAAGGCAAGAACAAGGGGCAGAGTAAAACTAAGGGAGCATAAAGAAAGCCTAGAAGTCCGTGTGTAGGGTGAGGAATAAGGGGAGTAAGAAGAGAGAATAGAAGAGGGATGGAAGACAAAGGAAGGGCAAAAGCTACAGGCCAAGTGCTGGAGCCAATCCAGTTTCTTACAGATGTAGGGGTGTGTGTGTGTGTGTGCACGCACGCGCACATGTTACAAATGGAGAATGAAGGTAAGGCATCCTAGGATAAGGTCTCCTAGCAGATTTGCATTTTTGGCTCATAGTATTAGACTCCATTGGTGGTGGGAGAGAAAGTACAGGAAAGGACTCATATAGCTTCTGGCAGCTGCTTAGTTAAAATAAGGTGAAATGGGCTAGAGACAGGCTGGCTTCCTCTGACATGTTTAGATCGTATTCCAAGTGTTCATCCCAGCAGCCTAGACTAGCCTGTTGACACAAAAAGCTTTTCAAGTATCTGTAGGTAGCAGGGTTAGGAAATTCCTGTGACAGGTTTTGGTTTCTGCCATTTTTCAAAGTACACAGGATGCAGAGCACGGATAGTGATATAATATTGATTGGTAACAGGCCCACTGGCTCCCCACTCAATTTGAAAGTTTAAGAATTGGAGTAACTGTGCAGAGAAGAGCTTATGCCAAGAGGCCCATTTTATCACATGGAAAATCACAAGGTTCCCTGTTTCAAATGTCTAATCCAAATTTTAAAAACATGTTCTATTCCTATGCTAGTTTAGATGCAAGAGAGTTCAGGATGCTATAGGTAAATTTCTTAGGTTAAGAGGTTACTAGAGAAAAAATGATGTTTGAAAAATGTTTCGGCCAGGAGCAGAGGCTCATACCTGTAACCCCAGCACTTTGGGAGGCCAAGGTGAGCAACTGCCTGAGCTCAGAAGTTCAAGACCAGCCTGGGCAACACAGTGAAACCCTGGTCTCTACTAAAAATACAAAAATTAGCTGGGCTTGGTGGTACATGCCTGTAATACCAGTTACTCAGGAGGCTAAGGCAGGAGAATCGCTTGAACCCGGGAGGTGGAGGTTGCAGTGAGCTGAGACAGCACTACTGCACTCCAGCCTGGGTGACAGAGTGAGACTCCGTCTAAAAAAAAAAAAAGAAAATGTTTCTTAGGACAAATTTTAGAAAAGAGATAGTTTAGAGAATATAGTTTTAGAAATGGCTTGTCACTTTGGTAGTCATTTAATACTAGAAAGTAGCAAAATCATAGGACTATCAATAAAATTAATATGAAATGTTCTATAAATAGTAAATCTATAGAATTACTGAAACTTTATTATGTCAAATTTAATTTTCAGGCACAGGTATGAATTTCTGCACAACAGAACAACTCCGGATATAAGAATAACAGTTCCTCCAAAGAAGATTGGCATTCTATTAGACTATGAAAATTCCAAGTTGTCATTTTTCAATGTGGACCTTTCTCAGCATCTATACACATTTAGTTGTCAGCTTCACGAATTTGTGCATCCCTGTTTTTCTTTGGAAACCCCTGGGTGTCTAAAGGTACATAATGGCATTTCAATGCCAAAACATGTCACTTTCTATTAGAACATTCTGATGTCCAGTTTCCTGTCTTCCATGCCTACCCCTCTTGCAGCCAATCACGCCTTAGCTGGCTGAACATGGCATTTAAGCACCATGTGCCCAGCACAATTTATGGCTCATGTTATTATCTGGCAGAATGGTGTGCTGGCGCTCATTTCACCCAACCTGGATTCTAGTCCTGTGTGCTGCTAAGATAGTCATTACCAGGCCCAGCTGTAAAATAAAGGCTCAGACTAAATGAACTCAAAAGTCTTTAAAGTTGTTAAACTGTAGTTGTGTATATGCAAAATATGAGTTTCCAAAACCTAGAGAGCTTGGAAGATGAGGAGGGTAGTCTTAATGGCTCCAGCAGCCCCAGTACACTCATGCATTTCATGAGTCAGCCAATAATATACTTGAGAAGGCGAGAGGCTGTCTGTAGAAAACCAGGGAAGCTGTGTGCCCTTCTCAACGTCTTCTACCCTCATTTTCCCAATAGTGAGCAGCACTGTGGTGAGGTCCCTTCCACTATGTACTCTTTATAACACCCTCTTCCACTCCTACACAGTATGCACCACTCTCTAATTTTGAAATTACCTCTATAATGCCCAATTCCACGAAGGCAGGGACAGTGCCTGTTTTGTTAATTGCTAGATCCCCAAGGGCTAACACACAACAGCTGTCACCAAGTATTTGTTGAATAAATGAGTATCTTCTTCAGCCACTGCTCTTTGGCCTCTCACTGCTCTCCATGTGAAGGATGGCAGGGCTCTTTCAAAACTATAGCAAAGGACCTATGGCCAAGAAATGGGAAAAAACCTGGAATGGAGGCAGCGTGAAAGAACAGAAGGGCATCTGTGGCATATTAGCAAATGAACAACGATTTTTTAAAAGAAATTAACAGCCCACCAGAGGGCAAAGCTGAGGACGGGAAGGAAGACTGATCTCTAGCTAGGCAGCTTTCAGGCATCCTGCCTCACTGCCCCCAGGCCATTCTGTGAGCTCAATGCCCAACTCCATTAGCTACATTCCTGGTTCTCCTGTTCAAGTTTCCAGTTGCCACTTAAGCTCTGCACACATAGCATTTTCAAAGCTTGTGAGTGAAGCTGCAGAATAATTCCATTTGTGAAGCAATTACAATTCAGTATCACGTCCCACGGATGCCTCTAAACCCAGATATGCCCTAATCTCATCATTTAAGGTTTTGTGTTTTAAAAAAAGTCCACTTTGATGTTTTCTGGTGAAACCCTGTCTCTACTAAAAATACAAAAAATTAGCCAGACCTGGTGGTGGGTACCTGTAATCCCAGCTACTCAGGAGGCTGGGGCAAGATAATTGCTTGAACCCGGGGGTAGAGGCTGCTGTGAGCCGAGACTGTGCCATTGCCCTCCAGCCTTGGCACAAGAGCACAACTCTGTCTCAAAAACAAACAAACAAAAAAACCTCTGATGTTTTCCAGCACATGCAAAGCCTGACAAACTGAAAGACTCTCATCTTCTACTAA
Organism: Mandrillus leucophaeus; assembly: GCF_000951045.1. Lineage (NCBI taxonomy): Eukaryota > Metazoa > Chordata > Mammalia > Primates > Cercopithecidae > Mandrillus > Mandrillus leucophaeus. Next base: position 1,117,497 of record NW_012106908.1, read on the forward strand.
ACTCTGGCTACTGGTATAAATGGCAGCTCAGATTCCTGAATTAACAGTTCACACTGACAGTTTAATAACTCATTATACACACACATACCTAGCCTGCCAAGCTGGACTGTCTACTCTGAAACAAGGGACAGCAGATGTAAGCACAGAAATGGTTCCAGTTATAAACAAACAAAAGATACATATATGTATATTAAAAAATGTTCTCAGCTACTGAAATAGAAACTACCAAGTAAGAAACAGGATATCACAGAGAAGGCAAGTTTGAATTCAGGGTTCTAATAGGCTTTATGGAATACTACACGTTAATATGAACACGGATAAATGGATTAAAAACTCGACACCTGTAAAGTTTTAATTAAATTTTTATTTGACCAAGAAAAAACTGTCTACAACTGTCTGACATTTACACCAAATGTCAGACAAATCCACTTAAGGCAGATTAGGAACTTCAAGCATCACAATTATTCAGCATAAAGAGCCTTTGTTGAAACATCTTTCTCATTTATTTAGAAGAAAAACATCTAGAACAGAACCAAACAAAACTTCTGTGTTTTTGTAAAAAAAATTCCAATTCCTTAAACTACTATAAACAATCTACTGAAACTGTATTCAACAAGGGACAGGATTTACCTCAAGGCCATGTTCACCTGCAACATGCTGATAAGTCTGTTAAAAAACAAAGCAAAAAAAGAGTTTTTAAAAATTAGACCACTGTAGCCACAATCCCTAACACTGGACAGTTAAAACAAAAGATATCAAAATCTGTTCTTTTCTTAGCTTTACCTGTATCACTTTATAACTCCTAAGAAAGTCAATTCACATAAGCTGTGGCCTCCCCACCTTAACAAAGGGGAAAAAGAATATGTAAAACTACCACAGAATCTTGGTGTAAACTAACATGGGTTTAGTAACACAGAGTGCAGTATTAAGAATTTAAGGCACCCTTATAAGTCAGTCAATTGGAAAGTTGGTTTGAGACTTGCAAACTAAAATGACACTGGTTTCTGATAAAATTAAATGACTTTTATTTTAGAAAAGTGTGTTTAATAAATTACTTCCTGCTGGTTCAAATGACACACAATCACTTGTATACATCCACTAAGATATTTCTGAAGTGTATACTTAGTCAAAAGTAAAAAGCAGAGCAAATGCATGGGCAGTGGGGCCTTTTTCTTAATACTTCTCATCCTCCAAAATCTGTTAAAATCATCATCTTCCACAACTCACACACTGGAAGCTGTCCACAGCACAATTCACTATGATGTGGCATTCTGTAAATAAGACTGTATTGGTCTTGATGCAAGCAGGTTCAGCTACCATACTGCACTATAAGAAAAGTCCTCTCCTCAACTTACCAAGACAACTTCTCCAATTTCTAGTCACCTTCCTATCAATTAGTAGAGCAAGATTCTCACATGTTCACTATGTCTTTCTGCAGTTTTCTCATCTATAAATGTACTACTCCTATTTTCTATAGAAAGACAATGGAAAGCATATAATTGCTGTTGGTAGATAAGTAGGCCTTGAGTTTATTTTGCAAACAAGACCTGTTCTATCTACCTTTTCATTTAGGAGGCTAAAAGCAGAGTCAGCTTGATTTCAAGGACTCTATTTTCTTAGTCTCCAGAAGAACATAACCAAATCCGACTTTTAAAACACTGTCCTTTACCATGTCAAGATACTCAAATAAAGATAATTTATAACTTCAAGCTATAGGAGATTAACTCTGTCCATATGCTTGTTTCACTGTAACCAATGGTTAATTAATCTAAATGCAAGAGAAGTGTTTGTTATTTGGAAAGAAGACCCCAGCTGGTCAGCATCTTTTCTGTCATCCGGAAGTCCCCTGGAAGGAGTATGACTATGACCTGGGCACAACAACTGCCCCTAAGTTAGTACTTATTTTAGAGTTGCTACTGAACAGGTGGTGGTTCTTGTCAAGTATATCATGTCTGACTATTTCATTGTTTGTTTTCTGCTATCATCAGTTCCAGGAAAAAAAAAAAAAAAAAAGCCCAAATTGATTGCTTTTTCATTTTGCCAGAATGTGACCGAATCATGGTTTTTAGCTCTATTTTCACCTTACTCAAATCCTGGAGGAATTAAACTATCATTTATTTGAAACGTTACAAATTAGCCTCCAGCTGATTCAAACAACATGTAGTCACTCAGACATAGCCAATAAAAATGTTTTGGTAGTATGAACTTGGATTCTAATCTTGCTGTCTCTCCTACTCTCATTCCTAAGTTTAAATGTTAGGTCTCTTGCTTGAAAGGAATTTAAGAGATGCCCTTAAATTCAAACAGACTGGATTGCAGAAAGGAATATAATCCATTCACTGGGAAAATACACAACCAACAAAACTGAGATTTCCCAACTGTGCACTATAACAATGCAGAAACACAGTTTTAGAGATGGCTTTACTGGGTATATACATTGCTCTTTGTAGACCCATCTATTATTCTGCCACCCAGAAAGATTCTTACCCTCCTACTTCCTTCCTACTAAATGAATGTTTAAATTAAACATTTAAATTAAACATTCATTTAATTTAAAGGTGATAGGGCCAGGGAGAGGGAAGGAAAAAACAAGAAGCACTATCCAAAAGTAAGACCAGTACTTTGGAGAAAGGTAAAAGATACTCAACATTGTTTTTTGTACCATTTGCAATATATAAACCAGCCACAGAGTCCTAGGCACCCAGAATGGACCTCCCCTTCCTTGTCTACCTAATGCCTGTATAGCCTCTTGGAAACACTGCCTTATTCCTCCCCGTCCCAGGAGAGGTTAAGTGCCACACTCACCTCTTTTAGATTACTTAAGTAGCTATACTGCAATCATTGACTTGTGTCTGCTCCACTTGACTATAAGCAAATTGAAGGCAGGGTTTGTGCCTTCATAATCTCTGAATGATCTGAAGATGGAAATAACTGCTTCGTGCTTTCAGGGAGCTCATATACCTGCAAAGAGAAAAGAGACATCAAATTATCTTCCAAATCAAAGGAAAAGTCTCTTTATTAGAAAGCAAAGCAGCTTTCAAATTTGTGTGTGGTTGGGGAGTAGAAGGAAACATTAAAATATGAATCTGCTGGGCACGGTGGCTCATGCCTGTAACCCCAACACTTTGGGGGGCCAAGACGGGCAGATCACCTGAGGTCAGGAGTTTAGACCAGCCTAGCCAACATGATGAAATCCCATCTCTACTAAAAATACAATAATTAGCTGGGCATGGTGGCGGGCACACGTGATCCCAGCTACTCAGGAAGTTGAGGCAGGAGAATCGCTTGAACCAGGGAGGCGGAGATTGTAGTGAGCCGAGATGGCCGCCATTGCATTCCAGCCTGGGCAACAAGTGTGAAAACTCCGTCTAAAAAAAAAAAAAAAAAAAACCCAAAATATCAACCTTTCTTCTGTCCCAATACATCTTAAAGATCTGATACACAGTCCCATTACTAACAGTGCTCCATGGTGACTTCTAATCTAGGCAGAGTGGGAGGGGGCACAGAATGATCTGGGGATGGGAAAGATGTGGTTTAGAATGCTCTTCCCATCATTGCAAGAGACCTTTGACACATTTAATATATATTACAGTTAGACTATCCTTACGAGAGCCCAAAGATCTTCAACATGTATATTTTAAATGTTCTGAATCATAAATTTGGTTCATATGCCCTGGAGGCTAGTGAGTGAAAGCTGCCCCCTTGACTACTGAGTAAGCTTAACTGTCAATCCTATATTTATAGCACAACATGAGTATTTGGCTTTCTGCTAGTTTCAGGATCTAAGACTTTATGGAATAAATCATATGCTATAAAGTTAATGTCAAATTAGGGATTTAGAAAGATCAAAGGTGATTCTTTTTCAAATGTCAAGTATCTTTAAAAGTCAATTTTAAAAGTGATACAAAGCAACAAAGTATTATAGCTCAGTACCTAACAACAGCCCCTCTCCCCCAAACAACTTTGGCCAAATTTATATATTAATCTGTAGGGTGGAAATCAGATAAACAAACCCCTTGTTACTGAAATTTCATCCTTTTCTTATAAAGTGACCGATGGCTAGAATTTTCAAACAGTGGGATCCTATGCTCCATTATTTTAAATCAGAAATAAAGGGATCATTCTATAGTTCGTTATTGGAAATGGTTCTCTGAATGTGTAGAGCACCGGTGAACAAATAAAACTTTGACGCACACACACATAGGTACATGCAAAAGAAAGAAATACATGTTCCCAGTCCTTCAAAGAACCGCAAGCCAACTTCCCAAAAATAACCACATATAACTAACTACCAAGGATTTCTACGTAAGGCATTTTAAACACCATTTACCAATTTATTATAAACTCAGTAGTGGGTATGTTTCTGTACAGTTATCCATTGAAAACTCATCTAAGTTCTGGAAGAGGGAGAAAAGGGAGATGGAATATAGAGGCTGTCACATGCTACCGGCTACTGGCAGGGGAAGGTAAGCAAGAGATAACTGGCCAAGAGAGTGAGAAGAAAAACTGCCTGTGGCTTGTCCATGTACAAATCTACTAAATTGGTAGTCTTTTATTCTTAGCCCTTGATTCTCTAGCAGCTGGTCTGAACCACTGTCTGAAACCATTAAAAAAAAAAAAAGTAATGGGATAAAAAGAATACAAAATGGCTGGGTGCGGTTTTGTAGAGATGGGGTTTTGCCCCATTGCCCAGGCTGGTCTCAAACTCCTGAGCGCAAGCAATCCATCCACCTCGTCCTCCCAAAGTGATGAGATTACAGGTGTGAACCACCACATCTGGCTGAGAAAATTTTAAATCTCAAGTTATATATGTGTATTTTTGTAGAGAAGTATCCTAGCTGATTAATAATAAACTTTCCAAGCATAGAAAAATATTACAGGCCAGGCACAGTGGCTGACGCCTGTAATTCCAACACTTCAGGAGGTCAAGGTGGGAGGACGGCTTGAGCTCAGGAGTTTGAGAACAGTCTGAGCAACACACAGAGACCCTGTCTCTACAAAATATATATATTTTTTAATTAGCCAGGGTGGTAGCTCACACCTGTGGCCCTAGCTACTCAGGAGGCTGAGGTGGAGGAGCTCTTGAGCTCAGGAGGTCAAGGCTGCCAGTGAGCTGTGATCGCACCACTGCACTCCAGCCTGGATGACAGTGAGGTCTTGTCTCAAAAAAACAACAAAAGAATTAAAAATGGACATCTGTTTGTGTTCTCTGTGCCTGGAATTATACAGCTACTGGAAATACAAGCTACTGTGCTTGTTGTTGCATTTTTAAGGTGATACTTCTGCTCATGTCACAATCACAACAGCAATCATTCCTCTACATAATCTAAAATTTCTTTGAAATATCTTAAAAGTTGGTCTCTGTGGGGGTTTCTGAAAACCCTTCTCGGGGTTAGTGAAGTCAAAACTATTTTCATATGAACAAAAGCTCTTTGGAGTCCTCAATAACTGTTTAGTGGCTCCTGAGACCAACAAGTTTGAAAATTGTTTATATAGGAGCCGTGCACAGTGGCTCACACCTGTAATCCCAGCACTTTGGGAGGCGAAGGTGGGAAGATCACCTGAGGTCAGGAGTTCAAGACCAGCCTGGCCAATATGGTGGGACCCCTGTCTCTACTAAAAATACAAAAATCAGCCGGGCATGGTGGCACACACCTGTAATCCCAGCTACTCAGGAGAGCGAGGCAGGAAAATCACTTGAACCCAGGAGAGGGAGGCTATTCATGGCTTCCCCACAATGAACATCTGGTTGAATGAGTTCCCCAGTACTTAAGACACCCCCTATGTGAAGTGAACAGTTTTTCAATATTTGCCAATGTATGGTTTTCTGGGCCTCAGGCTCACTTATTTTCTTCACAGGCTTGCCACTTTCCTACAACACATTTCCATTTCAATAACATGAGAGAGATGAGTGCAATAATGCACAAGACACTTAAGCCACATAAGCACCAAATGTAAGATTACTTAAAACAGCTGAGGGTTGACTGCAGTGCACTCTACAGAATCAGTTTTCTAGGGTGAGCACATAGCGTGTTCAGTGAACCCCAGGCCGCTCTGTGTAAATGTGTGTAACAGGTAATGAAAGTTCCTTCTTCACATATTGTTACTACACATCTATTGCTAAAAGTGAAATGACAGAAGCGACGTGACAGACTCATCTCCATCTATAAAGTATGGAAGATGTAGATGACTGACACAGTTCTAACTAACACACGCTGATTTTGCCTTTCATGGATTTATACTGTATGTAGACGTACATTCACCCTCTTCACTCCTCCTTGCAACTCCCCATCCACTTCGTAAAAAAAGACAAATTGTCTAGCAATGCAAAGAAACAGTATAGTGTAGAACAAATAATTCCGGGCTGAAAATGAAGAAATCGCGCTTTCACTCTCGGCTCTGTTATTAACAAGTTGTATAACTTTCGGCCTATCTCCCCTCACCACGCTTCAGTATGAGCTAAAAGGAGGAAGACGACCAAGATGGTTTTACTCACTTCTGACACCAAACGACTGCCAGCAGATTCAGGAAGCTTAAGAATTACCAGCTCTGTGTGTGTGTTCTAAAATTAATGCAACAGGTGCTGCTGCCTCCAACAGGCGTCACCGATTCAGAATGTTTGGGTTCGCGCAGGCCCTTATGGGACACAGGATGGCACCACCTATGTGAAAACTGCAAACTAGTCTGGTGAGTGCATATTTCTCCTTTCCACATTTATACTTACCTCAGCTCCGTCGGCTACCAAGCTCGTTCTTCAAATGAGGTGGAGAAATGTAAGCGCAATGAACGAGGCCCAGATCGCTGGTGGCGCTGAACCCCCAAAAGATACACACAGCGACAGATGCAACGACCCCTCACCTCTACCCCCCTTCCCTGCTGCATCCTCTGAAACCTGATACGCCTGCCTGCCTACCAGGACGCTGCCGTCACCGGCTCCGCTGGGTGGTCAGAGACCGGACTTACCTCCACGCTACCGCCACTCCAATGTCCCACCTTTCTAGTAAATCCACTCTCCTTCCGGCGGAAAAGCCCTTCTAGTTTCCTGGGCGTGAGAGGAAGTCCAGCCCCACGCGCCAGCGGGATCTAACTGGATGCGCCGAGGAGCTTCGCGCAGGCTCAGAATCGATCGCTCGGCTGGTTGACGTTATCAAGAGGAGAGTCGCTCTGGACTGGGGGAAGGCTTGCGCGGGATCAGGTTGTTGCTGGGTCCGAGGGCGGTAGGGAGTGGAGAGAGCGCCGGGAGTCGCTCAGCGGGGTCTGGGAGAACGGCTTGCAGATTCACATCTCCTCTGCCCGCGGATGTCCTCCGGGGAATTGAGGCTTCCTTTCTCAGCGGCCCTTTTTTCTCTCTTTGCTCCCGCTGCCCCTTGTATTTGGTTTCTTACTATTTATGTAGCATCATTGCTTGCGGTTATAATGGCCACCACTTTATTGAGCATTCACTGTACAAGCATCTCACAGCAGGCGCTCATAAGCATCTGGCGATTCTTGGCCACTGCTGGAAGCCCAGCCATTCTTTGGAAGGAATTTGACAGCCTACATAATCCTGTACTCTAATATCCACGTGGTACTCTTGGAGCTAGGAAGATGAAATTGCCGTTATATTAGTTTTCTGAAGCCGCCATAACAAAGTACCACACACTGGATAGCTTAAAACAACAGATATGTTTTCTCGTTTTCTGGAGTCTGGAAGTCAGAAATCAAGATGTCAGTGGGGCCTTGCTTCTTCTGAGGCTCTGGATAGAATCCTTCCTGCCTATTCCTAGCTTCTGGTGGGAGCCAGCAATCATTGGTGTTCTTCGGCTTGTAGCTGCATTAATCCATTCTCTTCCTCTTTTATCAAATGGTATACTCCCTGTGAGTCTCTGTCTCTGTGTCTTTTATAAGGAAACCAGTCCTATTAGGTAAAAGGCTCACCTTACTCCAGTATGACCTGATCATGACTTATCACATCTGCAATGACACCCTTTCCAAATAAGATCACATTTTGAGGTTCCAGGAAGGACATGAATTTTGGGGGCGACACTAACCAACCCAGCACAGCTATCAAAGTTCTTAAGAAGTAAACAAACAAAGAGTTGACAAACAAATGTAGTACAAGTGGATTCAAACTTAGTTCAGTTTTATCTGAGTATTGATAGACATTCGGGATATCCCTTTAAAAGATGGGTAGAGGCCGGGCGTGGTGGCTCACGCCTGTAGTCCCAGCACTTTGGGACGCCGAGGTGGGCGGATCAGTTGAGGTCAGGAGTTTGAGACCAGCCTGGCCAACATGGCGAGACCCCGCCTCTACTGAAAATACAAAAATTAGCCGGGCATGGCAACAGGTGCCTGTAGTCCCAGCTACTTGGGAGGGTGAGGCAGGAGAATCGCTTGAACCTGGGAGGTTGCAGTGAGCCAAGATCACGCCATTGCACTCCAGCCTGAACAACAGAGCGAGACTTCGTCTCCAAATAAATAAATAAATAAATAAATAATACATGGTGGGTAAGATTTGACTGTGCCATCATAGACTGTCAGAGACAACATTCTGGGCAAAAAAAAAAACATTACAGACAAGGAAGCAGGGGTTGAACTGTAAAATAAATTAGGTTAAAGCGGGAAAGACCTTCATTGCATGCTGAAGAGTTTGGAGCCTTTTCTTCATATAAAATTAGGAGCAAATCAACGTGTTTCAGCAACTTAGTTGTGCTTTGAAGATTAATTTACCAGTTTGGGCCAAGCCTGCTTTGCATTTCTTACTCCAGTTTAAGAAGTCTTACATCCTATTATCTGAGCATAACGTGCTGTTTTCATTGTAGTGTCTCTGCCCATCCTGTCTCCTCTGCCTGGAATGCTGCCATGGGGCTACATAATATTCACTTGTCCTTTTTTTTTTTTTTCTTGTCCTGGAAATTGTATTATAGCATGGCGAGGAGTTGAGTGGGGAGAGAAAGTTCTTCAACTCATTTTATGGCATTAGTATCCCCGTAATACCAAGACTGATAAAAAGCACGAGAAGAGAAAACTACATGCCAAACTCAACGTAGATACAAAGCTCTAAAATAAAGTTCTATC
>NW_012106908.1:1129738-1135499 GCF_000951045.1 Mandrillus leucophaeus
CAAAATTAGCACCAAATTCAGGCAGACCAGGTTTTTGTTGGTAGGGAGAATAGTTGCCAGAGAAATACACTAGAGGGTAAACACCGATAGATATATAAAAAGCATCAACATCAATCACTCCGTATTTATTACTTTTACCTGCATTTCTAACCCCTCTCTCATGGTCTATTATTGTTACCCCCTTTTTAGTTCTCATAAGACTCTCAGGCCCCATGAAGAATGCTAATAACAAAATTGTACATCTTAGTTAGCTTACACTACTATAACAAAGTACCATGTACTGGGTGTCTTAAATGACAGACATTTATTTCTCACAGTTCTGGAGGCTGAGAAGTTCAAGATCAAGGTGCTGGCAGATGTGGTTCCTGGTGAGGATCCTCTTCCTGGTTTGCTGATGGCCTCCTGCTTGCTGTGTGCTTGCATGGCAGGGAGAGAGAGAAGCAAGTTCTCTGGTGTCTCTTAAGGGCACTAAAACTATTATGAGACCCCACCTTTATGATCTCATCTAAACATAATGACCTCTGAAAGGTTCCATCTTCATATACCATCATATTGGGGGTTAGGTCATCGACATACGGATTTGAGGGGTCACAATTCATTGCATAGCATTGTACCTATTCAGCAGTATCCCTTTGAGAGTTATGTCCCAGCACTGTGTCATGTTTTTATATGCAGATGTTGACTTAGTCCTTATTATATAGCTGAGGGAACTGGGTCTAGTTCATTAACTACACTAAGGTTATAATCAGTAAGTTGTCACAGAGCTAGGATTTGAGCCCAGGCAGTCTGAGTGTAAATCCCCAAATCCTAATTCCCTCCCTATATTGCCTCAACAGAGGAAAAATCATTTTGAAACCTGATTAACTGAGTTCAGGAGTTATCACACTTTTATGGACTGGGAATAGAAGTACTTCAAATATTAATTAAACTGATTCTTTTGATAACTGCTTATAAGAAAATAAACCAGACAGACAATAAATGTTTACAATAGAAAGAACTAAAAACAAAACTTTGGAGAATATGGACAGCCAGTTTGAAAGGAGTAATTTCTTGAATGCTGATCACATGAGACATGCCTTGTCAGAAGCAACCACAAGTGTTAACTGATCAAACTGGCTAAGGATTTAAAAAGTTCCTGGCCAGGCAGAGTGGCTCATGCTTGTAATCCCAGTACTTTGGGAGGCCGAGGTGGGTGGATCACGAGGTCAGGAGATCGAGAGCATCCTGGTTAACATGGTGAAACCCCATCTCTACTAAAAATAGCCAGGCGTGGTGGCAGGCACCTGTAGTCCCAGCTACTCAGGAGGCTGAGGCAGGAGAATGGCGTAAACCCGGGAGGCGGAGCTTGCAGTGAGCCGACTTCGTGCCTCTGTACTCCAGCCTGGGCAACAGAGCAAGACTCCGTCTCAAAAAAAAAAAAGTTCCAGTGAGGGCCTAGGGAAGTGGCATTGTTTAACACTGCTAGTGAATATGTATTTGCACTTCTTCTGAAGAGGAAATTTGAAAATATGTATGTAAAACTTCAAAAAAATTATTCTTTTGACTAAATAGGTTAAACCTGGGTACTGATTCTAAGGAAGTCAAGATGTATGCAAAATGTTATGTACGAGGCTAGTCATTATATTACTTCAAAAATAAATTTATATATATTCTGACTATTAAAAACATGCTACTTACAAAAAAGCCAAGAAGATACAGAGATGTCCATAGAAATAAAAACAAAGAACTTGGAATTTTATCTCTTAGAACTTGCCATTGTTACAACTGGACACCTCTACCCATTAGTCATGTATGTATGTCAAATTTATATTTTCATAACTCATTGCTTTTAAAAATACACTTCTCTTACCTAGTTATTCATGCTCAAAATACAAATACATGCTCGCATCTTTTGTGTGTGTGTGATGGAGTTTCGCTCTTGTTGCCCAGGCTGGAGTACAATGGCGCGATCTCAGCTCACTGCAACCTCCACCTCCTGGGTTCAAGCAATTTTCCTGCCTCAGCCTCCCAAGTAGCTGGGATTACCAGCGCACGCATGATGCCTGGCTAATTTTTTGTATTTTTAGTAGGGATGAGGTTTCTACATGTTGGCCAGGCTGGTTTCGAACTCCTGACCTCAAGTGATCCGCCCACCTCGGCCTCCCAAAGTGCTGGGATTACAGCTGTGAGCCACCCCGCCTGGCCCCCCGCCTTTTTTTTTTTTTTTTTGAGATGGAGTCTTGCTCTGCCACCCAGGCTGGAGTACAATAGTGTGATCTCGGCTCACTGCAACCTCTGCCTCCCGGGTTCAAGCGAGTCTCCTGTCTCAGGCTTCTGCGTAGCTAGGATTACAGGCGCGTACCACCAAGCCCAGCTAATTTTTTGTATTTTTAGTAGAGATGGGGTTTCACCACGTTCCCCAGGCTGGTCTCGAACTCCTGAGCTCAGACAATCCACCTGCCTTGACCTCCCAAAGTGCTAGGATTACAGGTGTGAGCCACCGTGCCCGGCTGCTCATATCATTTTATTTATTTATTTTTTTGAGACAGAGTTTCACTTGTGTTGCCCAGGCTGGAGTGCAATGGCACAATCTTGGCTTACTGCAACCTCTACCTCCCGGGTTCAAGTGATTCTCCTGCCTCAGCCTCCCGAGTAGCTGGGATTACGGGCATGTGCCACCACGTCCAGCTAATTTTGTATTTTTAGCAGGGATGGTATTTCTCCATGTTGGTCAGGCTGGTCTTGAACTCCCGACCTCTGGTGATCCACCTGCCTTGGCCTCCCAAAGTGCTGGGATTACAAGCGTGAGCCACCGTGCCCAGCCTGCTCGCATCATTTTAAATGAATGCCTAGTATTCGACTGTGTGAATAGACCATAATTTAATCAGTGAGTTTTTTTGTTGTTGTTGTTTTGTTTTTTGTTTTTTGTTTTTTGTTTTTTTGAGACAGTCTCGCTCTGACATCCAGGCTGGAGTGCTTTTGTTGTTTTTTTGTTTTTTGTTCTGTTTTGTTTTGTTTTGTTGGAGACAGTCTCACTCTGACACCCAGGCTGGAGTGCAATGGCGCGATCTCGGCTCACTGAAACCTCCATCTCCTGGGTTCAGGCATTCTCCCTGCCTCAGCCTCCCGAGTAGCTGGGATTACAGGCGCCCAACACCACACCTGGCTAATTTTTGTATTTTTAGTAGAGACAGGGTTTCACCATCTTGGCCAGGCTGGTCTTGAACTCCTGAGCTCAGGCAATCTGCCCTACCTCGGCCTCCCAAAGTGCTGGGATTATAGGCGTGAGCCACCATGCCTGGCTAATTTTTGTATTCTTAGTAGAGACGGGGTTTCACCATGTTGGCCAGGCTGGTCTCGAACTCCTGAGCTCAGGCAATCAGCTCAGGCAATCTGCCCTACCTTGGCCTCCCAAAGTGCTGAGATTACAGGCATGAGCCATAGCGCCCAACTAGTGAACTCTTGATGAGCTTGTTTTTGCCTTGTTAGAATTGAAAACTTGGTTTATCATCTCACCCTCCTAAGAGTTCATTAAAATCATACTTAAGAAATAAAAAGAGACATAAAGATATAAATAAGAGAATGGGAAAAGAAACATAAGGATCTAAACAGGAGAATGGGGAAAAGATCATTAGTAGATCGGAGATTTCAAAGAAATTTTGGAAGATAGCTGATGAAGAAATTATAACTCATGGTGGAGGAAGCAGAAGAAACTGTGGAGGGTGAGAGATATAGCCCAGGAAAAAATAATTCACACTATGGAGTGCTAGAAGTTTCCAGAACCAGGAACTATCAGAGACAACTGAGTACAGGAGTGAGATATAAGGCCAAGATTCCACATATGAAACAGTTTTCCTTCCCTTCCACCTCTGCATGCAGAATGCCTTACAGCCAAGAATCTACCCCCAGGGTGAGGGTATGATAGGAGGAACAGAGACCATCCAGAACTTCCCATACATTCACACATCACACTAAAACGTTATTCTGTAAATAAATCTAAGGGCTCCATGGAAAATCCCCTGCATTCTGCCCATTAAAGTAAAATGTCAGCATTCCTGTCCCATCATCTTGGGCAGCAGACAAGTTCCACACAAGAGAGCTCATAATCCACTTATTACTTCATTAAAAAATATAAACAGTCAAGACCCCCTAACTCCAGACATTTGAGGAATACTTCCAATGTGAAATAAAGATGGGTGAGATCACTGCACTCCACCCTGGGTGACAGAGCAAGACTTTGTCTCAAAAAAAAAAGAAAAAAGAAAAGAAAAGCTTAACAAACTGAAATAATTTTTCTTAAATCCAGAAGAAAAGTGAGGTCACAGGGCAAACCACTATCCCCAAAACTGGAGAGGCAGACAGGTATGTAGAAAAGTCACAAGCTACCCAGACCAGAAATCTCCAAAGGAACCAATGCCAGGGCAGAAAAATATGAACTGTAATTGCATTGCCAGAGGCTACGTGTAGACAAGTCTGAGAGTCAAAAATTTCAGAAGAAACCAGAAATAGGGGAGGGGGAACCCAAGCTTCTGTGAGTTTTACCTCCAAGAGTTTGACCAGGTTCTCACAATAAATACCAGAGAAAAATCTTGTCAGGCTTCTAGCAGGAGAAGAAGAAAAAGAACCATTTTGAAACATGCCAGAGCATGCTATTCTTAACAAAGTCTGCCCTTGGGAGAATTATTTAATCAGAGCCTAAATTGCTGGAGTTTTATCAGGGCTAACTGGCCTGGGAGAAGGGAAAAATGCCCAACTCCAACCCACTCTGGCCATTTTGTCCCATCTAAGGGGGAAGCAAAAACTGAGAAGCACTTGTAAAGTTCACATTCCAGAAGCATATGCTCACTAAAAGACTGAGACCTAATCATAGGATTCATAGAGGAATACTTTCTTTCTCCCCACACCTTACTCCCACATTACTAAAGGCCTATTTGCAGCAGTTCCTTTTACCCAGTACATCCTGCCCAGTATGAAAAAAAACTTACAAGGCAAACTAAAAGCCAAAACACACATTTTGAAGAGACAGAGCACTCCAGCCTGGGAGACAGAGCAAGACTGTGTATCAAAAATAAAATAAAATAAAATAAAAATTTATCAGGGATAAAGAGAAACCTTGTGTAATGATTAAGAAGTTATTTCTCCAAAAAGACGTAACAATCCTTAAAGTGTGTGTGCCTAGCAACACAATATCAAAATATGCGAGGTAAAAACCGATAGAACTACAGAGAAAAACAGGTGACTCCATTGTCATAGTTGGAGATTTCAACATATTGCTATCAGAAATAGACAGATCCAGCACGAAGAAAATCAGTAAAGACACAGTTGAACTCAACACCACCATCAGTCAACTGAATAATATTGACTTCTGTAGACAACTTCATTTAACAACAGCAAAATACACATTTTTCTTAAGCTCATAGGGAACATTCACCAGGAGAGACTACATTTTGGACCATAAAATACACTTTAACCCACTTAGGAGAATAGAAATTATACAATGTCGGCCGGGCGCGGTGGCTCAAGCCTGTAATCCCAGCACTTTGGGAGGCCGAGACCGGTGGATCACAAGGTCAGGAGATCGAGACCATCCTGGCTAACATGGTGAAACCCCGTCTCTACTAAAAATATAAAAAACTAGCCGGGCGTGGTGGCGGGCGCCTGCAGTCCCAGCTACTCGGAGGCTGAGGCGGGAGAATAGCGTGAACCCGGGAGGCGGAGCTTGCAGTGAGCCGAGATGGCGCCACTGCACTCCAGCCTGGGCCACACAGCAAGACTCCATCTC
>NW_012106908.1:1136054-1137768 GCF_000951045.1 Mandrillus leucophaeus
GGATCATCTGAGGTCAGGAGCTCGAGACTAGCCTGGCCAACATGGTAAAACCCCGTCTCTACTAAAAATGCAAAAAATTAGCCAGGCATGGTGACATGTGCCTCCAATCCAAACTACTTAGGAGGCTGAAGTAGGAGAATCGCTTGAACCTGGGAGGTGGAGGTTGCGGTGAGCCAAGACCGCACCACTGCCCTCTAGCCTGGGCAACAGAGTAAGATTCCGTCTCAAAAAAGAAAAAAAAAAAAAACAAAAAACAGAGAAACACCTTAACTACAGAGGAGGAGCAAGTTAAGAATTACAACTGACTTCTCAGAAACCATGTAAGCAAGAAGAAAGTAGGGTGAAATATTTAAAGTATTTAGAGAAAAAAACTCCATCAATCTAGAATTCTGTAGGCTGTGAAACTATCCTTTAAAAGTCAAGGAGAAATATAGATTTTCTCAGAAAAACAAATATTGAGGGAATTTGTTGCCAGTAGAATCCCAAAAAATGTTAAAAGAATTCTTTAGAAGTCGGATGTGGTGGCTCACGCCTGTAATCCCAACATTTTGGGAGGCCAACTGGGGCACATTACCATAGGTCAAGAATTCAAGACTGGCCTGGCCAACATGGTGAAACCCCGTCTCTACTAAAAATACAAAAAAATTAGCCAGGTGTGGTGGCACATGCCTGTAATCCCAGGTACTCGGGAGGCTGAGGCAGAAGAATTGCTTGAACCTGGGAGACAGAGGTTCCAGTAAGCTGAAATTGCACCGTACCACTGCACTCCAGCCTGGGTGACAGAGAGAGACTCCCTCTCAAAAAAAAAAAAAAAAAAAAAAAAAAGAAAAGAATTATTTAGACAGAAGGAAAATAACACAGGTCAGAATCTCGGATCCACATAAAGAAAGAGCACCAAAGAAGTAGTAAGTGAAAGTAAAATAGAAACTTTTTCTTATTTTTAATTGATCTAACAGATAATAGTTTGTGCAAACTAATATTAACAAATATATTTGCTTATGTGTGCTTATACGTGTATGGTTATGTATGCTTACATATTGTAAGTGATACAAATGACCACAATGATACAAAGATGGGAAGGAAGAATTAGGATTATTTAATTATTATAAGGAACACTGTTCAAGAAATGGTATAGTGTTATTTGAAATTGGGCTTGGATTAGCTGTAAATGTACATTGCAAACTCTAGGGTGACATCTTTAAAAAGAAAAAAAAAGTATAAGTGATATGGTAACAAATGAATAAAAATGGAATTACATACAAGGCTCAATTAAAGCCACAAAAGGGGCCAGGCATGGTGGTTCACGCTCATAATCCCAGTACTTTGGGAGGCCAAGGCAGGTGGATCATCCGAGCTCAGGAGTTTGAGACCAGCCTGGCCAACATGATGAAACTCTGTCTCCACTAAACATACAAAAACTAGCCGGGCATCATGATGTGTGCCTGTAGTCCCAACTACTTGGGAGGCTGAGGCAGGAGAATCGCTTGAACATGGGAGGTGGAAACTGCAGTGAGCCAAGATTGGGCCACTGCACTCCAGCCTGGGAGACAGAGCAAGACTGTGTATCAAAAATAAAATAAAATAAAATAAAAATTTATCAGGGATAAAGAGAAACCTTATGTAATGATTAAGAAGTTATTTCTCCAAAAAGACGTAACAATCCTTAAAGTGTGTGTGCCTAGCAACACAATATCAAAATATGCGAGGTAAAAAC
>NW_012106908.1:1137818-1141099 GCF_000951045.1 Mandrillus leucophaeus
AGCAGTTCCTTTTACCCAGTACATCCTGCCCAGTATGAAAAAAAACTTACAAGGCAAACTAAAAGCCAAAACACACATTTTGAAGAGACAGAGCAAGCATCAGAACCAGACATAGCAGGAATGTTGGAATTATTAGACAAGAAATTTTAAACAACTTTGATTAATATACTAACAGCTTTAATGGGTAAAGTAGACAGCATGCAAGAACAGATGGTCAGTGTAAACAAAGAGATGGAAATCCTAAGAAAGAACCAAAAAGATGCTGGGAGCGGTGGCTTATGCCTATAATCCTAACACTTTGGGAGGCCTAAGTGGGGCAGATTGCCTGAGCTCAGGAGTTTGAGACCAGCCTGGGCAACATGGCGAAACCCTGTCTCTACTAAAAATACAAAAAAAATTAGCTGGGGGTGGTGGCGCGTGCCTGTAGTCCCAGCTTCTTGTGAGGCTGAGGCACGAGAATCTCTTGAACCCAGACCCGGGAAACAGAGGTTGCAGTGAGTCGAGATCATGCCACTGCATTCCAGCCTGGGTAACAGAGCGAGGCTCTATCTCCAAAAGAAAAAAAAAATTAAATTAAATAAAAACAAAAAAGAACCAAAAAAAAAGGGCAAGAGATAAAAAGCACTGTGAATAGAAAATGAAGAATGTCTTTGATGGGCTACTAGACTGGACATGACTGAGGAAAGAATCTCTGATTCTATAATACATCAATAGAAGCCTTTTTTTTGAGATGGAGTCTCACTTCATCGCCCAGGCTGGAGTGCAGTGGGGCGTGATCTCAGCTCACTGCAACCTCCACCTCCCAGGTTCAAGCAATTCTCCTGCCTCAGCTTCCTGAGTAGCTGGGACTACAGGCACATGACGCCATGCCCGGCTAATTTTTTGTATTTTTAGTAGAGATGGGGTTTCACCATGTTGCCCAGGCTGGGACTACAGGCATACACCACGACGCCAGGTTAATTTTTTGTATTTTAGTACAGACGGGATTTCACCATGTTGCCCAGACTGGTCTTGAACGCCTGAGCTCAGGCAGTCCACCTGCCTTGGCCTCTCAAAGTGCTGAGATTACAGGCGTAAGCCACCACGTCCAGCCAATAGGAACCTTTCAAACTGGCAATAAAAGAGAACAAAGACAAAAACAAAACAAAACAAAACAAAAAAAAAACCTAAGAGACTATCCAAAACTTATGGAACAACTACAGAAGATATAACATCTGCATATTATGAATACCAGAAGGAGAAAAAAGAAAGGAATAGAAGAAATTATTCATATTGTTTGAAAGAATAACGACTTGAGAGTTTCCTCAAATTAATGTCAGACACCAAACTACAGATCCAGGAAGCTCAAAGAACACTAAGCAGATAAATATAAAAAACAAAAACAGAAAACTGCAACCAGGCCTATAATTTTCAAACTACTGAAAATCAAAGATAAAGAAAAAATCCTGAAAGAAACTAGAGGGGGCTGGGCACAGTGGCTCATGTCTGTAATCTCAGCACTTTGGGAGGCCGAGGCGGGTGGATCATCTGAGGTCAGGAGCTCGAGACTAGCCTGGCCAACATGGTAAAACCCCGTCTCTACTAAAAATGCAAAAAATTAGCCAGGCATGGTGACATGTGCCTCCAATCCAAACTACTTAGGAGGCTGAAGTAGGAGAATCGCTTGAACCTGGGAGGTGGAGGTTGCGGTGAGCCAAGACCGCACCACTGCCCTCTAGCCTGGGCAACAGAGTAAGATTCCGTCTCAAAAAAGAAAAAAAAAAAAAACAAAAAACAGAGAAACACCTTAACTACAGAGGAGGAGCAAGTTAAGAATTACAACTGACTTCTCAGAAACCATGTAAGCAAGAAGAAAGTAGGGTGAAATATTTAAAGTATTTAGAGAAAAAAACTCCATCAATCTAGAATTCTGTAGGCTGTGAAACTATCCTTTAAAAGTCAAGGAGAAATATAGATTTTCTCAGAAAAACAAATATTGAGGGAATTTGTTGCCAGTAGAATCCCAAAAAATGTTAAAAGAATTCTTTAGAAGTCGGATGTGGTGGCTCACGCCTGTAATCCCAACATTTTGGGAGGCCAACTGGGGCACATTACCATAGGTCAAGAATTCAAGACTGGCCTGGCCAACATGGTGAAACCCCGTCTCTACTAAAAATACAAAAAAATTAGCCAGGTGTGGTGGCACATGCCTGTAATCCCAGCTACTTAGGAGGCTGAGGCAGGAGAATTGCTTGAACCCAGGAGGCGGAGGTTGCAGTGAGCCGAGATCGCGCCACTGCACTCCAGCCTGGGCCACAGAGCAAGACTCCATCTCAAAAAAAAAAAAAAAAAAAAGAAATTATACAATGTCTGCTCTCAGACAACAATGGAATTTAACTAGAAATCAATAATAGAAAAATAACTTAGAAATCCCAAAATATTTGGAGATTAAATATACTTCTAATTTACATATGAGCCAAAGAAGAAATTTCAAGAGAAATTTTGAAATACTTTGAATTAAATGAAAGTGAAAATACAATCAAAATTTGTGGGAAGCAGTTAAAACAGTGATTAGAGGGAAATTAACACCATTGAATGCATATATTAGAAAAAATGAAAGATCTAAAATCAATTTTAGCTTCCACTTTAGGAAAACGGAAAAAGAAGAGTTAATTAAACACAAAGTAAGTAGAAGAAAACAAATAATAAAAATTAGAGCAGAAATCAATGAAATTTAAAACAGAAAATAGAGAAAAATCATTGAAACCAAAAAGCTTGTTCTTGAAAAAGAGCAATAAAAGCAAAACACTTCTAGTAATCTAACTACAAAAAAAATTGAGAAGGCATAAATTACTAATATTAAAAATGAAAGAGGGGAACATCACTACAGATCCCATGAAGATTAAAAGGATGATAAAAACTCTGTCCAAAAACAAAAACAAGAAAAAAAACTCTACGCTCATAAATTTGATAACCTAAATGAAATGGACCAATTTCTTAAAGACACAATCTGGCAAAACTTACACAAGAGGAAACAATCTGAATAGGCCTATACCTATTTTTAAAATGGAATCAATAATTGGTAACTTTCTGAAACAGAAAGTACTAGATCCAGATGGTCTAACTGATGAATTCCATGAAACATTTAAGGAAGAAATTAT
This sequence comes from Mandrillus leucophaeus, assembly GCF_000951045.1. Taxonomy (NCBI): domain Eukaryota; kingdom Metazoa; phylum Chordata; class Mammalia; order Primates; family Cercopithecidae; genus Mandrillus; species Mandrillus leucophaeus. The sequence continues at coordinate 1,140,959 of NW_012106908.1, forward strand.
GCAAATTATCTACACTCTCTTTGGAAAGATAGAAGTAGAGAGAATCTTTCCTAACTTTTTTTTTTTGAGACGGAGTCTCGCCTTGTCACCCAAGCTAGAGTGCAGTGGCCTGATCTCTGCTCACTGCAAGCTCCGCCTCCC
>NW_012106908.1:1145909-1166312 GCF_000951045.1 Mandrillus leucophaeus
TAAACATTCTAAATAGATAATGAAACCTAGTAGTGTGTCAAAATAATGATACACTTTGACCAAATAGAGTTATTTTGGAAAGATCCTATTAGTATAATATTAATATTTTGTAGGCACTACATCAAATTTTTATTAATTTGCAATAGACTAATATCTTTAGAATACTAAAATTTCCCATCCTGGAACATGAAATATCCATTTACTTAAGTCTTTAATATTTTTCAATGATATTTCATATTTTCCCATGAGTCTCATACATCTTTTGTTCAGTGTACTCATAGGTACTTCATTTGGCCCCTTTGGGTGGGTTCCCTTTTTTCTATTTTATTACTGGTATATACAAAAAATGTAAGTTATGACTTTAATCTATTTAGCCACCTTGCTGCACCATCTAGTAGGCTGTCCTTACATTCTATTTTCTAGAAAGAAAATTACATTTTCTGAAAATACTATTTTCATTTCTTCCTTTCCTGATGTTTTTGCCTTTTGCTTGTTTTACTGTATTGGCTAGAAAATCCAGCACCATGTTGAACATTAGCAGTAAAAGTGAGTATTCTCATTTTCCCTAACAGTAATGGGAATGCTTCTGTTGTATTATTTAGTATGATGGTTACCATAGATTTCTGATAAGTGTCCTTTATCAAGTTGCTATTCATTCCCCATTTGCTTAAAGATTTTTCTCTTAAGTCAAAGTAGCTATTGAATTTTTCAAAAAATAATGTTATTGAGATAATCATGTGGCTTTAAACCTCTGAACTATTAATACAATGATTCATAGTAACAGGTTTCCTAATGTTAAATCATTTCTGAGATACACCTTTTCTTGTTCCTGATAGAACTTTATTTTAGAGCTTTGTATCTACGTTGAGTTTGGCATGTAGTTTTCTCTTCTCGTGCTTTTTATCAGTCTTGGTATTACGGGGATACTAATGCCATAAAATGAGTTGAAGAACTTTCTCTTCCCACTCAACTCCTCGCCATGCTATAATACAATTTCCAGGACAAGAAAAAAAAAAAAAAAAAGGACAAGTGAATACTATGTAGCCCCATGGCAGCATTCCAGGCAGAGGAGACAGGATGGGCAGAGACACTACAATGAAAACAGCACGTTATGCTCAGATAATAGGATGTAAGACTTCTTAAACTGGAGTAAGAAATGCAAAGCAGGCTTGGCCCAAACTGGTAAATTAATCTTCAAAGCACAACTAAGTTGCTGAAACACGTTGATTTGCTCCTAATTTTATATAAAGAAAAGGCTCCAAACTCCTGAGTAACTGGTACTACAGGCGCCCGCCACTACACCCAGCTAATTTTGTTTTTGTAGTTTTAGTAGGGATGGGGTTTCACCGTGTTAGCCAGGATGGTCTCGATCTCCTGACCTTGTGAGTCACCTGCCTTTGGTGGTTGGGAATCCCAACCTCCCAAAGTACTGGGATTACAGGCATGAGCCACCGCACCTTGCTAGTCCTGAACTATGTATTCTACGGCTTTCCTTCTAGATGGTATTTACTGTAGGGATTCACTTAATGGATGAGAAAGCTGGAATCTGTATGTATTTAGTAAAAAGTTGAATTCTAAATGACTCATTTTTTCTATTGGAATTCTGAGGAAATTTTTTGTCTTCATTATAATCATTATAAGTTTTCTTTTCTTCTCTTTTTTTTTTGAGACAGAGTTTCTCTCTTGTTGCCCAGGCTGGAGTGCATGGCACGATCTCGGCTCACCACAACCTCGGCCTCCCAAGTTCAAGCGATTCTCCTGCCTCCGCCTCCCCGAGTCCTGGGATTACAGGCGTGCCCCCCTACACCTGGGTAATTTTGTTTTTTTAGTAGAGATGGGGTTTCTCCATGTTGGTCAGGCTGGTCTTAAACTCCCGATGTCAAGTGATCTGCCTGCCTTGGCCTCCCAAAGTGTTGGGATTACAGGCATGAGCCACCATACCCTGCATAAATTTTTCTTATCTTTCCAAGAAGACTTGCTGGTTTGTAGAGTTTTCCTTTTGTGTAAAAATACTCCTTTGTTACTAAATCAGAATTAAAGTATTATAAAATTTTCTACCCACAACACCATTAAGTTAATGCCAACTACTTTAAGGTTTATCTGTTCATTTTATATGTGAACAATTTTATTCACTTGTTTATTCATTCAACATTATTTTTAAAACTTAGTTTAATATTGCTATTCACTTGTAATATTCATATAATATTCCATAGAACCCTACTATCTCTGACAGGCACATAATAAGTGCACATGTCATATATCTGACATAACATGTGGCCAGTGAATGCCAGGCAGACCTCTCAAACCAGTGCCTAACAGAGCAGGTAGTTTATCTATCAAAAGATGAGGTCCAGCCTTCAGCATTTTTAGGTTAGGAAGCTCAAGATTTGTAGTATTAGAGATTTTACTTTGATACATTGATTTGAATTAACCAGTTTGACAAGAAAGGCATGAAACTTCTAGAATATAAATGAAATAAGTTATCAATAAATATAACTAGAAGGGAGAGGAGATTTGGAATATACGAACATCTTTTTTAAATTTAATTTTTAATTGACAAATATTAGTATTTGAACATCTTTTTTTTTTTTTTTTTTTTTTTTGAGACAGGGTCTCGCTCTTTCACCCAGGCTGGAGTGCAGTAGCACGATCTCAGCTCACTGCAAGCTCCGCCTCCTCTGGAAGGAAAATCTACTTGGAACTTTGGGTAACTAGATGACCATTCACTTATAACATAGGGAAGGAGTTAAATCATTTTTAACACAGACCATCAGTAACTTTAACATACAAATTAACCTGTTATAAAGACTATTGATCAGTTATTTCTGGAGGTACCCTGTCCCTCTGCTGTCTAAGATGTGCCCTGGGATTCTTTTGTATTGAGACAGGGTCTCTGTCACCCAGGCTGGAGTGCAGTGGCATGACCATAGTACACTGCAGCCTCAACCTCTCTGGTTCAAGTGACCCTCCCACCTAAGCCTCCAGAGCAGCTAGAACCACAGATATGCACCACCACACTAGGCTAATTTCATTTTTTATGTTTTTTGTGGAGATGGGGGGGTGAGTCTCACTATTTTGTTGAGGCTGGTCTCAAACTCCTGGGCTCAAGCAATCCTCCTACCTCAGCCTCCCAGAGTACTGGGATTACAGGCATGAGCCACCACACCTGGCCTACATTGTTTTTTTTTGTTGTTGTTTTTGTTTTATTGTTGTTGTTTGTTTTTGAGATAGGAGTCTTGCTTTCTCACCTAGGCTGGAGTGCAGTGGTGCGATCTCACCTCACTGCAACCTCTGCCTCATGGGTTCAAGTGATTCTCCTGCCTCAACCTCCTGAGTATCTAGAACTACAGGTGTGCACCACCATCCCTGGCTAATTTTTTGTATTTTTAGTAGAGATGGGGTTTCGCCATGTTGGCCAGGCTGGTCTTGAACTCCTGGCCTCAGGTAATCTGCCCGCCTTGGCCTCCCAAAGTGCTGGGATTACAGGCATAAGTCACCGCATCCGGCCTGCACTGGGATTCTTAACTGGATCCTGGGCTGATTGTTTTTCCCACAGTAGCAATGGGGTGGGAACTCATTAGCAGATAGACTAAAGAAAACCATCACCTGGAACGTGTGCAAATGAGAATTTAGCAAACGTGAAATCTTCTTTCCCAAGAATGCCTCTAAGAAGCTCTAGACTAAGAGCAGAAGCAGAGTGGAAACAGGACTGATATCAAAGGGGTAATTGAAAGACAGTCTGTCAAACCACTTTGTGCCAGTTGATGCTGTGACTCTCCCTACTCCAATCTTATATATAAAGTGGCTAGCTGCAGCAGTCACTAAAGGAAAACTAAACTAAAAACCAAAATTGAAGGAGTCATTCTTCCCTAAAGAAAATTATCTGCCTTGGGAACAATCCAGGTAGGTAAGCTCTTCTCAGTTTGGCAGTTAGAAGGGCCCTCCTTCTGCCTGTGTACCCTAAAAAGAAGCCTCCCAGTTGACACATCCACCATACAAAGTTGACATTATCCCTCCTATTACGGAGAGAAGTCAGCTATGAAAATTAAACCTACAGCAGCAGATGAAACTCCAGCAGCTACCTAGTCATTTGTTTATTTATTTTTAGAGACAGGATTTCATTCTGTCACCCAGGCTAAAACGCAGTGGCATGATCATAGCTCACTGCAGCCTCAAACTCCTGGGCTCGAGCAATCCTCCTGCCTCAGCCTGTTGAGTAACTAGGATTACAGGTGCGTACCACCATGCCCAACTAATTTCTTTTTTTTTCTTTTTTTTTTTTTTTAGAGACTCCGCGTGTCGCCCAGGCTGGAGTGCAGTGGCACAGTCTCGGCTCACTGCAACCTCTGCCTCCCGGGTTCAAGCCATTCTGCTGTCTCAGCCTCCTGAGTAGCTGGGATTGTAGGCACGTGCCATCACACCCAGCTAAATTTTGTATTTTTAGTAGAGACAGGGTTTCACGATGTTGGCCAGGCTGGTCTCAAACTCCTGACCTCAGGTCATCTACCCACCTCAGCCTCCCAAAGTGTTAGGATTACAGGCGTGAGCCACTGTGCCTGGCCCCAGCTAATTTTTTTGTTGAGACAAGGTCTCACTATGTTGGCCAGGCTGGTCTCAAACTCCTGGCCTCAAGCAATCCTCCTGACTGGGCCTCTCGAAGTGTTAAGATTACAGGCATGAGCCATTGCGCCTGGCCCTAGTCCTTTGTTTTTATGCAAATCTTCTTAAATGTTCAACCCGCATTTACTAGACATTTGAAGAAAACTAACAGCAAGTAAGAAAAGGGCCTTATTGAAAAAACAAAGCTATTCCCAGGGAGTACAACTTATACAAGAAACAGAGAAAACATTGGAAAAAAATGTATGTGTCTATGTATACTAAAAAAATTAGTATCTATGAAGAGATTTGAGGATATTGCATCATAAGTCAAAAATAGGCTGCTATGGAAAAGGAACAATGCAAATAAGAGAACTCCTAGAAATTCAAAATGATTGTCAAAATAAAAATTTAATAGTGTTGGGATAACAAACAAAAACATCCTTCCCCAAAAGATAATTGGAAAAAAATATATTAGTCTAGGATATCTACTAACTACCTAATAGAAATTAAGAAAAAAAATCAGGAAAAAAATGGAAGAAAAGAAATACTAGGAGAACAAATAGTTCAGGTAACTTAGAGATGCATGTCTTTGTACTGAAAATTTACCAAGCATAGGAACTTTTAAACACGTATATATGTGTGTATATATGTATATGTACATACACACACATACACACACATATCTGTACACACAGCAAATTTAAACACACACACACATACGCACACAGAAACCTGTTACCGGAAAGGAGTCCCAGTCCAGACCCCAAGAGTGGGTTCTTGGATCTTGTACAAGAAAGAATCTGGGATCAGTCCATAGAGTAAAGTGAAAGCGAGTTTATTAAGAAACAAAGGAGTAATAGTTGGCTACTCCAGAGGCAGAGCAGCAGCTTGGGCTGCCCCACTAAGGATACTTATAGTTACTTCTTCTTTATATGCTAAACAAGGGGTCGATTATTCACAAGTTTTCCAGGAAAGGAGTTTAGTACTTTAGAAGTTACTAAAACTAACTTTAGAAAGTTAGTTTCCCGGAACTAAGCTTTCTTCCCCCTTTTGGACCATATAGGGTAACACCCTGACATTGGCATGGTATTTGTAAACTGTCATGGTGCTGGTGGGAGTGTCTCCGAGCATGCTAATATATTATAATGAGTGTATAATGAACCTTGAGGACGACCAGAGGTCACTCTTGTCACCATCTTGGTTTTGGTGGGTTTCAGTCAGCTTCCTTAATGCAACCTGTTTTATCAGCAAGGTCTTTATGACCAGTATCTTTGCTGACCTCCTGTCTCATCCTGTGACTTAGAAAGCCTAACCTCCTGGAAGTGCAGTCCAGTAGGTCTCAGCACCTATTCAAGATGGAGTTATTGTGGTTCAAATGCCTATGACAAATCCTTCAAGATTTTGGAATAATAAAAATTATAGGAAGAGCCTAAAAGTTTCCAGAGAAGGAAAACAGAGGTTACCCAAACAAGAATGAGAATTGGATTGGCGTCTGTTTTGTCATCAGCAAAGAGGTATACAAGAAGGTATTGAAGCAGTACCTTCAAAGTCGAAACAGAAAGTTGTTGAATCTATAATTCTATACCAGACAAATACATGAAAGAGTAAAAAAGATATTTCAGAGAGGCAAGAACTCACATTTATTTCACTTCTACATTTTTCTGAAAAAAAAATTTAAGGATATACACTGGAGAGAATGAAACTTGTGAGCTAGTAAAAAGGACCCAACCTAGGAAAGCAATGAAAAGAAATTCCAGGATGTTATCTTTGCAGAAAGCCTAAAAAATAATGGATCCTCATTTGAACAGGATTCCAGAGGGTCAGCAGAATGTATTGAAGCAAAAAGTAGATTCCAGTTAACAAATAGTTAAGATTAAAAAGCTATAGATGATCATCACCAAAAAAGGTAACAGTATATGTTTCATTTTCTCAAATAAAGAGGTTAATGAAAACACCAAGGAAAGCAGTTTTATAAGAACATGATAGTCCACATACAAAAATTAGGCCAGGCACAGTGGCTCACACCTGTAATCCCAGCACTTTGGGAGGCCAAGGTAGGTGGATTACTTAAGGACAGGAGTTCGAGATCAGCCTGACCAAGATGGTGAAACCCCGTCTCTACTAAAAATACAAAAATTAGCCGGGCATGGTGGCAAGTACCTCTAATACAAAAATATATATATATATGTGTGTGTGTATATATATATATATATCTCTTCTCTAGGTGATATTTTCTTATTTTTTTCTGAAAGTTTTAATTTAGCTTTAATTATCTATAGAATTTTATGTGATGTGAGATAGAGACCTTTATGTGGTGTGAGATAGGGACCCTGTTTTATTTTTCACTTTGATTTGATAATCAATAGTCCCAGATATAGTCATTAAATGACTATTCCTTTCCCCCTGATCTCCAATGCCCGCTCTATCATATCAAGCATCCATATGTGTGGGTCTGTTTCTAGGACCTGTAATTTGTTCTATCAATCATTTTGTTTTATTTTGAACCAATACCAGAGTATTGTAATTACTATAGCTTTGTCATAATGATACAGGAGGTAGAAAGAAATTATTTAGGCAGATAGTGAGGTCAGCAGAGTCTTCAGCAGAGCTTCCTGTCTACCAAAAAGTAGCCCGAGAATCTTTTTTTTTTTTTTTTTTTTTTAGACGGAGTCTCGCCCTGTTGCCCAGGCTGGAGTGCAGTGGCACGATCTCAGCTCACTGCAAGCTCCGCCTCCCAGGTTGACGCCATTCTCCTGCCTCAGCCTCCCGAGTAGCTGGGACTACATGTGCCTGCCACCATGCCTGGCTAATTTTTTTGTATTTTTAGGAGAGACAGGGTTTCACTGTTTTAGCCAGGATGGTCTCGATCTCCTGACCGCATGATCCTCCCGCCTCGGCCTCCCAAAGTGCTGGGATTACAGGCGTGAGCCGCTGCGCCCTGCCTGTTTCCAGTATCTTTTATACTGGCCGCTCATTATTCTTTCAGACATATGTATGCCAGGCTCAGTGGCTCATGCCTGTAATCCCAGCACTTTGGGAGGCTGAGGCGGGCGGATCACCTGAGGTTAACAGTTCGAGACCAGCCTGGCCAACATGGTGAAACCCTGTCTCTACAAAAATACAAAAAAAATTAACTGGCCATGATGGTGGGTGCCTGTAATCCCAGCTACTCGGGAGGCTGAGGCAGGAGGATCACTTGAACTTGGGAGGTGGAGGTTGCAGTGAGCCGAGATTGTGCCATTGCACTCCAGCCTGGGCAACAGAGTTGAGACTCCATCTCAAATAAATAAATAAATAAATAAAATATATCTAATTACACAATTTCTATGGCTTAGACATCTTTTATGGGCTCCTTAGGGAACTGCAGGATGGATTATCTCCATGGTATATAAAGTCCCTTTCACTCAGATTTCAACCTTATTAAATGTTCACAAGAATGTTCAAAGAATCAAATATTAACATATAATGGATATAATCAATAGAGACAAAGCCACATACAAGAAACAATACCTGATTATTAGCTAATCAACTCTATAAGTACCATGAGTGGAGGCCAATAACACAAGCTGTAGGGTAACTACCTAGCAGAGTTGGGGACCTTGGGCAGTTGCTTAGCCTTTCTTAATAGAGTCTTTATCTGTAATATGGAGATACTTTTAGCAGATGATTTTCCACACTACACTCAAACTCATAGAGTAAAAATAAAAATCTGTTTTCCAATAGTTAAGCCCCACACAGCTGAATCAATAATGCCATGTCTCAACATATTGGTTCCTGAGGCAAATAAAAAAATGTGTGCCCCATACACTTTGTAATATATTCTTAAATGGTTAATTTTTTTCAGAACGCTAAAGTGGTTGAAAAATATTGAAAAACTGAAAAGTGTATTAAAATTCACAATGTTATTTATTTATACCAAAATAGAATAATGTATTACAATTTTAGGTAAAAATTATTTAAAGTTCTCCCTGGCTGCTGCCAGACCACACTCGACATTGTCCCATCATTCCCCCAACAGATCACAATGGAAGCAGAAATCACGTTGCTCATTGTTGACAATAGCTTTGCCATGTGCAAGTCTGCCTTTGCTGGGGACAATGCCCTCAAGCCATGTTCCTCTCCAATGTTAGGCACCCCCGGCACCAGGGCATGATGGTGGGCAGGGGCTAGAACTCCTATGTGGGCGATGAGGCCCAGAGCGAGCAGCATCCTGACCCTGAAGCATCCCATGGAGCAGGCCTCGTCACCAACTGGGACCAAATGGGGAAGATCTGGCACCATACCTTCCACAACGGGCTGTACGTGGCCCGCAAGGAGCACCTGGTGCTGCTGATCGAGGCCTCCAAGGCCAACAGAAAGAAGATGATTCAGATCATGTTTGGGGCCTTCAACACCCCAATTAGGTACAGGGCCATTCAGGTCACCCTGTCCCTGCATGCCTCTGTCAGCGCCATTGGCACCATCGCGGACTCAGGCGATAGGGTCACCCACACTTGCCCATCTTCAGGGATACAACCACCCTCCCCCAGTCATCCTGTGTTTGGCCCTGGCTGGCCAGGACCTTGCCGACTACCTGGTGAAGATCCTCGTGGGGGCTACTACAGCTTCGTCACCACAGTGGAGTGGGGGATTTGTGCGTGACATCCAGGAAAATCTGTGCTATGTTGCGTTGGACTTGCAGCAGGAGATGGCCACTGCTGTGTCCTCTTCCCTCCTGGAGAAGAGCTACGAGCTGTCCCACAGCCAGGTGGTCACCATCAGCAATGAGTGGTTCTGGTGTCCAGAGGCACTGTCCCAGCCCTCCTTCCTGGGCATGGAATCTTGCTGCATCCAGGAGACCACCTTGAACTCCATCATGAAGTGGGATGTGGATATCTGCAAGGACCTGTACACCAATGTGGTGCTGTCTGGCAGCATTGCCATGCACCCAAGCATCACACACAGGATATGGAAGGAGATCACTGCCCCAGCACCCAGGACCATGAAGATCAAGATCATGGCTGTCTCTGAGCACAAGTATTCCATGTGGATCAGCAGCTCCATCCTGGCCTCACTGTTCACCTTCCAGCCAATGTGGATCAGCAAGCAGGAGTGCCACCAGTCAGGCCCTCCACTGTTCAATGCAAATGCTTCTAAATGGACTGTGAGGAGATATGTAGCCTGTGCTGCCTGAGTCAATTCAGAAGTATAAATTTGTCCCTAGCGAATGTATACATCTCATGCTAGCCTTAGGAAACTGAAACAACCCTTTGAAAAGAAATTTGTCAGGCTGGGTGCGGTGGCTTATGCCTGTAATCCCAGCACTTTTGGAGGCCCAGTTGGGCGGATCACCTGAGGTTGGGAGTTTGAGACCAGCCTGACCAACATGGAGAAACCCCGTCTCTACTAAAAAAACAAAATGAGCCAGGCGTGGTGGCGCATGCCTGTAATCCTAGCTACTCGGGAGGCTGAGGCAGGAGAATCGCTTAAACCAGGGAGGCGGAGGTTGCAGTGAGCTGAGATCCCATCATTGCACTCCAGCCTGGGCAACAAGAGTGAAACTCCAACTCAAAAAAAAAAAAACATAATAAATAAAAAGAAAAAGAAAAGAAAAGAAATTTGTCCTTGAAGCTTGTGTCTGATGTCAGCACTGGATTGTAGGATTTGTTGCTAATTTTGACCTTGTATTGAAGTTAACTGTTTCCTCGGTATTTAATACCTTGTACTTATCTTTTATTTAAACCCTTAGTACATGTGGCTCAGTCACTTCATGGCAGAGGTGAGAATGTGGTTGTGGAAGAGAAGTCCGTGGCTTGGTGATTCTGCCTGACCTGCAGTCTTTCCATCTGTGCAGGGTACTAATGTGTCAGAGCTCAGTGTTCCAGAATTTGTCTAGAGACCAGCAGGAGCCCCTCCACCAGTTGTCATTTCTGTCTTGCCTGTCTGTCAGGGTTGGAGAAGTCCAAACCTTAGGACCTAGTTTCCTTTCTTTCCTGATGTTTTCCTGCCAGGACACCAGTAGGCTGTTACTTGCCTTGAGCTGGAATAAGTTTGCATTTACATTGTAAATGTATTCAGTGTTTTAATTGATGTAAGGTTTTTATGCACAATTCTTAATTCTTTAAGAGATGACGACAAATTTTGGTTTTCTCTTTTTTCTGTGGCCAATCTATTTTTAACAACAATCCCAAGATCATTCAGTGGGGGAAAAGACCATTTCTATAAATGATGCTTGGACAACTGGATATCTACATGCAAAAGAATGAAGTTGGATGCCTACCTCACACCACATAAAAAATTAACTCAAAATACATCAAAGGCCTAAAGGTAAGAACTAAACTAGAAACTCTTAGAAGAAAACATAGGTATACATCTTTGTGACTTTAGGCAAGTTTCTCAAATATAACATCAAAAGCAAAGCATCAGCCAGGCGTGGCGGCTCACCCCTGTAATCCCAGCATTTTGGGAGGCCAAGGCAGGTGAATCACTTCAGGTCAGGAGTTCAAGACCAGCCTGGCCAACATGGTGAAACCCCATCTCTATTAAAAATACAAATATTAGTCGGGTGTGGTGGCCATAGTCCCAGCTACTCAGGAGGCTGAGGCACGAGAATCGCTTGAACTGGGAAGTGGAGGTTGCAGTGAGCCAAGATTGCGCCACTGCACTCCAGCCTGGGTGACAGAGCAAGACTCCATCTAAAGAAAAAAATGAAAGATCTACAAATGGCCAATAGGCACATGAAAAGATGCTTGACATCATTACTTATCAGGGAAATGCAAACCCAAACCATAATGAAATATTACTTCACAGTTGCTAGAATGGCCATAATAAAAAATACAGATAAAAGCAAGAATTGGTGAAGATGTAGAGAAACTGAAACATTGTTCATGGAAATGTAAAATGGTGCAGTTGCTTTGGCAAGCAGTTGTGTATTTCTTTAAAAAGTTAAGCAGAATTTTTGGCCGGGCGCAGTGGCTCACACCTGTAATCCCAGCACTTTGGGAGGCCAAGGTGGGCAGATCACGAGGTCAGGAGATTGAAACCATCCTGGCTAACACGGTGAAACCCCATCTCTACTAAAAATACAAAAAAATTAGCCTGGTGTGGTGGTGGGCGCCTGAAGTCCCAGCTACTTGGGAAGCTGAGGCAGGAGAATGGTGTGAACCCGGGAGGCGGAGTTTGCAGTGAGCTGAGATAGCGCCACTGCACTCCAGCCTGGGCGACAGAGCGAGACTCCATCTCAAAAAAAAAAAAAAAAAAAAAAAAAAAAAAAAGTTAAGCAGAATTTTCATATGACCCAGCAACTGCACTCCTAGGTATACACTCAAGAGAATTGAAAACATATATTCAAACAAAAACTTGCACATGAATGGTCATAGTACCATTATTTATAATATTCAAACAGTGGAAACAATCCAAATGCCTATCAACTGATGAATGGATAAACAAAATGTGTATACATAAAATGGAATATTATATGTTCATTAAAAGGAATGAAAGCAAGGCGCAGTGGTTCATGCCTGTAATCCCAGTATTTTGGGAGGGTGAGGCAAGAGGACTGTGAGCCAGGAGTTTGAGACCAGCCTGGGTAACATAGTGAGACCCTGTCTCTATTGAAAAAAAAAAAAAAAGCTGGGTATGGTGGCATATGCCTGTGATCCTAGCTACTTGGGAGGCTGAGGTGGGAGGATTATGTGAGCCAGGGATGTCAAGGCTGCAGTGAGATGTGATCACGCCACTGCACACCAGCCTAGGCAACAGCAAGACCCTGTCTCAAAAAAGAAAAAAAAAGGAATGAAGTACTGGTACATGGTACAACATGGATGAATCTTGAAAACATGCTCAGTGAAAGAAGCCAGTCACAAAAGGCCACACATTATGTAATTCCATTTATACAAAGTGTCCAGAATAGATAAATTCATAGAGACAAAAAATAGATTTGTGGTTACTAGGGGAGGAAAGAATAGGGGAATGACTGCCTAATGAATATGAGATATTTTTGGAGACTGGTGAAAATGTTGTGGAATTAGATAGTAGTAATGGGGCCAGGCGAGGTGGCTCATGCCTGTAATCCCAGCACTTTAGGAGGCCAAGGTGGGTGGACCACCTGAGGTCAGGAGTTCAAGTCCAGCCTGGCCAACATGGTGAAACCCAGTCTCTATTAAAAATACAAAAATTAGCTGAGTGTGGTGGTGCACACCTGTAATCCCAGCTACTTGGGAGACTGGGGCAAGAGAATCACTTGAACCCAAGAGGTAGAGGTTGAAGTGAGCCGAGATTGCGCCACTGCACTCTAGCCTGGGCGACAAAGCAAGACTTTGTCTCAAGCAAATAAACAAACAAAAAAAAGATAGTAGTGATGGTTACATAACCTTGTAAACATACTTTTTAAAACCCCAAATGAATTGTACATTTTAAAATGGTGAATTTGGCCAGGCGCAGTGGCTCTCCAAGGTTGGTGGATCACGTGAAGTCAGGAGTTTGAGATCAGCCTAGCCAACACGGTGAAACCCTGTCTACTAAAAATACAAAAATTAACCGGTGGTGGTGCATGCCTGTAGTCCCAGCTACTTGGGAGGCTGAGGCAAGAGAATCGCTTGAATCTGGGAGGTGGATGTTGCAGTGAGCCAAGATTGCACCACTGCACTCTAGCCTGGGCTACAGAGTGAGACTCTGTCTCAAAAAAATAAATAAATAAATAAAATGATGAATTTTATGGTATGTAAACTATATTTCAATACAAATAGCAAAAGATTTGAACAGATACTTCACCAAAGAGATTACACAGATGGCAGATAAGCACATAAAAATATGCTTAACATTTATTAGGGAAATGCAAATTAAAACCACGGTGACAAGAGGAACCCAAAGAGACATGATGACTAAATGTAATATGGTGCTGGGATGGAATCCTGGAATAAGAAAAGGACTATAGCCAAAAACTTAGGGGAAGGTGAATAATGTATGGAACTTAGTTAATAGTAATGTATTTTCATTGGTTCACTAATTGTGACATGTGGACCATACTAGTAGAAGATGTTGAAAAAAGTTAGTTTGTGGGAATGGTAGAACTATTCTGTATCTTGTGATACATCTATACATATGTTAAAATTCATAGAAATGTACAACAATTCAGTAACTGACATTTACTGAATGTCAATTTAAAAAAAATAAAATTTAAAAAAAGACATGGAGGAACTAGAGAGCATTCAAGAGCCCGTAGAACCTGGAGATTTGACCCCAGAAAAAACAGAAGTGCACTTAATGAGATCCATGTTTCCGAAGTCGTCGCCGCCGTCATCATCGTCGTCTTCTTCTTCTTCTTCTTTCTTCTTTCTTCTTTCTTCTTTTTCTTTTTTTTTATTTACCGAGACGGAGTCTCGCTCTGTCGCCCAGGCTGGAGTACAGTGGCACGATCTCGGCTTACTACAAGCTCCGCCTCCTGGGTTCAAGCGATTCTCCTACCTCAGCCTCCTGAGTAGCTGGGACTACAGGCGCATGCAACCATGCCTGGCTAATTTTTTGTATTTTTAGTAGAGACAGGGTTTTGCCGTGTTAGCCTGGATGGTCTGGATCTCCTGACCTCATGATCCACCTGGCTTGGCCTTCCAAAGATGTTGGCACCCCGCCAACATCCCTCTCTTAACAAGCGACAGAGAAACCATACAAAAAAATCAGTGAAGTCATAGTTGATCTGAACATTATCAACCACCGTGACCTAATTGATATTTATAGAAAACTATACCCTAATTTGCAAAATCAACATTTTCAAGTACAAATGGTATGTTCACGAGAGTAGACCATATGTTACTCCATGAAGTAAGCCTCAATAAAATTAAAGGGATTGAAATCATTCACTGTTTGTTCTCTGACCACAATCTGGGGATGTGGCAGGCATCTGAGCACACTGGAGGTCAGCGGAAGAAGAGCCAGTTCAGAGAGGAGGCACAAGCAGGTCTGGGTAGGACTGAACACCAGGAGGACTTAAGGTGGGGTGGTGGGGGCACCAATTACCCACCTGGACCCCAGCCTCAGAGATGCTAGGAGGAAGGAGTGCTGCTGTCAGACTGGCCTGGGCAGTGATGACGAACAGGGCCCCAGGGCTTCCCTCTTGGTCCCTTTATCTGCCTGAAGGATGGACAGCTTGTCCTTCCTTCTCTATCACAGTCTAGTCACAGAAGAAGAACATCTAGCAAGGTGTGAGCGTGGCCACTGCAAGGTGAGCTAATTGGGCTGGGGGCTCAGATTCAAGTGGGATTGCTCTGTGCCAAGAGGAAAGGGATAACCAAAGGCTCTGTACGGGAAGGAAGAAGGGCTGAAGAAAGGTATGCTAGAGAACTGCCTACTCCGATGCTTGTTCCTGCTGAAGGTGGCCGGCTAGGACTAGTGATCCCAAAGCCCTGCCTTCCACAGAGGCACACTTTGTCCAAGTTTAAACTGAAGGGCGAGGAGAGAAGCTGACAATGTAGGATTGTCACTAAATTGAGTTGACCCCACTGGTTGGGGTCCTGCAGGGGCCCGGTTCTGGGGAAAGGCAGAGCCCTGGGCTTCAGAAAGACTGCCTGTCACCCCCACACCCAGCTGCAGGACCACCCTCATTACTTTGCTCTGTTGAAAGCCTCAGTCAGGGTGAGGGGAGGAAGAGCTCAGGCCCCCAGCAAGGATTCCCCATGAGGTGGGTGGCATGATCAGGCCAGGTGCTCCAGGAGTGGGAGTCTCTGTTCCCTGGGCTCTTACAGCTCCTGGGCCTTGCCCCCTTTTCTTTCTTACAAAGAAGATGGTGGCTTGACTCAGTGAAAACTAAAGAGAAAGGTAGCTGTTTCTCCAGGTCAGGGAGGATACGGGGGTCAGCACTTCCTGGCAGTTGGGTCTGGGGAAGGGGGATCTCACACGCCAGCAGCATGAGAAAGATGATACTGTACAGTGGTGAAGGACACAGGCACTGGAGCCAGACCACTTGGCCTGAATACTGGTTGTGCCACTTACTAACTTGTAACCTCTCCAAACTTCAGTTTCCCCATCTGTAAAATGGGAAGTATAACATCATCTACTTCAAGTCATTATTGTTAGGGCTAAATGATGCTTTAGCACAGCTTTTGGCAACAAATCATTATGGATGGAGCACCATGTGGGGACCTATATCCCCTATCTGAAGGGGCATGTCCTCATCAGATCTTGACTCAAAGTCTAGTGCCCAGCTGATGGTGGCCGAAGTGCCTCCTCACCCCCACCAGCACTGGGAAACTTTCAGAGGGAGAGTCAGGGTGGGGCCCTGCTCCCCAGGGCCTTTCCAACTGGGCGATTCCCTGAAAGCTCTGGGGCAGGAGTCGCAGGGAGGCCACCAGCCTCTGAGGGCCCATTGTTCTTCTCCTCTGAGCTGGGAAAGATGTATTGTCCCCACCCTTCCTCTCCACACCCACATCTGCATGCTTAGGGCAGACTTTAGACGAACAAACCTTGCCGGCTAGCCTTGCCCAGCTCACAGAGAGCTCTTACTGCCTCAAAATGGCCCTGTGATGTCCAGCCCCTCAAGCTTATTGTCCCTAGTTCACAAGAAGTTGAGGCCCAGAGAGAGGAAGGGGCTGGTTTGATGTCCCATATAGATAGGTGGCACAGCCAGGGATGGGTATCCCAGTCCCGTGTCCAGCATTTTAGTGCAGACTCACTTGCACATCAAATGCACAACCATGCAGTGACAGACAAACAGCTCCACAGGTGGAGTGCACAACCAGAAGGGGAGAGGAGAGAGGCTGGACAGCCTCTGTCCTCACCTCCTCAGTGGCCCCGTGGTGACAGCTGGGTTTTTTTTTCCCTTAGATAAGCTTCATATCTCAGGTAACTGGAGAAACCTTCAGCTCTTCTTGTCTTCTCCACAGGTGGGGTGCCCACTGCCTCAACAGGGGCCAGAACATTGTACCCTCCTCCATAGCTGTTAACATCTGCTTGGCTCAGCAGGAGTGAGGGTAGAGGGGAGTAGGGTTCAAGGTTCCCTCACTACCTGGTAGATGGTAGGAGAGCATGACCAAAAGCCAAAGAACCGTTTACATGACTGGGTTCTCCCTGTGGCCTTCTGAAATTACGGGAGATGGAAAGGGGGAGACCAGATCCTAGGGGAACCCAATATTCAGGTTTTCCTGGGTTCCCGGGATGCAAGGTTTCAATTTTAACACATGGGAAGTTGCAGGCAGACTGGGATGAGTTGGCCACCTGAGTCTTCCACAGCTCCCAGTCTGAGAAAATGAGACTCAACCAGTAATAAGCAGAAGATTTGGCTGGGTGAGGGGGCTCATGCCTGTAATCCCAGTACTTTGGGAGGCCAAGGCAGGCAGATCACAAGGTCAGGAGTTTGAGACCAGCCTGGCCAAGATGGTGAAACCCCATCTCTACTAAAGATAGCTGGGCATGGTTGTGGGTGCCTGTAGTCCCAGCTGCTCAGGAGGCTGAGGCAGGAGAATCACTTGAACCCGGGAGGCATCGGTTGCAGTGAGCCAAGATCATGCCACTGCACCCCAGCCTGAAGACAGAGCAATACTCCATCCAAAAAAAAAGAAAAAGAAAAAGAAAAAAAAAGCAGAAGATACTATGGAATGGGCCAGGAGAAAAAGGAAGGATCAGGGATGGGAGAGACACAGTGAGCCACACAGTAGCTGGCATTCTGCATGGTGGGCCTGGGCAGCCTGGCTCTTCAATTGCATATGGGTCTTTCCCACCCCAGTGAAATCTGCTGGAGCCAATTCTGCTCCCTTCCAAGAAAGATGCCCAGACACCTGGCGGTAGTGTGTCACTTCCTGCTCCCAGCTCCTCTAACACCCCTGGAGAGTTCCATGCCCACAGGTCTTAACTTGATCCACTTTCCCAGGCTCAGAGATGAAACCTCAGGCACAGTGCAGGCAATGGGGCCATCCTCCCAAGTCCCAAAAGCCTTCTGTTTCCAGTAGAGATGGGAGAAGCCTGAACTAAGCAGGTTTCTCACTTCCTTATGGAAGAAGAACTAAGAGAGGTGACTGATTTTAGTACAAAGGGCACAGGGCATAGAGTCATGCAGGAATACATTAGCTGCGTGCACTCGCGATGTATAGCCTCTGTAAACCTGTTTCCTTATCCTGAAAATGGGGACGTTGTTCCTATCTTGTGATTGTATTATGGATCAAATGAGCAGCTGCTCAACAGAGGTTGCTGGAGAGGTCCTTCTCCACACAGACTTGGGAGGAGATGCTTGTCCTAGGTCCACATCTCATCCAGGTTTCCCGATTTTTTCAGGTTTTCTGCTCAACCCAGGTACCAGTTGACACCCACCCAGTCCTTGGTGTTGCTTTCAGGAGCAGTGGCAAGATGGGAGCTGGTTGGGGAAGGGGATCCTAGAGCAGTGGAGAGGAGGAGAGAATGGAATGGCTGGACTTTGAGATGTGAAGACAGTTGGATGGGGAGGAGGTACCATTTGCTGGAACTGAAGGGTTTTCAGTAGGGGCTAGAGGCAGGATGTATCTGTGATATCTGGACCTCTGGAGTCCCTTAAGCACAAGGAGACAAGTGTGTGGCAGTGAAGACATTCTGCCTTGGGCCCAAGCCCAAGACAGGTATCCCTGAGCCCTGGGCAGACCATCTGACCTATGGTCAGTGGAAGGACCCACCTCCTCCGTATTCCGGGCCCGTGTAAACGACAGGATACATGCAGGCCTTGACTGGGGCAGTCAGCACCATTAAGTTCTTCCTCTCTGAGGCTTTCCTGAGTTAACACTTCGAGGCTGTGAAGTTGGAGGGCAGGGAGCCTGAGCCAGGAGACCTCTTCCTGTTCAGGCTGATGTACCCCACTGGACGCTGGCGCGGGGCCCAGGTGGGCAGTACTGCGGCCATGGAGAGATCATCCACTTTGAGGGTGAGTGTCTTCAGCAGAAACACAGGCCCAAGTCTGCAGAGAGGCTGCCCAGCCAAGCCACGCCCCACCAGTGAGCTGGCTACAGGGGATAAAGACTGAAGTCCCAGGCAGGGGGTACATGTCTCTGAAAATAGGGTTTGGGCACTCAGGGTCCCTGGGGTCTCGGGAAATGGGGGTGCGGGATCACAGGGCATAGGACCTAAGCCTGGCTCTGATCCGCACCCCTCTGGCGATCCCCGCAGGCAAGAACTCAGGAGGCTGTGGGCCGTTTCTGGCCTCCTGGTAAGGCAACGTATCCAAACAGGTGCAGCGCCCGCTGCTGTGCATGCTGCTGCTGTGCATGCTGCTGCTGTGCGTGCTGCTGCTGTGCGTGCTGCTGCGTAGACGCAGCGGAGTTGACGGAGCGGTGCTGGAGCGCAGAGTGCGCAAAGCCATGGACGCTAACCCACCACCCTATCACGCCACATGCAGCAACTGTGTGCACTTTGCACTGCATCTGCTCGCCCCAGGTCCCAGCCTGGACCCCCGGCAAAGAGAGGGGAGCTCCAGCAGCTCGGTGAGCGTGGCCCAGCTACCTACACAGGACTCATCCCACCTTCTGAGCAGACTAGCCAAAGAGGCTTACAAACGCGCAACTGCAAAATTCAGGTCCTTCCGTCCCCACTCCCTACCCACATCAGTTTTCTCCAAACTCAAGATCCACGTTTCTCTGGCAGGCACAAAGTCACCAGAACCAAGCAGACCCACCCACTTGTCTAGGTTATCCCAATAGAACCTTCCCATTACTCCAACAGAATCTTACCCCAATAGAATGACCTCCAATAGAACTTTTCTACTGAGTCAAGCTCCACGTTTTTGGGCCCCACTCCTTCCCAGGTAGGCCCGCCAATTCTGGCCATGGATACTTCGGGATGCTAGTCTACAGACCAGGACTCAGGCCTTAGGAACTCCTCCAGTCCCCATGCCTAGCTAAGAGACTCCAGCCACCTAAACTGATGCCCCAAATTCGGGCCCAACTGAATCCTCCCTCTTCCCCCAGCCCAGTTCACTACTTTCCATCTGATCCAAGCCCTCCTTCCTTGGGCCTAGGGGTACCTCGGTCTAGGGAGGTACTCACTGGAGGTCTCACATTACTCAGGAGTCCTGGTGGTCACACCAGACCCTCTCTCTTCCTTTTCAGGTGTCAGTGGATGTGGACGTGTCCCCGGATTAAGCATGACCTTGGGCCCTCCTGGGTGGACGTGGAGGCTTCAGAAAGATTCATTAAACTACTTTCCGAAGCTTAATTAGATGTTCACCGTCCTCTGTATCCTGTTCCCCATCTCTCTAAGCCCCCAAGGGCTCCTCGGAGCTCCCTGACCTTAATTCCTTAAATTCCGCCACCTCCAGGAAGCCGAAGAGCTTCCTGCTGCCAAGCCAGATTTTGTAGGAAAGGTGAGGCGGGAAAGAGAGCGTCCTTAGGTATCTGAAGCCGGTCCTCGGGTGCGGTGATCCCTTCCCGCTCTAGAACTCCCAGCCTGCGGGCACAGCCTTCTCTCCAGATCTCCGCTTTCCCCCCACGGCGTGGGGGAGCATCCGCTCGCGCGTCTGGGGAGAACGGAGCCCCAGAAGCCCGTTCCGCCGAGGCCAGGTGGTCGGGGGTGGGGGCAGGTGTTCCACATCCCCTGGAAGACGGTCCCAGCCTCCAGTCCAGCTGCCTCGCCCACTTTCAGACCTGGAGATGAGCCAAGTCGCTTTAAAGGGCAGAAGACGCCCTGAAGCGAGGGCATTTCCGAGGGATGGGCGGGGCCAGGCCCTGCTGCACCGCCCCCGTCGCCTCCTCCCCGACTCGCCCTCTGCTCGGCTGGCGCTGGTGCCTTTAAGACCTCAGCGCGCGGCCCTGATTGGGAAATCCGCGCGCAGCCTCCGCCGCCGCACACTGTGGTCTCTGCTGAACCCCTGCCGCGCCG
>NW_012106908.1:1167782-1169160 GCF_000951045.1 Mandrillus leucophaeus
AAGCCTCAGACCTGATGATTAATTGGATATTGGGTGGGGGTTTGAGGGACAGGGGGAGAAGATGAGGATTTTCATGCACATCTGTGTGAAGAGACCACCAAACAGGTTTTGTGTGAGCAATAAAACTTTTTAATCACCTGGGTGCAGGCAGGCTGAGTCTGAAAAAAGAGTCAGCAAAGGGAGATAGGGCTGGGGCTGTTTTATAGGATTTGGGTAGTCAAATTATAGTCAAAGGGGGTTGTTCTCTGGTGGGCAGGGGCAGGAGACACAAGGTGCTCAGTGGGGGAGTTTTTGAGCCAGGATGAGCCAGGAGAAGAAATTTCACAAGGTAGTGTCATCAGTTAAGGCAGGAACAAGCCATTTTCACTTCTTTTGTGATTCTTCAGTTCCTTCAGGCCCTCTGGATGTATATGTGTAGATCACAAGGGATATGATGGCTTAGCTTGGGCTCAGAGGCCTGACATTCCTGTCTTTTTATTAATAAGAAAAATAACATAAAATAGTGTTGACGTGTTGGCAGCAAAAATTTTGAGGGGGGTGGTATGGAGAGATACTGCTTCTCCAGAGCCTCAAAGGGCTGCTTCGAGCGGGATTAGGGGCAGCGTGGGAACCTAGAGTGGGAGAGATTAAGCTGAAGGAAGATTTTGTGGTAAGGGGTGATATTGTGAGGTTGTTAGAAGAAACGTTTGTCTTATAGAATTATTGGTGATGGCCTGGATACAGTTTTGTATGAATTGAAAAACTAAATGGAATTTAGAGAAGGAGAAAAACAGGTATTAAAGGACTAAGAATTGGGAGGACCCAGGACATCCAATTAGAGTGCCCAAGGAGGTTCAGCATAGCCCTGCCAGCAAAGATTATTTATTTACTTTAAGAGGGAGTTAAGAGTAGCGGTTTGAGGATAGCACCAGGAGACATCAGTTGTGATGGCTTGGAGAAGCAATGTAAACTGGCAGTGTAAACAAGAGCAGGGCATTTATGAGTAGTTGAGAACGGTGAATAGGAGTATGACTAGTCAGAAGATAGTAGGGATGACAAATTTTGTGGGGCACAGCCAAGTTGATCTGGTGTCTGGAATGAGACTGGGGCCTAATAAAAAGGAGTGTCCATACAGGAGCTCAAATGGGCTGTACCCTGTAGCATTCCGAGACAGCCCCGAATTCTGAGAAGGGCAAGTGGTAAAAGTATTGTCCAGTCCTTTTTAAGTTGGGGGCTGAGCTTGGTGACGTGTATTTTTTTTTTTTTTGAGACGGAGTCTTGCTCTGTCGCCCAGGCTGGAGCGCAGTGACCAGATCTCAGCTCACTGCAAGCTCCGCCTCCCGGGTTTACACCATTCTCCTGCCTCAGCCTCCGGAGTAGCTGGGACTACAGGCGCCCG
>NW_012106908.1:1169695-1170830 GCF_000951045.1 Mandrillus leucophaeus
CCCAGCGCGGGTAGCGCTGGCACCCCGGCCCCTAGGACGCGGCGCGGGGTGGATAGGGGCTGGCGGGGGATGGGCCAGCTCGGTTTGAGGAGGAGAAACCCACCGGTTCCAGGTGTTTCTCTGGTTTGCAGCGTTGCGTTACGGGTTCCCTTCCTTTTTCGTGCTAGGCGGGTTGGCTTCCCAAAAATGTGGGGGAGGAGTCTGAGTCAGCGAACTTGAGTTTGAGCCTGGGGCCTCTCCAGGAAGGCAGGCCCTAGATGTGCTTGCACAGCCTCCCAGCCTGGCCCCTGCTGCAAATTCATTTCCCCTCCCGCTGGTCCCCATCTCCATCCGACCGTCACATTCCTGCTCCCGGCATTGCCCCTGTAGTTCAACTCCACCTTCACACCCTCCCCCACCTTTGATTCTTTCGTTTGTTTCTTCATTTGTTTATTCGTAAATTCTGCTACAAGCATTTATGAAAAGCCAGCTGTGTCGAGTCCTGAACTAGTCACGGAATACAACTGTGAACATGAGACCCTTCTTGTCCTCAGGTTGCTCTAGAGGGGAGCACAGATAAAAAAGCAGTCAGGGACAGTTGAGTGTAATGGGGGCTGTGGAAGCAGGGAGAGGACCTGGTCTCTGGTGCCAGAGAGAAGGGAGACAGGAGCCTGAGGTATGTTCCAGGCAGAGGAAAGGGCTTTCAGGAAGGTTGAGAGCCATCTGTGTGAGCCACTGGACTGACCAGAAAAGAGGGTGGGGAGGACTCCTGAAGGGTTTTAAGCAGGCGACATAATCAGATTTATATTTTAGAAGGAACTCAGGCTGCTGCATTGTGGAGAAGAGATTGGAGGTGGGCCAGATTGAGCAAGAGACAAGCGAGGTGGGTCTTGAAGTTCACAGGCCGGGCATGATGGTGACCTAGACCAGGGGAGAGGCAGAAAATTTGAGGCTGTGGAAGAGGAGGAAGCCTCAGACCTGATGATTAATTGGATATTGGGTGGGGGTTTGAGGGACAGGGGGAGAAGATGAGGATTTTCATGCACATCTGTGTGAAGAGACCACCAAACAGGTTTTGTGTGAGCAATAAAACTTTTTAATCACCTGGGTGCAGGCAGGCTGAGTCTGAAAAAAGAGTCAGCAAAGGGAGATAGGG
>NW_012106908.1:1171990-1183425 GCF_000951045.1 Mandrillus leucophaeus
TCCTGCCTCAGCCTCCGGAGTAGCTGGGACTACAGGCGCCCGCCACCTCGCCCGGCTAGTTTTTTTGTATTTTTTTAGTAGAGACGAGGTTTCACCGTGTTAGCCAGGATGGTCTCGATCTCCTGATCTCGTGATCCGCCCGTCTCGGCCTCCCAAAGTGCTGGGATTACAGGCTTGAGCCACCGCGCCCGGCCGGTGACATGTATTTTTAAAAGACCATTAGTCTGTTCTACCTTTTCTGAAGATTGAGGACAGTAAGGGGTATGAAGGTTTCACTGAATACCAAGAGCCTGAGAAACTGCTTGGGTGATTTGACTAGTAAAGGCCAGTGTGTTATTGGACTGTATAGAGGTGGCAAGGCCAAACTGAGGAATTATGCCTGACAGAAGGGAAGAAATGACTGCAGTATCCTTCTCAGACCCTGTGGGAAAGGCCTCTACCCGTCCAGTGAAAGTGTCTACCCAGACCAAGAGGTATTTTAGTTTCTTGACTTGGGGCATGTGAGTAAAGTCAATTTGCCTGTCCTGGGCAGGGGTAAATCTCTGAGCTTGAGGTGTAGGGAAGGGAGGGGGCTTGAACAATCCCTGAGGAGTAGTAGAATAGCAGATGGAACACTGAGAAGTGATTTCCTTCAGGATAGATTTCCACAATGGAAAGGAAATGTGAGGTTCTAAGAGGCAGGCTAGTGGCTTGCAACCTACATGGAAGAGGTTATGAAATGACAACAGAATAGAATGGGCCTGTGAGGCTAGAAGGAGATATTTTCCTTGGGCTAAGAACCATTTGCCTTGTGTGGGAAGAGACTCATAAGTGGAAGTTTCAGTGGGGCGGTAGGTGGGAGTGACTGAAGAGGAGAAAAACTGGCCATGAGGGACAGAAGTTGGAGCTACCTGCTTTTTTAGCTACGTTATCAGCATAAACATTGCCCTGAGTGACGGGATCTTTTGACGGCCCTTGCAGTGAATGACTCCAGCTTCCTTTGGAAGTAAATCTGCCTTGAGGAGAGTTTTTATTAAAGAGGAATTAATGATGGAGGACCCTTGCATAGTGAGGAAACCTCTTTTCGCCCATATAACAGCATGGTGGTGCATGGTATGGAAGGCATATTTAGAGTCAGTATAAATATTGATGCATAGTCCCTTTGCAAGAGTGAGGGCCCGAGTTAAGGCAATGAGTTTGACTTTCTGAGAGGTAGTGGAGGGGGGCAGAAAGTATATGTGTCAGGTGTGAGGAAGAAAATAGATTTTGGAAGTTATGAGAACTGTCGAGAGTGAATTGAGCATAGTTTGTGATTTTGAGGGCCTCTAAAAGTATTAAAGCAGTGGCAGCCGCCACACGCAGACATGCGGACTAGGCTAAAACAGTAAGGTCAAGTTGTTTGGACAGAAAGGCTACAGGGTGCAGTCCTGGCTGTTGTGTAAGAATTCTGACTGCACAGCCCTGCACTTTGGCTGTGTGTGATGAAAAAGGGTTGGGATGAGTTAGGGAGAGCTAGTGTGGGAGCAGCTTCTAGGGCTGTTTTTAAGGAACGGAAAGGAGTGGTGAAAGGATTTAGGATCTGTGGAATCAGCTAGGTTTGCTTTTGTGAGTTTATATGATGGTTTAGTCAGGATGGTAAAACTAGGTATCCAAAGGCAGAAGTATCTAACTATGCCTAGGAAGGAAAGGAGCTGTTATTTCGTAGAAGGGATTGGCGTTTGGGAGATTAGCTGGACATGATCAGCAGGGAGAGCATGTGTGTTTTCATGAGAATTATGCTGAGATAGGTAGCAGATGAGGAAGAAATTTGGGCTTGACTGAAGTAATGGGGGCTGTCCGGGAAGCCTTGCGGCAGTACAGCCCAGGTAGTTTGCTGAGCCTGATGGGTGTCAGGATCAGTCCAAGTGAAAGCGAAGAAAGGCTGGGATGAAGGGTGCAAATGAATAGTAAAGAAAGCATGTTTGAGATCCAGGACAGAATAATGGGTTGTGGAGGGAGGTTTTGAGGATAAGAGAGTATATGGGTTTGGCACCATGGGGTGGATAGGCAAAACAATTTGGTTGATAAGATGCAGATCCTGAACTAACTTGTAAGACTTGTCTGACTTTTGGACAGGTAAAATGGGGGAATTGTAAGGAGAGTTTATAGGCTTTAAAAGGCCATGCTGTTAACAGGCGAGTGATAACAGGCTTTAATCCTTTTAAAGCCTGCTGTGGGATGGGATATTGGCATTGAGCAGGGTAAGGGTGATTAGGTTTTAATGGGATGGTGAGGGGTACATGATCGGTTGCCAAGGAGGGAATAGAGGTGTCCTATGCTTGAGGATTAAGGTGGGGAGATACAAGGGGAGGATGCAAAGGAGGCTTTGAACTGGGGAAAAGGGCAGCAATGAGGTGTGGCTGTAGCCTAGGAATAGTCAGGGAAGCATATAATTTAGTTAAAATGTCTCGACCTAATAAGGGAACTGGGCAGGTGGGGATAACTGAAAAGGAGTGCGTAAAAGAATATTGTCCAAGTTGGCACCAGAGTTGGGGAGTTTTAAGAGGTTTAGAAGCCTGGCCATCAATACCCACAACAGTTATGGAGGCAAAGGAAATAGGCCTTTGAAAAGAAGGTAATGTGGAGTTGGTAGCCTCCATTGATTAAGAAGGGGACAGACTTACCCTCCACTGTAAGAGTTACCCAAAGCATCTGTGATGGTCCAGGAAGCTTCCGAGGTGATTGGGCACCATCAGTCTTCAGCCGCTAAGCCGAGAAGATTTGGGAAGGAATCAGTCAGAGAGCACTGGGCCAGAGCTCCAGGGGTTCTGGGAGTGGTTGCCGGGTGAGTTGGACAGTCCGATTTCCAGTGGGGTCCCGCACAGATGGGACAAGGCTTAGGAGGAATCCCAGGCTGCGGGCATTCCTTGGCCCAGTGGCCAGATTTCTGGTACTTGAAGCAAGATCCTGATGGAGAAGGTCCTATAGGAATGTTTGACTGCTGCAGCTTAGGCATTTTGAAGTTCTTGTGTGCTGGAGATGTGGCTAGGGTTTCTCTCACAGTGGAGGCAAGGAATTGCAACTCAGAAATACACTGTTACTTGGCTGCCTCTATTCTATTATTGTACACCTCGAAGGTGAGGTTAATGAAGTCCTGTTGTGGGGTTTGAGGGTCGGAATTTAAATTTTGGAGTTTTATGTAGTGTTGGGAGCAGATTGGGTAATAAAATGTATATTAAGAATAAGATAGCCTTTTGACCTTTTAGGATTTAGGGCTGTAAAGCGTCTCAGGGTTGCTGCCAAACGAGCCATGAACTGGGCTGGGTTTTTATATTTGATGAAAAAGAACCTAAATGCTAACTGATTTGGGAGAGGTCGGATAAAGAAAAAGGAGCATTAACCTTGACTATGCCTTTAGCTCCAGCCACCTCTTTAAGAGGAAATTGTTGGGCAGGTCGGGGAGGGCTAGTCGTGGAACAAAACTGTAAGCTGGACTGGGTGTGGGGAGAGGAGGTGATAGAAAGATTATAGGGCGGAGGAGCAGAAGCTGAGGAAGAATTGGAGTCTGATTCAGCCTGGTGGGGAGCCACCTGTGGAGTATTCTGGGAATGAGGTGAGAGGTCAGATGGGTTGGTAGAAAAGGAAGATTGAAAAGACTCAGCAATGCTTGGGGTTGGGACTGAGGGGACAGGCAGGAGGGAAAGAAGGAGGATTTGGGACGAGTCGCATTGGGAACAGAGACTAGGGAGGGACAGATGTGTAAAAGAATGCCTGGACATCAGGCACCACAGACCGTTTGCCCATTTTACGACAAGAATTACCTAGATCTTGTAGGATGGAAAAATCGAAAGTGCCGTTTTCTGGCTATTTGGAATCATTGTCGAGTTTCTATTGCGGTTAAGCGGCATTGCAGAAGAAAATAAGGCATTTAGGTTTTAGGTCAGGTGTGAATTGAAGAGGTTTTAAGTTCTTGAGAACACAGGCTAAGGGAGAAGAAGGAGGAATGGAGGGTGGAATGTTGCCCATAGTGATGGAGGCAAGCTCAGAGAAAAGAGAGGGTAGAGACATGGAGAGAAGGGGTGGGTGGTGCTTGCCCCCCAGGAAAGTGGAGAGAAAAGAGAGGGTAGAGACACAGAGAGAAGGGGTCAGGGGTGCTTGCCCCCCAGGAAAGTGGAGAAGGGGTGGGGGGTGCTTACCCCCCAAAAAGTGGTGCTTGCCACAAAGGGTGAAGGATCAAGGCAGTCATCCCCGTGGTGATCAGACACCTCCAAAACGTGGGTGAATAATCAAGCAGGCGTCCCCACAGTGATTAAACACCAAGGGAAGACTGTCTTCCTGAGTCCGTGACCGGTGATGGAGTTTTGGGTTCACGGATAAAACGCATCTCCTCTGTCTCTACTAGAAAAGGAAAGGAACTGAAATTAAGAGAAGGGAGAGACTGAAAGATGGCGCCAAGATTGAAAGGAGAAAGAGGTTGAGGGATAGTGAGAGAGGCTGGAGAAGAGAGTAAAAAGAGGCCGCTTATCCTATTTAAAATTGGTGAGATACTCCTTGGGCTGGTTTGTCTGAGGACCCGAGGTTGTAGGTTGATCTTTCTTTTCAGAGCAAAGAGCAGGAGGACAGGAGATTGATCTCCCAAGGGAGGTCCCCCGATCCAAGTCATGGCACCAAATTTCATGCACGTCCATGTGAAGAGACCACCAAACAGGCTTTGTGTGAGCAATAAAGCTTTTTAATCACCTGGGTGCAGGCTGGCTGAGTCTGAAAAAAGAGTCAGCAAAGGGAGATAGGGCTGGGGCTGTTTTATAGGATTTGGGTAGTCAAATTATAGTCAAAGGGGGTTGTTCTCTGGTGGGCAGGGGCCGGAGACACAAGGTGCTCAGTGGGGGAGCTTTTGAGCCAGAATGAGCCAGGAGAAGGAATTTCACAAGGTAGTGTCATCAGTTAAGACAGGAACAAGTCATTTTCACTTCTTTTGTGATTCTTCAGTTCCTTCAGGCCCTCTGGATGTATAGTGCAGGTCACAGGGGATATGATGGCTTAGCTTGGGCTCAGAGGGCTGACAAGAATGTTACTCAGGTTACTAGTTCCTGCAACTGGATGGATGATGGTGTAATTGGAAATAAAGATGTTACAAGTAAATTTGTGGAAAATTAATGTTGAGCCCAGCTTTGGACATACTGAGATTGTAAACTCTGAGGGACATATTACCCTATTAGGTAGCTGGATATTACGATTTTGGTTCCAGGAGAGAGATTAGGGAATTATTAACATATATATGTTAATTAAAGCTACAGAAGTGAAGATAACTCAGGGAGAAGGTATACAATGAGTTCAGACACCGCATAAGTCAGAACCCTGAAGATACCAACATCAGAGGTGACCAGAGAACAGTGGAAAGTGTTTCAAGGTACCCAAGAAGTGAACTAAAGGCTGAAAGAAAACAGTGTAATTTCAAGGAGGGAGTGGTCAGTAGTTTCAATGCCCATTAAGGTCAAATCAAACAAGGAAAAAAAATTATGACCATTGGTTGACAAAGAAGAGCTCAATTCCTTTCTACTCTATTCCCCACCTTCTGCCCTGGGAGACAAATTCTGGCAAAATGTGGAGAACAGGAGCTAGATTATTTATTTCCCAACATTCTGTTGTACATGATTTAAAACATATAGAAAAATGAAATTAATAGTACAATGAACACATGTATATCATACATCTAGATTCAACCGTCATTGACATTGTGCCATATTTGCTTTATCTAACCATCTATTCGTATATTTTTTTTGGTTGAACCATTTTAAGTTGCAGAGATCATGACCCTTCAACTCCAAATTCTAAATCGGCATCTAAAGCCAGATTTAAATGAATAAAGGATCACATAGGAGGTGAATAGATAAAACAGTGGATGGGAATTTTGCTTTCAAGAAATTTGACTGTAAAAGAGAAAGCTGCTGGAGGAGAACCTCAGTTCAAGGAAGTTTGTCTATTTTGTTATTTTGGGTTTTTTTGTTTGTTTGTTTCCTAAAATGTATGACTCCATGTTTTTGTTTATTGTTAATATTAGACTGGGAGAGCCTCGAGCAAGTTTAACTGCTGATGGGAAGGAGCAATTGGTGAGAAAGAGGCTGAAGGGAAGAAAGGAAGTACAGAAGCTGAGTGATGGGAGGGGAGGCTTACTGAGCTGGGTGGGAGGTCTAGCCTGGAAGCAGGGAGGACCAGCTCTGCCTAGAGGGAAGAGGGCAGGAGGAGAGGAGAGTATAATGCAGATGGAGACTGGGTACAGTGGCTCATGCCTGTAATTCTATCACTTTGGGAAGCCGAGGCGGGCAGAGCACTTGAGATCAAAAGTTTGAGACTAGCCTGGCCAACATGTCGAAACCCCCTCTCTACTAAAAATACAAAAATTAGCCAGTTGTGGTAACGAATACCTGTAATCCCAGCTACTCAGGAGGCTGAAGCAGGAGAATCACTTGAACTGGGGAGGCGGAGATTACAGTGAGCTGAGATGGCACCACTGCACTCCAGCCTGGGCAACAGAGTGAGACTCCATCTCTAAATAAATAAATAAGTAAATAAATGCAGATGGATGGGAGTCTGGGGCAGGGAGATGCAGGGGATTTCATCTAAAGCCTTTCCCTTTTTTGGGAACCAGGTAGTGAAGCCATAAGGGCAAGGCTGGGAATGGGGACTTGAGGGTCAAAGGGGTTTCAAATACAGTGAATAAAGCCAGCCAGGCCAGGTGCAGTGACTCACACCTGTAATCCCAGCACTTTGGGAGGCTGAGGTGGGCAGATCACCTAAGGTTGGGAGTTTCAGACCAGCCTGACCAACATGGAGAAACCTCGTCTCTACTAAAAATACGAAAGTTAGCCAGGCGTGGTGGCGTATGCCTGTAATCCCACCTACTTGGGAGGCTGAGGCAGGAGAATCGCTTGAACCCAGGAGACGGAGGTTGCAGTGAGCCGAGATCATGCCATTGTACTCCAGCCTGGGCAAAAAGCAAGACTCCATCAAAAAAAAAAAAAAAAGCCACCCACCACTGGCAGGCCAGTGGCATTAGAGACTAGTGGGACAAGAGGGCCAAGGATGTGAGCCAGTTGGAGGGATGGACACAGGGGTTGTGGGGGAGGGTGCTAGGAGGAAGTAGAGATAAAAGAAGGTTGATGGGAAAGAATAAATCAAGTATTGGTTCTGGAAAGGCAGGTGAGGATTAAGATGCCTAGGGTCAGTGAGAAGAGGGTATATAAGATTTCTCAGGAGGCTGCAGTCTAATTGTGGTGGTGGGATTGGAGCTGAAGAGGGCATCTCTCACCTCTCTATCA
The DNA here is from genome assembly GCF_000951045.1 of Mandrillus leucophaeus. Lineage (NCBI taxonomy): Eukaryota > Metazoa > Chordata > Mammalia > Primates > Cercopithecidae > Mandrillus > Mandrillus leucophaeus. Next base: position 1,179,268 of record NW_012106908.1, read on the forward strand.
ACTCCACTGACCCTCTAGTCCCTTGCCCAGAGACTGGGGGTAGGCTTGGTCCCCCGTCCCTGCCCTTCTGTCCCTCCGGAGGACTTGTCTCTGAGCAGTGAAAAGGAAACCGGAGCCTCCCTCCCTGCCAGTATCTGGTTACCAAGTTTTGGGGGCGGGCCGTCTGGCAACTATGACAGGAGCCCCAGTGCCCTGGCCAGCTCAGTCCTATCCTGGAGAAGGACCTGATGCAGCGATTCCTTCAGCTCCCGGGGGCGGTGGTGAGGCCCAGGGTCAGAGGGGCCTGCAGAGCTGATCGAGAGGCTGCTAGCCCTGTGCTGGCTCCTGAAGGTGGGCCACCGCCCTGGTACCAGGCCTTGGAGCCTGAGGAGCTTCGGTGGCTGCAGGCCCAGGAGGAAGACACGACCCCAGAAGCATCTCTGGAAGGACCTTGCCCAGAGGCTGGCCAGAGCCAGAGCCAGCCACTACGGTATAGAGGAACCCACAGGAACCCCCTACTCACACAGCCAGGAAGGCTAGGGATGGGCAGCTGCACTCAGCCCAGATATCTTCAGGACCCACCTCCTCAGACAGAGGCTTAGGCTGGCATTTAGGGTCCAGGCTGGGCAGAGAAGGTGGTCGGGCACAGTATGGGGGCTGAGGGTATGAGTGAGGAGAGGAGGATAGTAAAATATTTGAGGGTTGAGGTCCCACCTTGACCTTTTTCTCCCCATAGGCCCCTACTGGAGTGGGCTCTGGATGAGGTTTGGGGACAGGATAAAGCACAGACAGGGTTTGGCCAGCCACTGCCTGCCAGTAGACTGGAACTTAGGTGGTAAGAGGTGGCAGGGAGGTGTATATCAAGGGAGGTGAGCATGACTGACCTCCAGTGCCATGCTGGACCCCCTGGCTGGCTCCAGCCACCCCCAGAAGAGTCCCTCAGGCTAGGTCAGACTAGGGGTCAGGTCAGAGTGAGCCCAGTGTAAGGGGATCTGACTATGGGAGATAATGTTTCATGGCCTTAGGGTGTTGTTGTGCCTTAGTCCCTGTGTCTGCCTCTTGGGAATGGAAGCTGGTGGGAGTGAGGATGAGAGGCCCAGGGCGGTCTCACCGTAGGTGGTTGCTGTGGTCTGTGTCAGTGCATAGGTCTGTGTCAGTGCATATTCACAGTCAATCTTGCCTGTGCTGGCTGCTTTAGGCCCAGTGGTCCTGCCCTCTCTCATTCCCCTTCTCCTTCAGGGGCCTGGAATGTACTCACTAGGCTGGGTGGGGAGGATGCCTTGGAGTGTGTGCATTTGACAGGCACATGTGGCATTTTTGGGTGTGGTGAGGAAGGGAATACCCAGAGTTAAAGGAGATTGGGCAAACTTGGCCCTCCTTCCACGGAAGCCCAGGGAAAAGCTGTCCCAGGGTGACCCCTCAGAAGGGGATCAGGGGACTCCTGGGGCTGGATATATTTGATCTTAGAAGCCTACATTTATCATCAAAAATCTCAACTAGGAGTCCACTGGACCATTTTGGTGAATGAGACTGGAGAGACCAAGTTTGGTCCAAGTTGTCTGTGTATTAGATGTGACTGTGGCGTGTGTATTGGGGGGGAAACATGTGTGGTGTGTGTGTCTCTATGGGGGTGTAAGGAAGCAGGGAGAGGTCTCGTGGTGGTTTATGTCTGTAGGGGGCATGTGTGGGGTGTGTGTGTCTCTATGAGGGTGTGGGGCAGCAGGGAGAGATCTTGTGATATGTGTCTGTGGGGTACATGTATGGGATATGTGTGTCTCTATGAGGGTGTGGGAGAGTGGGGAGAGGTCTCGTGGTGGTTTATGTCTGGGGGGTTTGTAGGTGTGTAGGTGAGTTGTGTGGGTGTCCAAGTGTGGGGGTTTGTGTATGTAGAGTTTTTCTATGGTAGGTGTCTATATGTGGGGGAGTGTGTTTTTCCGGGTGTTGTGTAGACAGGATTTTGTGGGTTTATGTATGGATTCTACGAGTGTCTGTGGGGCCTGTAGGTATGTTTGTATGAGCTGTCCGTGAGGTGTAGGTATGTCTGTCAGGGGACATGGGAGTGTCTGTGGTATATGTGGGTGGTATCAATGTGTAGTTGTCTGTGGGGTGTGCGTACAGAGGATCCTGGGGTGCAGTGTTGTGCATTTGTATCTCAGAGAAGCTGGTGCCCAGCTCTGTCATTGTTCCTAGGCCCTCGGTGCTGCCCAGGCCTACCCAGCTCAATGGTCTGTACCTATGCCCATGCCCCAGGTGTCCTGAGCTCAGCCTCCTACCCACTAAGAAACTCACAGTCTCATCTGTGTTTGGGAGGGTAAGAGGGTGATTATCTTTGGGCCCTGGCCTGACCCTGGGAGAGTAGAAGATGTCCTCGGATTTGGGGGACATTCTCCCAGGTGGGGGAGTTTCAGATAACATGATGGGGCTCGATATTTTCTTCTGTCCTCACATGACAGATAGTGAGGGCCTCAGATAATGCTGGAAGGCATCATCTTTCTATTTTGCTTTCCATAAAAAATCTCTTTAGGGGCCGGGCGCGGTGGCTCAAGCCTGTAATCCCAGCACTTTGGGAGGCCGAGACGGGCAGATCACAAGATCAGGAGATTGAGACCATCCTGGCTAACATGGTGAAACCCTGTCTCTACTAAAAAATACAAAAACCTAGCCGGGCGAGGTGGCGGGCATCTGTAGTCCCAGCTACTCTAGAGGCTGAGGCAGGAGAATGGCGTGAACCCGGGAGGCGGAGCTTGCAGTGAGCTGAGATCCGGCCACTGCACTCCAGTCTGGACGACAAAGCGAGACTCTGTCTCAAAAAAAAAAAAAAAAAAAAAAAAGAAAGTTTCAACCCTCGGCTGGGCGCAGCGGCTCATGCCTATAATCCTAGCACGTTGAGAGGCCAAGGCGGGTGGATCACTTGAGGTCAGGAGTTCAGGACCAGCCTGACCAACATGATGAAACCCTATCTCCGTTAAAAATACAAAAATTTGCCAGGAGTGGTGGTAGGTGCCTGTAGCTACCCCAGCTACTTGGGAGGCTGAGGCAGGAGAATTGCTTCAACCCAGAAGGCGGAAGTTGCAGTGAGCCAAGATTGCACCACTGCACTACTGCACCACTCCGGCCTTGGCAACAGAGCAAGACTCAGTGTCAGAAAAAAAAAAAAGAAAAAAGAAAAAAGTTCCAACCATCTAATAACAAAAGATGCTTCTATCACCCAGGAAATTCCAAGGGATTTCCATGTCAGATGTTCCTATCACTCAGGAAGTTATAAAGGTCTTAGGATTGCTGCGTGAGGAACTGGGTGGAAGACCAAATATTAGGACAAAAGTTATCCTAGCATCGCTATCGTCAAGAGTTTTAGGAGCTCTGTCTCAGAAATGGGGTATAGAGACCAAATATATATATTTCTTTACAATATCACAAGAGCCATCTACAAGCCAAAGAGAGAGGCTGTAGAAGAAACTAATCCTGTTGACATTTTAATCTCAGCCTTCCAGCCTCCAGAACTGTGAGCAAATAAATTTATGTTGTTCAAGCCACCATCTGTAGTACTTTCTGGTTTTTTTTTTAGAGATGGGTTCTTGCTCTGTTGCTTAGGCTGGAGTGCAGTAGAACGATCATAGCTCACTGTAGCCTCCAACAGCTTGGTGGAAGTGTTCCTCCCACTTCAGCCTCCTGAGTAGCTGGGACTACGGGCACGTGCCACCATGCCTGGCTAATTTTTTTTATTTTTGTAGAAATAGGATCTGACTGTGTTGCCCAGGCTGGTCCCAACTCCTGAGCTCAAGCAATCAATCCTTCTGCCTCAGTCTCCCAAAGTGCTGGGGTTACAAGTGTGAGCCCTGGCCTGTGGTTCTTTGTTATGGTGGTTCTAGGAAGCAGGTATAGTTGCCTTATTCTTCCCATAAATTTAGTTTTTAGATTCCAAAGTTTAAAAATTAAACCTAGGCCCGGCACAGTGGCTCACACTCGTAATCCCAGCACTTTGGGAGGCCGAAGCAGGCAAATCACTAGAGTGCAGGAGTTTGAGACCAGCTTGGTCAACATGGCGAAACATCATCTCTACTAAAATACAAAAAATTTGCCAGGCATGGTGGTGTACGCCTGTAATCTCAGCTATTTAGGAGGTTGTGGCATGAGAATCACTTGAACCCAGGAGGCCGAGGCTGCAGTGAGCCAAGATTG
>NW_012106908.1:1183475-1184369 GCF_000951045.1 Mandrillus leucophaeus
CCATAAAAAATCTCTTTAGGGGCCGGGCGCGGTGGCTCAAGCCTGTAATCCCAGCACTTTGGGAGGCCGAGACGGGCAGATCACGAGGTCAGGAGCTGTCTCTTATACACATCTAGATGTGTATAAGAGACAGGAGGGCAGGAGGAGAGGAGAGTATAATGCAGATGGAGACTGGGTACAGTGGCTCATGCCTGTAATTCTATCACTTTGGGAAGCCGAGGCGGGCAGAGCACTTGAGATCAAAAGTTTGAGACTAGCCTGGCCAACATGTCGAAACCCCCTCTCTACTAAAAATACAAAAATTAGCCAGTTGTGGTAACGAATACCTGTAATCCCAGCTACTCAGGAGGCTGAAGCAGGAGAATCACTTGAACTGGGGAGGCGGAGATTACAGTGAGCTGAGATGGCACCACTGCACTCCAGCCTGGGCAACAGAGTGAGACTCCATCTCTAAATAAATAAATAAGTAAATAAATGCAGATGGATGGGAGTCTGGGGCAGGGAGATGCAGGGGATTTCATCTAAAGCCTTTCCCTTTTTTGGGAACCAGGTAGTGAAGCCATAAGGGCAAGGCTGGGAATGGGGACTTGAGGGTCAAAGGGGTTTCAAATACAGTGAATAAAGCCAGCCAGGCCAGGTGCAGTGACTCACACCTGTAATCCCAGCACTTTGGGAGGCTGAGGTGGGCAGATCACCTAAGGTTGGGAGTTTCAGACCAGCCTGACCAACATGGAGAAACCTCGTCTCTACTAAAAATACGAAAGTTAGCCAGGCGTGGTGGCGTATGCCTGTAATCCCACCTACTTGGGAGGCTGAGGCAGGAGAATCGCTTGAACCCAGGAGACGGAGGTTGCAGTGAGCCGAGATCATGCCATTGTACTCCAGCCTGGGCAA
>NW_012106908.1:1188746-1191237 GCF_000951045.1 Mandrillus leucophaeus
AAAAAAAAAAAAAAAAAAAATCTCTTTAGGAAAGACAGTTTCTAAAATTCTTGGGATAGTGACTTCTTAGTGCTTCTCTTCTTATTTGACATTAGGTACTCACGCATTTCTGCAGCCCTGTGACTAAGGCGCGTGTTGTATCGGGTTCTCTTCCTCTCAGCATTTGTCACTCATTTCTTAGCATTAGCAGCAGTCATTTGCCTCTTTATGGCTGTTATCATGTTCTTTCCTCTCCTAACAGAAAACATTTCTGATTTTCCGTCATTTCTAAATGTTGCATGTCTGTGACTAACTTTGCACACAATGATTTTTTTTTTTTTTTAGACGGAGTCTCAATCTGTTGCCCAGGCAGGAGTGCAGTGGTGCGATGTTGGCTCACTGCAAGCTCCGCCTCCTGGGTTCATGCCTTTCTCCTGCCTCAGCCTACCGAGTAGCTAGGACTACAGGCACCCACCACCACCCCTGGCTAATTTTTTTTGTATGTTTAGTAGAGACGGGGTTTCACCATGTTAGCAGGATGGTCTTGATCTCCTGGCCTTGTGATCCGCCCGCCTCGGCCTCCCAAAGTGCTGGGATTACAGGCATTAGTCACTGTGCCCAGCCTGATTTTTAATTTTTATCACTGGTGATATTTCTCAAGCTGAATTCTTGTGCCTGGGTCAAAGCTGTGGGTTACCAGAGTGTCATCTGCGAAATTAGTTTGTGCGAGTCCCCACACACAGCTGCTCACCACATTTTGGAATTGTCTTGGCAACATATGAGTGCATCAGTTTCACACAACTCTATCAGCTGTATATAGACACATTCTTTTTTCATGGGTTTATTCACAATTCTCTGATCACTTCTTGATCATCCTCTGAGTATGGTTAGGCACATTGTTCACGTGCACAAGGGCATCTGGCCAAGGAATACCAGCCCATGATCCACACATGGAACAGGGAGCAACAGCTCAGGGCTGTGTCTACCTGGAGGGGCATGCAGATGGCAGATGGGCTTGTAGCAGCCCTGACAGTGAATGCTGGAGAGAGACCTTATACATGTATATCAGTTCCTTTTTTTCTTTTTTTGAGATGGAGTATCACTCTGTCGCCCAGGCTGGAGTGTAGTGGCACGATCTCGGCTCACTGCAACCTCTGCCTCCTGGGTTCAAGTGATTCTTGTGCTTCAGCCTCCTGAGTAGCTGGGATTACAGGTGTGTACCACCATACCTGGCTAATTTTTGTATTTTTAGTAGAGATGGGGTTTCACCATCTTGGCCAGGCTAATCTCAAACTCCTGACCTTAAGTGATCTGCCCACCTTGGCCTCCAAAAATGCTGGAATTACAAGCATGAGCCACCACGCCTGGCCTCTATTTTGAATATTAAACTTTCATTTACCATATCCCAAATATTTTTCCTTTTGTTGCTATTACGGGCTGATTTGTGTCCCTCCAAAATGCATATGTTGAAGTCCTAGCCCCCAGTACCTCAGAATGTTACCTTTGAGGTGATTAAGTTAAAACGAGGTTATTAAGGGGGGCCCTAATCCAGTATGACTGACTTCTTTATAAGAAGAGGAAATTTGGATATAGGCATGCAGAAGGAAGACCATGTGAAGACACAGAAGATGGTTGTAAGAGACAGAAAAACCCAAAGTGTGTTTCTCCTACTCTCATACACACCACTCACCAGAGAGTGCTTCACCTCTGGCCACAAAAATGGGTGGAGATTTCTCCCCACCAACAACCTGTTCTCCAGCGGACACTAACTGGGTGTTCTGTAATTCAAGTCAATCTAGTTTTAGATTTTTTAGGTTAAGGGCTCAGTGCCACAAGACTGCCTTCTGCTTCAGATGCCAATTGCAAGTGGTAAGTTGTCACCTATACTTCTGACCAACTGGCTATAAATCAGGGGTTCCCATGCCCTCCTCCTTGGGTTCAACTCTGTGAGTGGCTCACAGAACTCAGGGAAACTTTATTTATATTTACCCATTTATTACAAAGGATACAGACAAAAACCAGATGAAGAGATGCATAGGGAGAGGTATGGAAGTGGGGGCGCAGAGCGCCCATGCCCTCTCCAGGCACTCCACCCTCCAGGCACCTTCACATGTTCCACAATCTGGAAGCTCTCCAAACCCTGTCCTCTTGGGTTTTCATGAAGGCTTCATGATTGATCGCATCTTTGGCCATGTGATCAATTCAACGATCAGCCCCACTCCCCATTCCCCAGAGGTCAAATAGTGGGATTGAAAGTTTCGGCCGGGCGTGGTGGCTCAAGCCTGTAATCCCAGCACTTTGGGAGGCCGAGACGGGCGGATCACAAGATCAGGAGATTGAGACCATCCTGGCTAACATGGTGAAACCCTGTCTCTACTAAAAAATACAAAAACCTAGCCGGGCGAGGTGGCGGGCATCTGTAGTCCCAGCTACTCTAGAGGCTGAGGCAGGAGAATGGCGTGAACCCGGGAGGCGGAGCTTGCAGTGAGCTGAGATCCGGCCACTGCACTCC
>NW_012106908.1:1197257-1198545 GCF_000951045.1 Mandrillus leucophaeus
AGGACCTGGAAGACTTTTTCTACAAGTACGACCGCATCCACGAAATCGAGCTCAAGAACTGGCAGGGCCTTGTGCCCTTTGCCTTCGTGCACTTTGAGGACCCCCGAGATGCAGAGGATGCTATTTATGGAAGAAATGGGTATGATTATGGCCAGTGTTGGCTTCGTGTGGAGTTCCCCAGGACTTATGGAGGTCGGGGTGGGTGGCTCCGTGGTGGGAGGAATTGACCTTCTACAAGAAGATCTGATTTCCGAGTTCTTGTTTCAGGACTTCCTCCATCAGGCAGCTGGCAGGACCTGAAGGATCACATGCGAGCAGTTTGGGATGTCTGTTATGCCCACGTGCAGAAGGATGGTGTGGGGATGGTTGAGTATCTCAGAAAAGAAGACATGGAATATGCCCTGCGTAAACTGGATGACATCAAATTCTGCTCTCATGATAGTGAAACTTCCTACATCCGAGTTTATCCTGAGAGAAGGACCAGCTATGGCTACTCACTGTCTCGGTCTGGGTCAAGGGGCCGTGACTCTCCATACTAAAGCAGGGGTTTCCCCACACCACTTCTTTCAGGCCCTACTGAGACAGGTGATGGGAATTTTTTCTTTATTTTTTAGGGTAACTGAGCTGCTGTGTGCTCAGAATCTACATTCCAGATTGAGGATTCAGCGTCTTAGGAAATTGTTTTAATTTTTTTTTAAATAAGAAAAAAAACTACATAATTTCTACCAGGGCCGTATTAGCAGTGAAACATTTTAAACTGCAGAAATTGTGGTTTTGGTTCAGAAACAAGTTGTATATTTTTCACTCCTGATTATGGGAAAAAAATCAGTTCTGTCTTCGTGGGTTGCTCTGCTATAGAGATCAACAGTTACTGTGACTGAGTTGGCCCATTCTGTTTAGAAATATATTTTAAATGTTTAGAAAAATGCTCATCATCACTGGCCATCACAGAAATGCAAATCAAAACCACAATGAGATACTATCTCACACCAGTTTGAAGGGTGATCATTAAAAAGTCAGGAAACAACTGGTGCTGGAGAGGATGTGGAAAAATAGGAACACTTTTACACTGTTGGTGGGAGTGTAAACTAGTTAAAACCATTGTGGAAGACAGTGTGGCGATTCCTCAAGGATCTAGAACTAGAAATACCATTTGACCCAATGATCCCATTACTGGGTATATACCCAAAGGATTATAAATCATGCTACTATAAAGACACATGCACACGTATGTTTATTGTGGCACTATTCACAATAGCAAAGACTTGGAACAAACCCAAATGTCCAT
>NW_012106908.1:1201400-1203034 GCF_000951045.1 Mandrillus leucophaeus
AAAGGGCCGGGCGCAGTGGCTCACGCCTGTAATCCCAGCACTTTGGGAGGCTGGGGTGGGCGGATTACCTGAGATCGGGAGTTCGAGACCAACCTGACCAACATGGAGAAACCTCGTCTCTACTAAAAATACAAAAATTAGCTGGGAATGGTGGCACACGCCTGTAATCCCAGCTATTCGGAAGGCTGAGGCAGGAGAATCGCTTGAACCTGGGAGGCGGAGGTTGCCGTGAGCCAAGATTGCGCCATTGCGCTCCGGCCTAGGCAACAAGAACGAAACTCCGTCTCAAAGAAACAAAAACAAATACAAATTAAACCTAGCCATATTGTTGCTAATAATTTTATGACCTTAATAAAATCTTCCCTTCTTTTGTATTTAAAAATAATTTAACTGTTAAGCAAATGTGGGATTTATTTTGGGGTGAAATATGTATACAAGTTAAATTATTTGCTGCTGGCCAGATATGGTGGTTCATGCCTGTAATCTCAGGGCTTTGGGAGGCTGAAGTGGGTAGATCACTTGAGGTCAGGAGTTTGAGACCAGCCTGAACAACACATGGTGAAACCCTGTCTCTACTAAAAATACAAAAATTACCTGAGCGTGGTGGCGCATGCCTGTAATCCCAACTACTTGGGAGGCTGAGGCAGGAGAATCACTTGAACCCAGGAGGCAGAGGTTCCAGTGACCCGAGATTGAGCCATTTTACCCCAGCCTGGGCAATGAGAGCAAAATTCCATCTCAAAAAAAAAAAAAAAAAGTGCTACAAAGCAGTTGTCTCAATAGCATTTATTTAAGTAGGGGTGGGGGAGCGAGGTTCTTTATTCCTTAGATAAGTTATTGGTTCCTAATTTATCAAGTTAGACCTTTTATGAAATTCCCTCCATGACCTTTGACCTTCTGGTTTTAACTTGGTACCAAACAGCTTTTATCATTGTCTCCTGGTTTTATGTTGTGAAGTCCAATAGGGTGAGTTGTCTATCATTACTCCCTTCTTTTCTCAAAAACATTCTTTGGAGTTCTTACCTACTGATTTTTTTTTCCAGATGAATTTTGCTGTCACTTCAAAAAGTTTGACAAAATGTTCCCTTTGAAATTTCAATTTTTTGAAATGAAGTATGAGATCCAAAAAAAGAAAGAAACCTGTGTATTGGCTCAGCACTACCCTTATTCCTCTCAGCCAAGTGCAAGGGATCACTTATTCAAATCTTTATTCATCCCACTAGAGTTTAATAACTTCCTTGAATGACTGTTCAGTGGTTCAGTGACAGGTCTGGCTTTTGTTGTGAGGCAATCTATGGAGTCTCTGGGACCCTTCCAGTCCCTGGAATCAGTTTGGTCTGAGAGGTTAGGCCTTGGAAACATACTGGAGGCAGGGCAATGGCACCCTGCTCTCGTTTTGGCATCTACCTCTTTTCCGCTGGTCCTTCTCATCCATCCAACTGGTCCTTTTCCCTGAGCCGGGTCCATACTTTCCCACCCCAAACCCTTCCTCTTGTCTCTTTTCTCTCTGTTCCTGGCTACATTCATTTCCTACACTGCTGTATCAGAAGTACCACAATTGCGCCTCCTTCCCACAATGCAGTGCGACTGAGCGCCTCAGAGCCCGCGGGGACACTGCCGGGGCCGGGGGCGGG
>NW_012106908.1:1205164-1214660 GCF_000951045.1 Mandrillus leucophaeus
TTAAAAAAAAAAAAGTTTAGTAATTGAAAAAAAAAAAAGGTACCACAATTGGGTTGCTTGGAACAACAGAAACGAATTATCTCACAGCTCTGGAGGCCAAAAGTCCGAACTCAAGGTGTCAGCAGGACCGTGCTCCCTCTGAAACACATAGGGGAATCCTTCCTTGCCCCTTCTAGCTTCTGGTTGTTTGCTGGCAATCTCTGGCATTCCCTGGCTTGTAGACGCATCTCTCCAATCCTCTGCCTTCACCTGGTAGTCTCCCTGTGTCTGTCTCTTTAAGTGGCTGTCTTTTTTTTTTTAATTTCAATTTAATCTATTTTTTGTAGACACATTGTTTCACCATGTTGCCAGGCTGGTCTGGAACTCCCGGGCTCAAGTGATTCTCCTGCCTCAGCTTCCCAAAGTGCTGGGATTACAGGCGTGAGCCACTGCGCCCAGCCCACATGGCTGTTTTCTTATAGGAAACCAGACATATGGGATTAGAGACCCACTCTACTAAAGTAGGATTGCATTTAACTAATTACATCTGCAACAACTGTGTTCCCAAATAAGGTTACATTTTGAGGTACTAGGGGTTAAGACTTAAACATATCCTTTTTAGGAAGGACACAGTGCTTCCTAAATATTAACTGGCCACATGTTTCCCCTGGCCATGTTTCCCCTGGACCCCTAATATTAACTGGCCACATGTTTCCCCTGATCTGTACTTTACTCGCTCCCCCTGGCTCTCTGGTCCCTCTTCGGGTCAGGTCCTGCCTGAGCCTCCCCTGGCCATGTTCCTTCTTTGTGCCTGGACCCTCCTGATTAATACCCTGTCCCCACCCTTGTGCCCTCAGTTGACCTCTTGTACCTCCTACCAGGCATGATGACCTGAAGGAGATGCTGGACACCAACAAGGATTCTCTAAAGCTGGAGGCCATGAAGAGGATTGTGGCGGTAAGAGGGGAAGGAAGGGGCCTCCCTTGGGGTGGGGCCTGGATGGTTAAGAGCAGCTCTCTTTAGCTCCTTGTAGACCTTCCCTCTAATTAGTTGCTGTGCCTCCCGATTTGTCCCTCTTCCCCTACCTTGACCCCACCACCCAGATGATTGCCCGAGGAAAGAATGCTTCAGACCTGTTTCCAGCGGTGGTGAAGAATGTGGCCTGTAAGAACATAGAGGTGAGCACTACCGGGTGAAGGATCACTTGTTCCCACTTCCCCCAGGAACAAACTCAAGCTTGGGGTGAGGAAGGAAATGATTTAGCCCCTGGAGGCCCAACCTGCTCAGAAATGTCCCTGAGCCAGGAGAAGACACTCTATCCATGTCCTTGAACTGGATGTGGATCAAGGTAAAGGACCTGGATACACTCGGGTGCTCTCCCCAACTGGAAGAATTTGTCCCCATGGACCACAGCTGCCTGGGGAGATGACATCCCAGGGGTAGGGGGGCAGGCAAAGGTCCCTGCTGAGAAGCCTTCTGCTGAGAAACTTGCTCTCCCCAAGGTGAAGAAGCTTGTCTACGTGTACCTGGTACGCTACGCTGAGGAGCAGCAAGACCTGGCCCTGCTGTCCATCTCCACCTTCCAACGTGGCCTAAAGGTCAGGGGTCTCAGTTTTCCTCCCAGGGCCTGGGTCTCGTTGGCGCTATCAGAGGAACAGGCCCAGGGAGAGGCCATGAGCATGGGAGCGGGCCCTTTCTACCTGCCTAAAGTTGGGAGGGTCATAGTCAGGAAAGGCCAGCCAGACCCTCAGAGAGTGGAAGCCAGGTTCAGAAGGGCATAAGAGATGAAGTGGGTACCTAGGGCCCCTGTCTGTCTTCCCAGGAGCCTGTGGTAATGGCTGCTTCTAGTATGAACCACTTGAGCCCCTGGAGAGTGGAGAGTCTCTGGCAATGGAGAACCCCTCAACCCTCTTTGTGTAAAGGTGTGAATTGTGGTCCACAGCCAGGTAGAATTCAACCTTTAGCAGTGGCCTGAATCCCCCACACCATTCTCACTGTTTGTTTCGTTTTGCCCAAGGCTTCTAGTTGTATTTACATATGTTAGATGCATGCATAAGTCTCCCCTGAGGGCTTTTCTGGTTAGTCTAAGATATCTTGAGGGTAAAGATAGCCATTTCGAAGCCATTCTTTCTCTCCATATCAGATTTTTCACTCTGATTACAACCATTAACTCCCCTATTTTTGCATACCTTTATTTATTTATTTGTGAGACAGGTTCTCACTCTGTTGCCCAGGCTGGAGCGCAGTGGTGCAATCATGGCTCACTGGAGCCTTGACCTTCCTGAGCTCAGGTGATTCTCCCACCTCTGTCTCCCGAGTAGCAGCGACTACAGGCATGCACCACCATGCCCGCCTAATTTTTTTGTAGTTTTTGTAGAGACAGGGTTTTACCATGTTGCCCAGGCTGGTCTTGGACTCCTGGACTCAAGTGGCCTCAGCTTCCCAAAATGCTGGGATTACAGGCATGAGCCACTACTCCTGGCCTGGATACTTTTAGTTCAAATTTCTGTGAGAGAGATTGTGAGAGGTCCAGCTCATCTTTTCATATCCAGAAGTTCTGTAGGTTACTGGGTAGATAGGATTGACTGCTCAAATTCAGGGCCCACCCCTTGTCCAATCTGCTATGGCCAGCAAGAGGGGTTGACAGTCGGCTTCTTTGGGGTGACGGTAGAAAGCATGGTCACTTGCATATACAGTTCATTCATTTATCAAATACTTGGGTGTCTCTATGCCACACATTGTGCTAGGGTTCTTTTTATAAGTCAAAACCATGGAATCCATCTTAGATTGGCAAGTAATCTTTCGGTTTGAGTTAAGGGTTAAGTATAAAAACTAATCTGAAATTGTTGCACAGATTTTCACCTATAGTCTCTACCAACTGCCCCTTTCCCCCTTTTAGAAAATCAGAGCTCATTTAGTCCAACTGAATGTGATAATTTCTTTCTGCAAAGTGCCAAATAGTATTTTAGGTTTTGTAGGCCATATAGTCTCAACTATGCAACTACTCAATTTTGCCCTTATGGTGCAAATGCAGCCATTAACAAGTGGGTGTGGCCGTGTTCCAATAAATCTGTGTAAAAACAGGCAATAGACAGATTTTATCCAAGGGCTGTAGCATGCCAACCTTTGCTCTAGAACATCTCTAACAGGTATCTTTTCTGATAGGGACCTCACTCCTTCATAGGGCAACTTGCTCCATCTCAAGACAACTACTACTATTTGGGGTGTTTTTTAAGCCATTATATTTTGTTGAAACCTCCACAACTATAATTTTTAAAAATTGATTTCAGGCCGGGCGCGGTGGCTCATGCCTGTAATCCCAGCACTTTGGGAGGCCAAGGTGGGCGAATCATGAGGTCAGGAGTTTGAGACCAGCCTGACCAACATGGTGAAACCCCATCTCTACGAAAAATACAAAAAATTAGCTGGGCATGGTGGCGGGTGCTCATAATCCTAGCTACTCAGGAGGCTGAGGCAGGAGAATTGCTTGAACCTGGGAGGCAGAGGTGGCAGTGAGCTGAGATCGTGCCACTGCCATCCAGTCCAGGTGACAGTATGAGACTCCATCTCAAAAAAAAAAAAGAAAAAAAAATTGATGTCAGGCTGTACTGCATTATGACTGCGCCTGTGAATAGTCACTGTATTCCAGCCTGGGCAACACAGGGAGACCCTGTATCTAAAAAATAAAATAAAATTTACTACAGGTTCACAAAAGGCATAAATAATAATATAATGAATATCTATATATCCAGCATAAGAAATGACACATTTCTCAAACAAAGCCTCCTATGTATCTTCTCTTGTTTATCATTCATACATATGTATTTATTCCTGAGCTACTAATTTGCATATTGTTAAGCAATATAAAATGTTTTGTAAATGGTGTCATCATACTATATATGTATTCCTTTAAAACTTGTTTTTTTGTTGTTGTTGTCACTGGCTTTTGGTCTCTCCTGCATGTTGGAACCAGTCATTTTAATCCAGCCTTCTCCCTTCTTTTTATCTGCCCAGGCTAGGGCCCTGTTCACTGTCTTAGGAGATCCCTCATGGAATCAAACCTCTGACTGGCAAGCAGATAATCTAGGTCTCCCTACATCCTGTCTTTGTGCAGTTGGTCCCTTGAATCCCCTGTGAAACCCTACTCTATTTCATTTTATCGATTTAGCACAGGGTCCAAGCCAGGGTAATTCTGAATCTTAATTATGTTCCTCCTGATTTTGTGTCTTCTTTCAAGATACTGATAAGCTATTTGGACCAGGGCAAAAGACTGAGGCATAGCATGTTTCCAGGTTGACATTGATCTGTTAATAAACCTTCTCCAAGTACATTTCACCAAGTTGTAGACCCACCTGACTGTACAGACAGCTGGCATTTTTCTATCTTGTTAGGAAGGATCTTATTCAATAGCAATAAATAAATAAATAAATAACACCTTTCATGTGCAAAGGGTTGTGGGTGACACAGAGATAAAACAGATGTGAATTCTGCTCTTAAAAATGCTTGACTATTAGGTGAAACAAAAGGCCTACCTAAAAAATGGCAATGCAGGAAATGCTGTGAGACTTCCACAAACATATCACTGAAATCAAGATACAAAGTACTAATATCCACTGTCCTAGTTACCCCATCAAAAGGAAAACAGATTTTTTTTGATAACTTTCTGTGAATCTGTAATCATTTCCCAAATAAAATGTTCACACACAAAAAAGGAAAATGGGTTTTAGCAGTTGATGTGACTATTTGTCTCTAAGAAAACAGAGACTCCTTCCTTTTTAATAAATGCTTCTAACCCATCTGTTTAAAAGTCAATTCCAGAATTCTGTCAGGAATTAGCATCAATTTTGCCCGCAATTGTGAGGATCTTTTCTTTCTCCATTTCAGAAAGTCACGGTAACAGCTACCCTTCTTTAGTGTTCCTATTCCCATCATTCTCTAAGATTAATAGTACAGGCACATCTCATTTTATTGCACTTTGCAGATATTGCACTTTGCAGATATTGCACGTTTTACAAATTGGAGGTTTCTGGCAACCCTACATCAATCAAGTCTATTAGTGCCATTTTTCCAACAGTATGTCCTCACATTGTGCCTCTGTCACATTCTGGTAATTCTCACAATATTCCAAACTTTTAAATGATTATTATATGTTATGGTGATCAGTGATCTTTGATGTTACTATTGTAATTGTTTTGGGGTGCCACAAACCATGCCCAGAGATGAAAGTGAAATTAATAAATGTTGTATGTGTTCTGACTGTTCCCCCATCTCCTTCACCGTGGGCCTCTTTATTCCCTGAGACACAACAATATTGAAATTAGACCAATTAATAACCCTACAATGGCCTCTAAGTGTTCAAGTGAAAGGAAGAACCACACATCTCTCACTTTAAATCAAAAGCTAGAAATGGTTAGGCTTACTGAGGAAGGCATGTTGAAAGCCGTGATAGGCTGAAAGCTATGCCTCTTGCTCCAAACATTTAGCAAGTTGTGAATGCGAAGTAAAAGTTCTTGAAGGACATTAAAATTGCTACTCCAGGCTGGGTGTGGTGGCTCACACCTGTAATCCCAGCACTTTGGGAGGCCGAGGCAGGAGGATCACTTGAGACCAGGGGTTCAAGACTATCCTGGGCAACAGAGCAAGAACATTTCTACAAAAATTTGTTAAAAATTAGCCTGGTGTGGTGGTATGCACCTGTAGTCTTAGCTACTTGGAAGGCTGAGGTGGGAAGATCACTTGAACCCAGAAGTTTGAGGTGCTACTCCAGAAAACATGAATGATAAAGAAAGCAAGACAGGCTTATTGCTGATATAGGAAAATTTAAGTGGCCTGGATAGAAGATCAAGCCAACCACAACTTTCCCTTAAGCCAAAGCCTAATTTATATGCAGGTCTTAAATCTCTCCAATTCTATGATGGCTAAGAGAGGTGAGGAAGCTACAGAAGAAAAGACGGGAAGCTAGTGGAGGTTGGTTCATGAAGTTTAAGTACAGAAGCCATCTCCATAACAAAAAAATGCAAGGTGAAGCAAAAGTGCTGATGGAGAAGCTGCAGCAAGTTGTCCAGAAGGTCTAGCTAAGATCACTGATGAAAGTGACTGTGTTCAACAAGAGATGCTCAGTGTAAATGAAATAGCCTCTTACTGGAAGAAGACACCATCTAGCACTTTCCTACGTAGAGAGGAGTAGTCAATGCCTGGCTTTAAAAAACAGGCTGACTTTTGTTAGGGACTAATGCAGCTAGTGACTTTAAGTTAAGGCCAGTGCTCACTGACCATTCTGAATATCCTGGAGTCCTTAAGAATTGTGGCAGATCTCCTCTGCCTGTGCTCCATAAATGGAACAACAATGCCATGACAACATATCTGTTTGCAGTTACGGTTTACTGAATTTTTTAAGCCCATTGTTGATACCTACCGCTTAAATATTCCTTTCATAGTATTACTGCTCTATGACAATGCATTTGTTCACTCAAGAGCTCTGATGGAGAGGTACAAGGAGATTAATGATTTCATGCCTGCTAACACAAGATCAGTTCTGCAGCCTATGGATCAATGAGTAATTTTGACTTTCAAGTCTTATTATTTAAGAAATACATCTCATAAAGCTAGAGTTGCCATAGATAGTGATTCCTCTCATGGATCTGGACAAAGTAAATTGAAAACCTCCTGGAAAGGATTCACCATTCTAGGTGCCATTAGGAACATTCATGATTCATGGGAGGAGGTCAAAATATTAACATGAACAGGAGTTGGGAAGAAGTTGATTGTAAACTCCATGGATGACTTTGAGGGGTTCACTACTTCAGTGGAGGAAGTAACTACATATGTGATGGAAATAACAAGAGAAGTAGAATTAAAAGTGGAGCCTGAAGATGTGACTGAATTGCTGCAGTCTCATGATAAAACTTGAATGGATGAGGACTTGCTTCTTATGAACACAGAAAGTCCTTTCTTAAAATGGAATCTACTCCTGGTGCAGATGCTGTGAACATTGTTGAAATGACAACAAAGGATTTAGAATATTACATAAACCTAGTTGATAAAGCAGAGGCGGAGTTTAAGAGGATTGACTTCAATTTTTTTTTTTTTTTTTTTTTTTGTAGAGACTGGGGTCTCCCTATGTTGCCCGGGCTGGTCTTGAACTCCTAGGCTTAAGCAATCCTCCTACCTCAGCCTCCCAAAGTGTTGGGATTACAGGCACAAGCCATCACACCCAGCCCACATTGGTTTTTAAGACATAATGCTATTGCGTGCTTAGTAGACTACAGTATATTGTAAATGTAACTTTTTTTTTCTTTCTTTTTTTTTTTTGGAGATACGATCTCACTCTGTTGCTCAGTCTGGAGTGCAGTGGCGTGAACATACATAGCTCACTTCAGCTTCCAACTTCCTGGGCTCAAGTGATTCTCCCACCTCAGCTTCCCAAGCAGCTGTAACTATAAGCATAACTTGTATGTACCAGGAAACAAAAAATTTATGTAACTCATTTTAGTGTGATATTTGCTTTATTGTTGAGGTCTAGAATCAAACCCACAATATCTCCGAGGTATGCCTGTAATATATAGCTGCTGCTGCTGATAGTGGGAAGAAGTCCTAAGCCCCATGATCACAATACAGTGTAACTAACGCTTTTATACATTCTGTATAGGGTGCAATAGGAATAAAGAGGAAGGGCTTGGGGCCAGGCGTGGTGGCTCACGTCTGTAATCCCAGTACTTTGGGAGGCCGAGGTGGGCGGATCACTTGTGGCCAGGCGTTCGAGACCACCCTGGCCAACATGGCAAAACCCCATCTCTGCTAAAAATACAAAAAATTAGCTGGGTGTGGTGGTGCATGCCTGTAGTCCCAGCTACTTGGGAGGCTGAGGCAGGAGAATCGCTTGAAACCAGGAGGCGGAGGTTGCAGTGAGCCGAGATTGTGCCACTGCACTCCAGCCTGGCGACAGAGTGAGACTCCATCTCAAAAAAAAAAAAAAAAAAAAAAAGGAAGGGTGTAGGCCTGTTTTAAACACTGTGGAAGAACAGCAGCTTTTGCAGTGATTTCTGGGAGAAAGGAGTGTAAGGTTGAACTCCGGAAGGGATACCAGCCTGCATGTGCTGGGCAGTCACCTCAGGCATTAAAACAGATACCCCCAAAAAAATCCTTACAAGGAACAGAAAATGTTTAAGGTGTTTCAGCAACTTTAAGCGTTCTGAACATTTTTCAATCTTTCTGGAAGTGAAGCTACCCATTGCAACACCTGTTCAGGTGTCAGATTTCTGCAACCAGAGCCAAAATTAAGTGTCCCCCAGGTATCCAGCACTGGCACACCATTCAGGCTCCAGTCAGGGGGCAGGGAAGCAAGAACTGGTGGTCGCTGGGGACAGTGACTTCCAAAGGTGTGGTCCCCCTCCATCAGGTCACCTCGTGCTCTTTCATAGCTCTGCCTCCACCTCTGCCTTTAGGACCCCAACCAACTGATTCGTGCCAGTGCCCTCCGTGTCCTCTCTAGCATCCGTGTGCCCATCATAGTGCCCATCATGATGCTAGCTATCAAGGAAGCCGCCTCGGACATGTCACCCTATGTGCGGAAAACAGCTGCCCACGCCATCCCTAAACTTTACAGGTATGCCCCAGCCCTGTCCCACGCTCCCCAGAAGGCTGGCTCCTAAGTTCCCAACCGACCCCTGGCCTTTCCTAAGTCTTGCCCGCTGCTTCTCAGAGGGTTTGAGGAGGGCAGTTTGGGGGACTGACAGAGATGGAGGAGAACAATAAGGTTGGGGCGCCTGAGGTGAGCATGGCTTGGACAGATATTGGGAAGGCTGGGGCTGAGCGTGGCAAATTGCCCTACTGATTTCTCCCTCAGTTTGGACTCTGACCAGAAGGATCAGCTGATAGAAGTCATTGAGAAGCTTCTGGCTGACAAGACCACGGTGCGGTATAGGGGCACTCCGGGAGGGGTGGTGACTGACAGCCGGCCTTCCACCCTTCGCGTTCACCCCCTCGCCTTTGTTCTTTCCGCAGCTGGTGGCGGGCAGCGTGGTGATGGCCTTCGAGGAGGTCTGCCCGGAGCGCATCGACCTGATTCACAAAAACTACCGGAAACTCTGTAACCTGCTGATCGACGTGGAGGAGTGGGGCCAGGTGGTCATTATCAGCATGCTCACCCGCTACGCCCGCACGCAGTTCCTGAGCCCCACCCAAAACGTGAGTGGGCCCCGCCCCGGCAGAGCGGACGGAAGGGTGTCCCAGGGAGGCGCCCACAGGCCCGTCGGTCTCCCTGTCCAGGAATCCCTGCTAGAGGAGAACGCGGAGAAAGCCTTCTACGGCTCAGAGGAGGACGAGGCCAAGGGCGCGGGGTCTGAGGAGACGGCCGCCGCGGCGCTCCCCGCTCGAAAGCCCTATATCATGGACCCCGACCACCGGCTGCTGCTGCGCAACACCAAACCCCTGCTGCAGAGCCGCAGCGCCGCGGTGGTCATGGCGGTGGCGCAGCTCTACTTCCACCTGGCGCCCAAGGCGGAAGTGGGCGTCATCG
>NW_012106908.1:1214765-1243865 GCF_000951045.1 Mandrillus leucophaeus
GCCCCCGCCCCGTCTTCGTCTCAAGCCCTGTCCCACGTCCCGCCACACGGGCTGCCCGGCTCCGCCCCCTCATGCCCACCAACCGCTTCCCCCTCTGCCCAGCCGCTCCACACTGACCGCACGCCTGCCCTTCGCACTGGTCCTCTCCCCGCAACGACTTGCCCCACCTTTTCCCCTCATCTGCTGCCCCTTGCCCCAGCCGAGGGGCCCGGGGTGCTCTGACCCATCCTCTCCGCAGTGAGGTGCAGTACGTTGTGCTCCAGAACGTGGCCACCATGTCCATCAAGCGCCGGGTGAGCCTGCGACCGCAGCCTGTCCTCGCTGTCCGAGGTCCGCTTCTGCGGGCACGGAGGCGCTGTCGGGGCTGGGACTGGGACCGGGGCTGAGGAAAGGGAAGATGGAGGAATACCCTGGCTGTGCAGAGGATGGGGCAGGGGAGGCTCCAAACACAGATAGGGAACAGGGCCTGAATCCTGAGGGGCCGCTGAGAGGGAATGCGCCGTGGAGAAAGAGCTGGTCAAATCTGAGATGGACGAGGGAAGACTTGAGAAGTGGAGGGCAGTGGTGAGGAGGGAAGGATCCTGGGCACTGGGTCCGGATAGGAGGGGTGCCTCTGGGCAGCGAGGCAGGCCTGGGGCTTTGGTGGAGCTCCCTGGCTGCCTCTCTTGTGCCAGGGTATGTTTGAGCCCTACCTGAAGAGCTTCTACATCAGGTCCACCGACCCCACCCAGATCAAGATCCTGAAGGTGAGTGAGGGACAGAAGTGCATGTGGCTCCCAGCCCTCCCCACCCCATGTACCCACTCAAATAACTCACAGTGGCCCCCCTGGTGCCTGCCTATTTCTAAGGCTGAGCCCAGGAGCCCATGACTGCCCTGGCTAGAGCTGTTTGTTCAGGGAGCTGGGCTAAGGAGGGTCAGGGGAGAAGGGAACTAACTGCTTTTTGCCTAGTACCTGGTATACACCTGCTACTCTTCATGAATGAAGTAACCTGATACCAGCTCTTAATAATCCCAGGATGTGTACATTATATTCCTTTTATAAAAATATAGACTCTGGCCGGGCACAGTGGCTCACGCCTAATCCCTGCGCTTTGGGAGGCTGAGGCAGGCAGATGGCCTGAGGTCAGGAGTTCAAGACCAGCCTGGCCAACATGGCAAAACCTCGTCTCTACTAAAAATACAAAAATTAGCCAGGCGTGGTGGCAGACGCCTGTAATCCCAGCTACTCGGGAGGCTGAGGTTGGAGAATTGCTTGAACTTGGAAGGCAGAGGTTGCAGTGAGCTGAGATCGCGCCATTGCAGTCCAACCTGGGTGATGAGAGAAATCCATCTCAAAGGAAAAAAAAAATAGACTCTGGGAGGTAACTGCCCCAGGTCACACAATTCTGCTGACTCCAAGGTTCATGCTTTTCTCTCCACCCACAGTGTTATGGCCCCCACACACCTGCCCCCTCATGCTTTCCTGCAAATGTTCATAGACGAGGAAAGTGGCAGGAGCCCATACCTCCATTTGATTCCTGCTCTGCTGCTTCATTATTGAGTGATTTCCTTCAGCAACAGTTAATCCTCCTAACCCTTGTGAACATCCACTATGTTCTAGGGGTACATGATGGAGCAAACTAATCAGGGACCTTGCCTTTGTGGAGATAACAGATGCAGGGAGGAGGATACATTAAGCAGCTAATCACAAGGCAAATGTAGAAGTCCATTTACAAAATATGGAAGAAAGTGTGGAGAGCTATAAGGGCATAAAATAGGGAGAACTAATCTAGTCTGGTGCCAGGGAAGGTTTTCTGGAGGATATGAGACTTGAGCTGAAGCCGGAGAGATGAACATGAATTATATGAGGACAGAAATGGGAAGAACTGCTCCACACAGAGGAAACAGCATCTTCGGAGACGCTGGGTTAGGAAATGGAGTGGGATTGGGGCCTGGAAGACAAGGCGGAGAGTGATAGGAGATGGGAGGTAGACAGCAAGCAGATCATTCAGGGACTTACAGACCATGGTGAATACAATGGTCTCCATCCTGAAAGCAATAGGAACCTTTACGTTTTCAATGGAGTAGAGCGGTGACATGGTCATACTGTAAGCATACTCTGTAGGGAATCCATTTAAGAGGCAAACTGGTCTTCTTGATTTTTAGACAAGTTTTGTAACCTGTCAATTCCCTCATCAGTCTGAGGATGATGCCAGTCTGTCATGAGGATTGTTTTCTGGTCTGTGAAATGTTTTTGGAAGGAAAGTACAGAAAGCCCACTGGCCACCCCTCTCTGCCTCTTCACCCCTCCCTGCAGCTGGAAGTGCTGACCAACCTGGCCAATGAGACCAACATTCCTACTGTCCTACGGGAATTCCAGGTACAGGCCAGCTCCCAGCCAGAAGGGCCCGGGAGAGGTACCCATCAGATCTTTGTGCCCTGGTGGGTCAAACCTCTTATAAGCCCAAAGCTGGAGAAGCTATTATCTTACATTCCCCTTCCAATGTGTTTGGCTAGCTTTGGGCGAAGGAATCACTGGATTGGGGGTGGAGGTGTCGCCCCTTTCCCAAGTCTTAGTCACTGGCATGATGAGCCATAAAATGAAGGGCCACAGCCTTCTTGAAGGTCACCCTCCAGCCTGCAGAGTCACTGAGGGATTTCTTTGTCATATCTCACAGACCTATATTCGCAGCATGGACAAGGACTTTGTGGCAGCCACAATCCAGGCCATTGGACGCTGTGCAACTAACATTGGCCGAGTCCGTGACACCTGCCTCAATGGCCTGGTGCAGCTGCTGTCCAACCGTGATGGTCAGTGTTTGCCTGAATGTCTAATCGTGATGATCAGAAGATGCCTGCCTGCAGGTCTGACTCTGCTGGCCAGTGGATATCCACCAGTCTGCCTAGACATGATGTGTGTCCATTGGTCTGTCTGTCTTGATCAGGGCCCAAGTGTTCCTACACCTCTGAGGGCTGCTAGAGAAGTGAAGGGGTTGAAAGAAAGAACCAAGGGCCTGGGGCACTGCAGGTGTGTCTGTCCACCTGAGCATGGCTATCTGACTGTCTTGGGGTCCATACACTCATTTTTCTTCCGTAGAGCTTGTGGTTGCAGAGTCAGTGGTCGTCATTAAGAAATTGCTACAGATGCAGCCAGCACAACATGGAGAGATCATCAAACACTTGGCAAAGCTTACAGACAACATCCAGGTGAGGGAGTAGCCACATTTTCACTCCCCACTTCAAGGTCTTCCCCGTGATTTCAAGACTGTATAATTAAATATGCTAGCCTTATCAAAAGTAACTTCCAAACCTTAGGTCTTCAGGTGGGAGGAGGAGAGACACTGGACCATGTGACCCTGACCTTGTTACCCAAGATTTGCCTTCCCTTTGGAGACCCTCACCGAGCGCCATAGACTTTACTGCTACTCTTGCTTTCTCTCTAAAGCTCTAGCCAACCATGGTTAAGTGACAAATCTTGTATTTTTCTGTTGCACTGCTAAGCTGAAACATCTAAACAAGGCATTCCCAAAGATTCAGAAGAGTAACATGGAAATAAAGCACTGAGGGTACAATGAATCCAGAAAGTCAGTCTTTTGTATCATGATTGACTTAGGGTCTTGAAAGCTCTATGCTAATGAAGCCCTAGGGAAGAGAGGAAATGCTGTCCAGGAAATGTCTACCTTTTAACCTCTCTGTCTCTCTCCCACCACCCCCAACTCCCATTTCCAGAGAACCCATAATACAATAGGCCAGCACAGATGAGGAGTGCTGTTTCCCTGGAAGTCCACATTCCTACCCACCCACTTTCCCATATTTACCCACTCCTCTCCCACAACCACAGGTGCCCATGGCCAGAGCCAGCATCCTGTGGCTCATCGGAGAGTACTGTGAGCACGTCCCCAGGATTGCACCTGATGTCTTAAGAAAAATGGCCAAGTCATTCACAGCAGAGGAGGATATTGTCAAGCTGCAGGTCATCAACTTAGCAGCCAAGCTCTACCTGACCAACTCTAAACAGGTAAAGATTGAGAGATGACCCCCCAAATACTCTGGTTCCCAGAAACTCCCTAGACAGTATTCTTTTGGCCCTCCCTAGGCAGGGCTGAACTCTAGCTCCTATTTTGGAAAAGAAGAATCTGGGAAGGTGGCTGGTCTGCCCACGTAACCAATGCTACCCCAGTGCCCACAGCTATTCTGGGGACTCAAAGACCTTGTAGTGCTGGTAGTCACTGTTGAAGAGACTCTCCTATGAAGCTGTGACCTCCAGTTGGCTAGTAAAAGAGTCCTATCTGCCACCTTGGAACTCTGGGGCTGCGAAGAACCACAGTTGATTGAAATAAGGGAAGGGCCCAACAGTGGCAGGTACTGATGGGAGAACATGCATCCCAGATGTGGTCTGTGCTTCCTCCCAAAGCTTGACAATGCTTGGCCAGTCTGTGCCAAAGATAAGGGAGTGAGTCTCTGCTTGGACTTGGGTGGTACTGGTGGCCACTGTCATTCCCAAGGTGAAAGGTTATAAGAGATACATAGCCAAGGATGAGGCTCAACTAAGTTGTAGTATCAGGGCATTCAGAGCCTTCTAGCTGTCTGGCATCTCTTGAGATGGTTCCAGGAGATTCTTCTAAAATAAAGCATAATGTGCTGAGCTTTTCAAGGTGTCAGGGACATCAAACACTATGACAATTTCCACACACTCCTACTCAGTTAAGCAGGACAGGGATTGGCAAACTACTGCCCATAGGCTGAATCTGGCCTATGCCTGTTTTTATAAATAAAGTTTTGTTGGAACACAGCCCTGCTCGTTCATTTATGAATTACCTGTGGCTGCTTTTGTGCTACAACAGCAGGGTTGACTAGTTGCAACAGACTGTATTGCCCACAAAGCCTAGAATAGTTATTCTCTGGCCCTTTTATAGAAAGACTCTGCCAATCCTTGAAGCAAAACATCTGGGTAGGTGGCTGGGGTCTACAGATTTATAGCAGGGATATCCCCTGGAGACTGTAGCCTCCCTGCCATGCCCACTCTGCATGGGAGTCTTTGGATGGTGGCACTTGTCTTTTTCAGTGGCTTCTTTGATCCATGGTGGCCAGAGTGAGCCCCAGAGGCTCATGCTGAGGTAGGTAGGGCCACCAAGTGCTGGGACTCTAATCAGGAGTCAGAAAGGACAGCAGCTACATGTGGAGGCAACTGAGTCTGTGGGTATCAGTGTTGTGGGCACAGCAGATAGGAGAGAGAGAAGTTAGAGGGAGAGGGAGTACCATGGAGAAGCATTCAATCATTGAATGAATATTTGTGTACTTTCTTTGTTCAGGCGGGAGGAAGGAACAAGTGGGAGGAATGTTTGAAAAGATGAAGCAGCCTGGGTGGGGAGCCACCCAGGTAGGTCAGAGTCTGACATGCTCAGCACTGAGCCAGGGTCCTGAACCCCAGGATGGTGAGGTCGGCATGTTTTCATAAGCTTGGGCCTGTCCACGTGGCATTTCTCCAAGTTGTCACTGTGAGCTACATGTGCATTTGTTCATTTATTTAACATATAGGCCTACTATTTGCCTGGTAATGTGCTACGTCCTGGGGATATGACAATGAGTGAGACACATTTACAGGTCTCTAGATACTCACAGCCAAGTAGGAGAAACAGGAGAAAAATAAACATTTTAAACACAGTAGGAAGAGCTGTAATCAGGGTTGGCACAGAGAGCTGTGGGTATATACAGCTTAACCCTCCCCCAGGAAGGACCCCTGTCAGGGTACCCAGAGTAGGCTGTTCAGGCAAATGGACACTCACCTCCAGGGTGCCCTTCACCTGAAAGTGAGTTTTTGCAAACCCCTTAGAATGGTTATTTGATTCAATAAAGATTTTTGTCCTTTCTTTCTCCTTTCTTCCCAGCCTCTTCTGGGAGTGGTAAAGAAGGGGGAGTCCTTGGTGTACTAGGAGGGAGGTGGTTTGGATGCGCACATGGCCATGATTGCAAAACGTAGTGATGCTTCCCATCCTGGGACCATGGGTGGCAATCTGCCCAGCTAAAAGGTCACAGTAATCTCAGTCATTCTCTTCAATTTGGACATGGCCCCACTGCATGCCAGATCCTGGTGCAGGCTGAGGCCAAGGAAATGACCAAGATGAGGCCTCTGCCCTGCTATTGATCATCAGATAATCAGATTCTAGACCGGAGACCACAAAGGCATAATATGCAGGCTTAAGCAGGCAGCGGGGGAGGGGAGGTTGGTAGTGAAAGTGGTTATTACATCCACATGGATATAGAACCTGGGGAAACTGCCTAGCAGGTGAGTTTGCTTTTATATGTCAGGTAAGATGTGTGGCAGGAGGGTCTGCCAGGGGCACAGTGGGATCTGCAACCCTCCCATGTGACCGTCTTTACAGTGAATGGAAAATTGTGACAAATTTTCAGAATTGCTGTTAAAAACTTAAACTTTTTAAATATTCTAAAGGTAATACATGCTCGTCGTAGAACATCTGGAAAACTCAAAAAGTTAATAGTTTATTAATAAGTCCACCACTTAGAAGACCACCATTAATTTTATATTTCCTTATCTTTTATTCCTATATATAGTCATTCAGAAGTTGTACATTTGTCTATTGTCCAATATTTTAAACTTTTCTGCTTCTTTTCAATGCTTTCATATTTAATACTTTTTTTCCCAGTCACATTTCAATTAAAATTTTCACTTTGAATTTTCGCCAGACTGGGTTCAATGGCTCACACCTGCAATCCCACTTTGGGAGCCCAAGGTGGGTGGACCATTTGAGGTCATGAATTCAAGACCAGCCTGACCAACATGGTGAAACCCTGTCCCTACTAAAAGTACAAAAACATTAGCTGGGTGTGGTGGTGCACTGAAATCTCAGCTACTTGGGAGGCTAAGGCAGGAGAATTGCTTGAACCTGGGAGCTGGAGGTTGCAGTGAGCTGAGATGGCACCACTGCACTTCAGCCTGGGCCACAGAGCAAGATCCATCTCAAAAATAAACAAAAATAAAAAAGAATTTTCTCCAGAATTTTTTCTACATTCACATTTTTAAATCAATTGTATTAGTTTTCTGCTACATAATAAATTACTGTAAATTTAGGGGCTTCAAACAACACACGTTTATTTTTTCAATGTCTATGGGTCGAGAATTCAGGTATGGCTTAGTTGGATCTTATGCAAGGCTACAATTGAGGTGTCAGCCAAGGCTGAGTTTTTATCTGGAGGCTGTACTGGGGAAAGGTCCTCTTCCAAGTCACATGGTGCCAGGATCCACTTCCTTGCAGTTGTAAGATTGTGGCCCTGGCATCTTGCTGGCTGTCAGCTGGGGACTGCCTTTGCCTTCTAGAGGCCGTCCTTAGCTCATTGCCATATGGGCCTCCCAACACGGATGCTTATTTCTCCAAAGCCACAAGGGAGAAAGTCTCTAGAGTCAGTCTGCTAGCAAGACAGTCTTCTTTTTATTTTTTAATTTTTATGGGTACATAGTAGGTGTATACATTTATGGTATACGTGATATATTTTGATACAGGCATACAATGCATAACAATCACATCAGGGAATGGGGTATCCATCCTCTCAAGCATTTATCTTTTGTGTTACAAACAATCAAATTACACTCTTTTAGTTATTTTTAAATGTATAATGAATTATTGTTGACTGTAGTCACCCTGTTGTGCTATCAAATACTAGATCTTAGCATTCTATATAACTACATTTTTGTACCCATTAACCATCCCTACTTCCCCCCACCCACTACCCTTCTCAGCCTCTGGTAACCATTATTCTACTCTCCAACTCCATGAGCTCAGTTCTTTTCATTTTTAGCCCCCATAAATAAGTGAGAATATGTGAAGTTTGTTTTTCTGTGCTTGGCTTATTTCACTTAAAATAATGACCTCTAGTTCTATCCATGTTGTTGCAAATGACAGAATCTCATTCTTTTTTTTTTTTTAATTCTTTTTTTATAGTCCTGCATTGTGTATATGTACCATATTTTCTTTATCCGTTTGTCTGTTGATGGACACTGAAGTTGCTTTCAAATCTTGGCTATGGTGAACAGTGCTGCAATAAACGTGGGAGTGCAGATATCACTTCAATATGTTGATTTCCTTACTTTTGGGTATATACATAGCGTTGGGATTGCTGGATCATACGGTAGTGATATTTTTAGGTTTTTTTTTTTTTTTTTTTGAGATGGAGTCTTGCCCTGTTGCCCAGGCTGGAGTGCAATGGCGTGATCTCAGCTCACTGCAACCTCCCGGGTTCAAGTGATTCTCCTGCTTCAGCCTCCCAAGTAACTGGGATTACAGGTGCCTGCCACCAATCCTGGCTAATTTTTGTATTTTTAGTAGAGATGGGTTTTCACCATGTTGGCCAGGATGGTCTCCATCTCTTGACCTCATGATCTGCCAGCCTCCAAAGTGCTGGAATTACAGGTGTGAGCCACCACGCCCAGCCTATTTTTAGTGTTTTAAGGAACCTCCAAACTGTTCTTCATAGACATTCCAACTAACAGTGTACAAGGGTTGCCTTTTCTCCATGTTCTTGTCAGCATTTGTTATTGCCTATCTTTTGGATATAAGCCTACTTGGGGCGAGATGATATATCATTGTTTTTTTGTTTGTTTTGTTTTGTTTTTTGAGACGGAGTCTTGCTCTGTCACCCAGGCTGGAGTGTGCAGTGGTGCGATCTCGGCTCACTGCTCAACAACCTCTGCCTCTGTCGTTCAAGTGATTCTCCTGCCTCAGCCTCATGAGTAGCTGGGACTAGAGGCGTATGCCACCATGCCCAGTTAATTTCTGTACTTTTAGTATAGATGGGGTTTCGCCATGTTGGACAGGCTGGTCTCAACTCCTGACCTCAGGTGTTCCTGACCTGTGATCTGCCCGCCTCAGCCTCCCAAAGTGCTGGGATTACAGGCATGAGCCACCATGCCTGGCCTTTCATTGTAGTTTTGATTTGCATTTCTCTGATGCTCAATGATGTTGATCACCTTTTCATATACCTGTTTGCTATCTGTATGTCTTCTTTTGAGAAATGTCTATTCAGATCTTTTGCCCATTTTTAAATTGGATTATTGAATTTTTTTTTCTTATTGAGTTGTTTGATCTCCTTACATATTCTGGTTATTAATCCCTTGTCAGATGGGTAGTTTGCAATATTTTTTCTCCTGTGGCTTGTTTGTTGATTCCTTTAGTTTGCAATTTTTTTTCTCCTATTCTGTGGCTTGTCTCTTTGTTGATTTCTTTAGTGTGCAGAAGCTTTGTAACTTGATGTGATCCCATTTTTCTACTTTTGCTTTGGTTGCCTGTGCATGTGGGGTATTACACAAGAAATCTTTGCCCAGTACAATGTCCTGGAGAATTTCTCTAATGTTTTATTTTAGTAGTTTCATAGTTTGAAGTGTTAGATTTAAGTTTTTAATACATTATGATTTGATTTTTGCATATGGTGAGAGATAGGAGTCTGGTTTTATTCTTCTGCATATGGATATCCCGTTTTCCCAGCACCGTTTATTGAAGAGACTCTCCTTTCCCTAATGTATGTTCTTGATACCTTTGTCAAAAATGAATTCACGGCCAGGCGTGGTGGCTCACGCTTGTAATCCCAGCACTTTGGGAGGCCAAGGCTGGTGGATCACCTGAGGTCAGGAGTTCAAGACCAGCCTGGCTAACATGGCGAAACCCCGTCTCTACTAAAAACACAAAAATTAGCTGGTTGTGGTGGCGGGTGCCTGTAATCCCAGCTACTCGGGAGGCTGAGGCAGGAGAATTGCTTGAACCCAGGAGGCAGAGGTTGCAGTGAGCCAAGATCGCGTCATTGCACTCCAGTGTGGGGTACAAGAGCGAGACTTTGTCTTCATCGCAAAAAAAAAGTAAATGCTACTGATTTTTTTTTTTTTTTTTTTGGAGACAGAGTTTTGCTCTTGTTGCCCAGGCTGGAGGGCAACGGCTAATTTTTTTTTTCCTTTGAGATGGAGTTCTCGCTCCATTGCCCAGGCTCTGGAGTGTAGTTGTGCAATCTCAGCTCACTGCAACCTCCGTCTCCTGGGTTCAAGCAATTCTCCTGCCTCAGACTCCCAAGTAGCTGGGATTCCAGGTATGTGCCACCATGCCCAGCTAATTTTGTATTTTTAGTAGAGAAGGGTTTCTCTATGTTGGTCAGACTGGTCTCGAACTCCTGATCTCAGGTATTCTGCCTGCCTCAGCCTCCCAAAGTGATTACAGGTGTGAGCCACTGTGCCTGGCCAATGCTACTGATTTTTTTTTTTTTTGAGACGGACTCTCACTCTGTCGCCACACTGGAGTGCAGTGGCACCATCTTGGCTCACTGCAACCTTCACCTCCCGGGTTCAAGTGATTCTCCTGCCTCAGCCTCCTGAGTAGCTGGGACTACAGGTGTGCACCACCACATCCAGCTAATTTTTGTATTTTTAGTAGAGACAGGATTTCACCATGTTGGCCAGGATGGTCTCAATCTCTTGATTTTGTGATCCGCCTGCCTCGGCCTCCCAAAGTGCTGGGATTACAGGCGTCAGCCACTGCACCTGGCCAATGCTACTGATATTTATGTGGATTTTGTATCCTGCAACTTTACTGAATTTGTTTATCAGTTCTAATAGTTTTTTGGTGGAGTTCTTAGATTTTTTTAACTATAAGATCATATCATCTGCAAACAAGGATAATTTGAATTCTTTTCCAATTTGGATACCCTTTCTTTCTCCTGTCTGATTGCTCTAGCTAGGACTTCCAATACAGAGTCTTCTTAATCAAACATAATCATAGGATCATATATAATCATATACCATCTTTGCCATATCCTGTTGGTTAAAAGCAAGTCTCAGGTTTTGCCCATACCCAAGGTGAGGGATTGCACAAAGGCATGAACACCAGGAGGCAGCTACTGGTGGGGAAGACCTTAAAATCTGTCTGCCACATCCATCGAGAGCTTAAACTTACTCATATGTAATGTGTGAATTGAGGATGTATTTCAATTTTTTTTTTAATAGCCAGTTTTCTAAGCATGATTAGCAGGCAGCTGCAAGGTAGCATGTACATTGGCATAGGTTATGGAAAGATAGTGTTTCCCACTTAAAATTCCTCCCTGACAACTGGAGCCTGTTGGTGAGGGGGAGCCTTGTTCTGTTCTTGGCATACTGGAGTGTATCTCATAGGCCTTCTTGAGTAGCCTGTAATTCCTGCATATCCTGGCTAGATGAGGTGGGGGTCTTGGTGGTGCACACAGGATGCCACAATCCACAGGGAGTGGCTCCTTGGGGTGGAGAAAGGTAATGAATTATTATAGGCAAATCCTGCAGTGTCGAGGTGGTGGGCCAGCCCTTCTTGTGTTGGTTGTTAACATGCAGTTAAGGCTGTGGACAGATGGATCCAAATACCAAACAGTTTTGTCTAGAACTAGGCAAGGTCTTAAAGGAGGGAGTCTGTGATCAGCCAGCTGGGAAATCTGTGGAGGAAGACATTGTTCAAACCAAAAGAGGGATCAGCAGCCTCTTGATAATGGACCATGTTGGTATAGGACATCCACTAGCGCTGGCCATTTAGATGGTGTCTGACCAAGAGAGGGGCAGGTTGGTGATGAAATCTGTTGTGATGGCATCTTATTTTCATATTTTTAAGTCTATTCTATTAGGGGTGCATGGGGTTGGGATTGCTTATCTGTGACTAGAACAGTATCGGAGGTGCTGCTTTGCTGGAAGGGACTGAGCTGAAGAGGTCCTGTGGGCCAGATTGGAGGTATGAATGTGGAATCATAGTGGCTCTCTAGAGTGGTGTGGGGCAATTCTGCCACAGCAGCTGCTCTGACTCTGGGTCAGCATCTGAGGGGCTTTGCCCCTCATGGACATCTGCTTGATGTCCCTGCCAGATTAGCTGGGTTAACCACGTCCAAGGCTGCATGTAACAGTATGTCACCATAAACCTCAGGAAGAACAGAGTCAGTTCCAGGCTCCCTCCTGCTGGCCTCTGATGCCCCTGGGCATTCTGGTTGTTGACTACTTGGTGGTTTTGATCTTGGTCACAAGTGATGGAAACATGGAGACCTGGACCAGGGCAGGCTCCTTATGTCAGCAGGTAGGCAGTGAAGGGAAGCAGATGGGGTGCAGCTCCAGCAGATGCAGGCCTAGGTGCAGTACTGATGGGCTCCTTGGCCTGGGAAAAGCTCCTTAATGATTCTGCTTCTTTTCTGTAAAATGGGGGCAATAATGCCTACCTCTCAGAAGGCTTGGGGAGATCAGATGAGCTAGTGTGGAGCACCTAGCAGTGCTTGGTGCCAGAAGGCACTTGATAAGTGATGGCTGCTACCACTGTTGCCATGTTTTTTTTTTTTTTTTTTTGAGACGGAGTCTCGCTCTGTCGCCCAGGCTGGAGTGCAGTGGCGCGATCTCGGCTCACTGCAAGCTCCGCCTCCCGGGTTCACGCCATTCTCCTGCCTCAGCCTCCCGAGTAGCTGGGACTACAGGCGCCCACAACCGCGCCCTGCTAATTTTTTGTATTTTTAGTAGAGACGGGGTTTCACCGTGGTCTCGATCTCCTGACCTTGTGATCCGCCCGCCTTGGCCTCCCAAAGTGCTGGGATTACAGGCGTGAGCCACCACGCCCGGCCACACTGTTGCCATGTTAAGGCAGGTTAGATTAGGCCAAGATCATGGCAGAAATGGAGAGATTTCAGGTCTGCAGTTGTAGCTTCCCTGACTGCAGACTGTGAACCCTACATGACCCTGGCAAATGCATCAGCAGCTGCAGTTTGCCTTAATGTCTCATTAGAACCTTCCAGGGAAGGATCAAGACCTCTGAGACCCCTGGGCTGCTCAGAATCTACTAAGTGGGTGGATAGGACATGAGGGTGGCCCCTGCCAAAGGGACCCCTGTTTATCTGCCCTGTCTTTTTGTTGTCTGATTCCCCCTTGGGTGGTGAAGCCTGGAAACTGTGAGGTCCAGTAGAGCATTCCAGACTTCCACATACCCTGCCGCCCTGGAGTAAAGAGGGTGGAAAGGCCTGGAGAGGTAGGAACCACAAACCTGGGGAAGAATGGAGTCCAGAGCCAGGAGTGGGGAAAGTCCAAAAGGAAAACCTCTTTTGCTGGCCCAAGGCAGTTGTCAAAGTTGGGGTCATCAGGAGGCATGGTCAGAGAGATGAGAGAAAATTCTGAGCCCAGAACAAGGGCAGGTGGGGAGGGAGAGCTGGGTGGAAGCAGCTGGTCCTAAGCAGGGAGAGGAGACATTCTGCCTGCAAGTGTCGGCTTAAAGAATCTGGTTCTGAGCCTCCTGTGTCCCCACCCCCTCTGTCAGCTGACCCACCTCTTCCTGTTCCTCCAGACCAAGCTGCTGACCCAGTATGTGCTGAGTCTGGCCAAATATGACCAGAACTATGATATTCGCGACCGGGCACGCTTCACCCGGCAGCTCATCGTCCCTTCCGAGCAGGGTGGGGCCCTTAGCCGCCATGCCAAGAAGCTCTTCCTGGCACCCAAACCAGCTCCAGTCTTGGAGTCATCCTTCAAAGGTGGGAGATGAAATCAAGGGTAACATTCCTAGGGGAATGGGAAGGAACTGGCCAGAGTCTCTGCCCCAGACCTTCCTGAAGCCCCTAGCCAGGCACCATGCTTCTGTGGGCAGTCCTACTCCCTGGCTCACTCCTTTTGCCCCTGCTGTGGCACCAGGAATTACTCTTTCACCTGCCCACAACCACTGCCAGCATCATCTCACTTGAGGGTCTGCCTTACCGGCCAGGATGGGCTCCTGCCTCTTCTCCTCTCAGGCTCCCTTTTTAATCTCCCTCCCTGAGCAGACAGTAGGCTTTGGAATACATACCAAGATCTTAAATACCAAGGATCCAGGAAGGCAGAAAGAAACAACACACAGAGGAGGGTGTGTCTGTGTGTGTGTGTGTGTGTGTGTATATATATATATATATTTTTTTAAGACGGAGTCTCGCTGTGTCGCCCAGGCTGGAGTGCAGTGGCACGATCTCGGCTCACTGCAAGCTCCGCCTCCCAGGTTCACGCCATT
This sequence comes from Mandrillus leucophaeus, assembly GCF_000951045.1. Classification (NCBI taxonomy): domain Eukaryota; kingdom Metazoa; phylum Chordata; class Mammalia; order Primates; family Cercopithecidae; genus Mandrillus; species Mandrillus leucophaeus. The sequence continues at coordinate 1,228,764 of NW_012106908.1, forward strand.
CTCCCGCCTCAGCCTCCGAGTAGCTGGGACTACAGGCGCCCGCCACCACGCCCGGCTAGTTTTTTGTATTTTTAGTAGAGACGGGGTTTCACCATGTTAGCCAGGATGGTCTCAATCTCCTGATCTCGTGATCCACCCGCCTCGGCCTCCCAAAGTGCTGGGATTACAGGCTTGAGCCACCGCGCCCGGCCTGAGAGGTGTATATTTTTATAAAGGTCCTGAGAAAGCAGTTGCCTGTACTCTGTAAGCTTAGTCACTACAGTCAGTTCAGATCCCAGGCCCCAGGGCTTCAGCCTTGCTCTGTTCTTGGGCTTGGCCCTTAAGGCCTCTTTTCCCAAGACAAGGGCCCTGAGGGGGCCCGGGGGGAAGGGTTCTCCTGCTGGCTCTCTGGACCCCAGGAGCAGAAGCCAGGAACCTACACAGAAGAGATCCTCCTTCACAAAGCTCAGTTCTTCTGCGTATCTTTTTGTTCTGTTTCTCTTCCCTGGACCTCAGGAATGGGGAGATTCTGAGGGTGGGTGTAGCTTTGAAATTCTCCCAGGAAGAAGGCAACAGTCCCTTTCTCCCTGGCACCATCCCTACTCACAGGCCTGTGCTGCCCTCCTCCAGCGGTGCCTCACCTCTGACCTGGACTCCTGCACACTCATGCTCTGATGCTCATCTCTCCTGGCTGAGTCCAGAGCCTGACTAGACATGCTTCCCAAGCAGATGGGCTGGCAGCATCTGTGGGCCCAGAGTCTCCTCCTGCTCACCTCTGTAGGCCGCCTCTCCCTGGCCCTCAGTCCCTGCTCTGGCCTGGCCAGACAGCCTTTTCTTCCAGCATGTGGGCCTAAAGGTGCAGTCAGGGTGGAAGAGCCATTAGGGCACACATCCATCTCCTTCTCCTACCCACCTGGGAAGCCCCGACCAGAATCATGACCCAGCCCCACCTGGGAAATAGCTCCCAGAGCTCTCCCTCACTGCTGCTACCTGCCTGACCTCTAAACCTATCCCTAGACCGGGACCACTTCCAGCTGGGCTCACTGTCCCACCTGCTCAATGCCAAGGCCACAGGCTACCAGGAGCTCCCAGATTGGCCGGAGGAAGCCCCAGACCCATCTGTGCGCAACGTGGAGGTCAGCGGGGTGGAGGGTTGAAGTGTGTGAGTGTGTGTTGGTGAGGGCAGGCAGTAAGGAGCTCTGGCAGTGCCGGCCCAGCCCTCCTAACACCTTCCCCACACACACAGGAAGAAGATCTTTCCCTTATTGAGACTCACGTGGGCCTGTTGGGCGAATACACTGAGGTCCCACCTCCGTGTGCCGTGTGCTCTCTCCCATGCCCTGTCTGTGTCCCTCTGCTTCCCCTGTGTGCTGTGCTCCTGGGCCTTCCCATGTTCTGTTTCCACCTTGGTTTGGCAGTGCCCCTCTGTGAGCAGCATCCCCTCCCCTCCATGGACAGTGCCCCTTTCTTCCTCCTCTGTTCTTCCCTTTGTGAGACAGACCAGGTAGGGCCTCATGAAGAGGTGGAATAAAGGGTAAGGGCTTGTGCCTGCCTTCCTTCTCCCCAACCATTATGAAATGACCCTGCACCCTACTCCCATCTCCAGGTACCTGAATGGACCAAGTGCTCAAATCGGGAGAAGAGAAAGGAGAAGGAAAAACCCTTCTACTCGGACTCTGAGGGGGAGTCAGGCCCCACAGAGTCCGCAGACAGTGGTAAGCAGATGGCAGAGCTGGGGTCCTCTGTGCTCCCGCCCATGTGTCTGCATGACTGGCTATATGAGGGGTGTATGTATATGGTCATGTGTCTAGGGGTGTGCATCTGCTTGTGAGTTGTTTGTGCACCTGAGGGATTCATGTTCCAGGTATGTGTGCTTGTGCAGGTTTCTATCCATGGAGTCCATCTGTGTTTCTGTCAGTTTCAGCTGGCATGTAGGGCTGGGGGCAGGTCAGAGAGGGTTCAGTACTGAATCTGAAGGTGGAACCCAGGTGCCTGCTCTAGACCCAAGGAGGCCTGCATATGAGGGAGGAGGCCTCATATTATTCCTCCACAGACCCTGAGTCTGAGAGTGAATCAGACAGTAAGAGCAGCAGCGAGAGCGGCTCTGGGGAGTCCAGCAGTGAGTCTGACAATGAAGACCAGGATGAGGATGAGGAGAAAGGCAGAGGCAGTGAGAGGTGAGAAGGGAGCCAGCCAGATGGCGGGTGGGGTTCTGGGGGCTTTCCTGAAAAGAAGGGCTAGCACTGAGCTTTAGCCAGTCTCCTAAGAGCCCCTGAGTCCCTTATGAGCTGGCTGGGGTTGTCAGCTCACATGACAACTGCTTTCGCTGGCTGCAGGAGATCTCTGAGGCCTCGTGGGGAGGTGTGGAGAAGCAACCAGGGGCCTGGAGCCTAAGCTGGCACAAGCTGGCTTCAAGCTCTCATGAGGTCCCTGCTATAGGACTTCAGGTGTGAACCCTCCTGGCCCAGGCTCCCCACTCCACTCCAGCTTTTCAGCATTTCTCCTGCTTCTGTGAAGCAAGGAGGGGGTGTCCAGGCCAGGCCTGAGCCCACCTTTCCCACTCTCCTTCAGTGAACAGAGTGAGGAGGATGGTAAGAGGAAGACGAAGAAGAAGAAGAAGGTGCCAGAGGGAAAAGGAGAAGCGTCATCCTCTGATGAGGACAGCGATTCCAGCAGTAGCACATCAGAGTCCGAGATGACATCAGAGTCCGAGGAGGAGCAGTTGGAACCTGCCTCCTGGAGGAGGAAAACAGTGAGAGCCTTGGGACAGTCAGGGTGTGCCCATGGGCCAGACTCAGACATCTATCTCTCTACCATCCAGAACAGACCATGACATCTTCTTCCCAACCCAGAACATGCCAAGGTGCTCCCCTTACCCACACCCATATCCCATTTTTCTCTTTCAGCCTCCCAGCAGCAAAAGGGCCCCTGCAACCAAGGAGATCTCCCTGCTTGATCTAGAGGACTGTGAGTTTGGGTGGTAAAAGTCACAGGGGAAAGGAGGCCTGGGGAGCATGAATTAGAATGGCCCACAGGGATTCTGGATCAGGTTCCTCAGGTCTTGTGGGAGCAGGGGAGCAGACAGAACATATCTTCAGGCCTGAGAGGGCGGCAGCAGGGCTGACCTCCCCAGGTCTGGGGTTGAGGTCTAGGGATGGGTATTTTGCCAGAGCCTCCAGGCAGGCATGTGCGCGCCCGTGTCCACCCCCCCCCACTGTCCATGGTGCTGAAACGCGTACTCCTTGATCCCTAGGCTCCCTGCTCAACCCAAGTCACCTTCACTTTGCCTCATCATAGTCTTATCTACTCCCACAGTCACCCCTCCCAGTGTCCAGCCTGTGTCTCCCCCAGCAATTGTGTCTACCAGTCTGGCTGCTGACCTGGAGGGCCTGACACTGACAGATTCCACCCTGGTACCGTCGGTGAGTGGGATGGAGGAGGTGACTGGGCTGGGGCAGGGACACATCCCTGTGCTGCATCCTATGGTATGGATGTGTGTGGGGGGTGGGTGTGATGGAGGATGTGATAGCTTTGAGTCCCAGTTGCTGGATGGCCCTAGGGGACAATGCTGGGACAGGCTCTCTCTGTCTTGCTCAGTTCTGTCCTTCCTTACCCCTCCACTCTAGCTTCTGAGTCCAGTGTCGCGTGTTGGGCGGCAGGAGCTGCTGCACCGGGTAGCTGGCGAGGGGCTGGTTGTGGACTACACCTTCAGCCGCCAACCTTTCTCTGGGGACCCCCACATGGTGTCTGTGCACATCCACTTCTCCAACAGCTCTGATACCCCCATCAAGGGCCTGCATGTGGGCACTCCCAAACTGCCTGCTGGCATCAGCATCCAAGAATTTCCTGAAATTGGTGCGAAGGGCTTTGGATGGGGTGGAGGAGGAGGCTCCTGGGCAGAGTCAATCTTTCTGTGGTTGTTGATACCCTTCTTGTGCCAGGCCAGGGGCCAAGCTATAGGGACACAGAGATAGCATCTAATGTGATCAACACTCTGGTGAACAAGACAGATTATGAAATAAGCAAGATCACATCAAGGGGGGAGGTGCTTGCAGCAGCAGATTTGAGCCTTGGTTGTTTCAGGACTAACTTAAATGTGGTGAGGGTGAGTGGGGGAAAGCAACCTTAAGAGTTCAGAAGGAAACCAGGAACAGTCTCCAGGGGCCAAGAAAGCCAAGATTCTGTAGAGGGTTGGTCAGCTGTAACAGTGGAGGGGAGAGTAGGGCTAGGCTGGGTTCTAGACCCATCAGGTGATGGTGATCCTCCCTCTCCCCTTCACTGCCTTATACCACTTCAGAGTCCCTGGCCCCTGGAGAATCTGCCACTGCTGTAATGGGCATTAATTTCTGTGACTCAACCCAGGCAGCCAACTTCCAGCTGTGGTATGTGCCCAACTCAAGGTGGGGGTGAGAGGATGGGCTGGAAAGGGTCAGGGTAGCAATGAACCAGAAATGGAGGTGGTGCTTAGTGGGGATACATCATGATTGGGTGGGTCTGGAAGCCATCTCAGGCCCTCATTCCTCACCTCACTCTCTCACTGCCTCCAAGCTGTGCCTCTACACAGGGTGGGAGGTGAGGGGAGAGATGACGGCCTTAATTCTTCTCCCTCTGTTTCCTCCCACCCTTCCAGCACCCAGACCCGACAGTTCTATGTCTCCATTCAGCCACCTGTTGGGGAGCTGATGGCTCCTGTGTTCATGAGTGAAAATGAGTTTAAGAAGGAACAGGGTGAGTGCTCCCTGGGAATGGGCAGAGAGGGAAGTATAGAAGCTGACTCCAGAACATCCAGCTTGAATGGTAGGGAGAATGGTGGTGTCCTTCATCTAGACCAGGGGTCAGCAAACTTTTTCTGTAACGGGCCAAAGATAAATGTTTTAGGCTTTGAGAATCATGTGATATCTGTTGCAGTTACAACACAACTGTGGCTGTTGAAACATATAAACATCCACAGACAGTATGTAAATGAATGAGTATGGCTGTGTTCCAAGAAATTTCCATTTATATTTATAGATACTGAAGTTTAAATTTCATATAATTTTCATGTGTCATGAAATATTAATCTTCTTTTGATTGCTCCCCCAACACTTAAAAATAATTTAAAACATTGTGGGCCATACAGGTGGTGGGCTGGATTTGGCCTGGAGGCTGTAATTTGTAAAACCTCTGGCCTACAAGAAAGAAGAGTGGCTTGGGCAAGGGAGGAGGGAAGATCATGGTTAGTTTTGGATAAACTGATTTTGAAATGCATTTGGAAAATTCAGCAGGAGCTATTTAGTATGCAACTGAAAATATGGGTCTATGCCCAGGAAACACTTTGAAGGTGGAGTCATGAGCATAGAGGTTGTAATGGAAGCTGTGAATATGAATGAGATCACTCTGGGAGGTGGGAGAAAATAGGAATACCAAGGACAGAACCTTGGGGGAAAACCTGAATTCTGCAGAAGAAAGAGGAGGAGAGGGATAAGAGAAGGAGCACAGGGAGAGGTGGGAGGAGAACCAGGAGAGACAACAAGGCAGAAGGTGTCTGCAAACCACAGTTACCGAACACCTTCAGAGTCAGCGTATAAAAGGCTACTGCCAACCTGAGGGAGAGAGGGTCATTGCTAAAGGAGGGACAGAGGCCAATTGCAGTGGGTTGAGGGAGACCAGGGCTCAAGTAAATGGAGTCCTCTTTGGAGGACTTTAGCCATGAATGAGGAGGGAGACAGGGCATTGGCACGATGAAGGATCTCGCTTCTGGAAAGGATTTTTTGGAGACGGGAACACTTGAACATGAACAGATTGAAGAAACAAATACAAGAAAATGTTATTAGTCAGGAATGAAGGGGATGGAAGAAACAGGAGAGGGATGTCAGTTTCTAAAAGGAGGTGAAGAATGGGGGAAGCAGCGGAAGGAGGAAAGAGGCTCAAGAGAAGACTGTTGGTGTGCAGGAGGGCAGATGGAGGGGCTCCCACTGGGGACCTAGAGCATGTGAGTGGAGAGAAGTCAGCCCTGCAGAATGAGGAGTTCTGGGGATGCTGGGAAGGTTTGGGGGCTTCAGGAGCCCTGGCTAGGTCTGGAGCTGCTGCTGCAGAGGTGCAATTAAAAATGTACCTATGAATGCTGCATGTGACTACTGGATTCTGGCTGAGAGATCACAGCAGTCACCTGTCATCTTTTTGTGAGGACTTAGCCTCCAGGAGCTGAGTGGGAGTTGAATGTGGGTTGGAGGGCCACCCAGGAAAGATCAAAGGGTATGAGGTTCAGGATTGGGGAACCTTTTAAGAACTGACTGGCCACTCTCAAGGGGCTGGTAGCCCAGATGTCTGATGGAGGAAGCGCCAAATCAGTCTTTGGTAACAACATGAATAAAGGCCTGGGTGGGAGGGGTACAGAGGCTAACGAAGGCTTCCTGATGGAGGGCCCAGTCTGAGAGCGAAGTACCGTCTCCCCAAGACTGATGATTTAGATTCTGACCTGCCCTTTGCATGATACCTTCCCAGCCTGGGAGAACTTGATGCTTAGTAAGCAGACCCAGGTGCTGGCCTCTTTACCCACCACAGCCTCTGCCCTCATCACGACCTCTGCCCCCAGGAAAGCTGATGGGCATGAATGAGATCACAGAGAAGCTCATGCTGCCAGACACCTGTCGGAGTGACCACACTGTGGTGCAGAAAGTGACTGCCACTGCCAACCTGGGTCGTGTTCCTTGTGGGACATCTGATGAGTACAGGTACTAGGCCACCAGTAGAGGGGAAATGATGAGCATGGGGGCCCTGGTTTGAAAGAGGAGCCCCAAGCGCTGATCCCCTTCCAAACACAGTCACCCTTAGCAGCTCTTCCCCACCCCTTCTACTCCCACTTCAGGTTTGCAGGGAGGACACTAACCAGTGGAAGCCTCGTTCTGCTGACCCTGGATGCCCGGCCAGCTGGAGCTGCCCAGCTGACTGTCAACAGTGAGAAAATGGTGATTGGCACCATGCTGGTAAAGGATGTGATACAGGCTCTGACCCAGTGACTTCCAAGTGCTGTGACCTCTTTGGCTCCTATCTGTACCTCCCCATGACATCTGGGCTGTCAGTCCCTCTCACCTTTCTCTCTGTCTCATCATCATCCTCATGCCAGATAGCATTCAGGGTGTCCTCTCTCCCTCGGGAGGACCACGCCTTCCCCTAATCCCCTCCCCATGTGTTCCTTAGTGATCTGTGCAGAGGGAGATGGCAGTCACTCCCTTCAGTCCTCCCAGCTCTCTGTAGCTATTTATGTAACACTCTCAATAAAATGTCTTCTCTCTAGCTGCTGGCTTGCTTTTCCTTTTGGGGGTTTGGAGGAGAGCTGCTAAGGGTGACTGTGTTTCGCCCTTGTGACCTTGTAGGGGAGACTATGACTGCTTCTCAGGAACAACTCTGGTTGAATCCCCAAGGTGACCATCTCTGGGTCAGGATGCCTAGGAGTCTGCAGGCATCTCTGTGGAAGAGACATCTGGACTGGGATGGGAAAGCAAAGCTGGAAGAGCACCTTGGTTCTTTTTTATAGCCTCTGCAAAAACAAGTCCTCTTCAATGGCTGGCAGAGCCCCTTAGTTGTTCTTATGGTCCCTTGGGAAGAAAGGACTCATAACATGGGGATTTCCCCAAACACAGGTGCTCAGTTCAACATATGTCAACTACCTCCAGTTAGGCGGCCTGGAGGCCCCACCTGAATGGGGTACTGACCCACTAGTCATCTTAGTGGAATAATAGAAGATGTATAACTGTACTTCTCAAGTCAGTTTGTGGCAAGTCACCTGGTGATCCTATCACACGCAGATTCTATTAGTAGGTCTAGGATGAGGCCTGAAATTGCTTTTTTTTTTTAAGTGAAAGCAGCCGGGCATGGTGGTTCACGCCTGTAATGCCAGCACTTTGGGAGGCTGAGGTGGGCGAATCACGAGGTCAAGACCAGTCTGGCCAACATGGTGAAATCCCATCTCTACTAAAGATACAAAAAATTAGCTGGGCATGGTGGCATGTGCCTGTAATTCCAGCTACCTGGGAGACTGAGGCAGGAGAATCGCTTGAATCCAGGAGGCAGAGGCTGCAGTGAGCTGAGATCGTGCCATTGCATTCCAGCCTGGGCAATAGGGTGAAACTCCGTCTCAAATAATAATAATAATAATAATAATAATAATAATAATAATAATGTGAAAGCAAGTTTATTAAGCAAGTAAAGAAACAGAAGAATGGCGACTCCATAGGCAGAGCAGCAGATTCTGTACCTGTGACAAGACACCAGCATCTGGTCACACCTGGAACAAACCTGGTGGGTGCAGTGGGGGTCAGGGCTCTCCCTGACACCTTTTCTGGTGAAGAAAGAGGCTGAGTGAGCAGTGGTTCTAAAAGGTATAAAAAGTGTTCTATTAGGATGTGTTCTGTACCTTCCCTTCCCCTGCAAAGTCTATGATCAAATAAGTTTAGGAATCTTAGATTTAAGTGAAATAAGTTCATTTCTCATAGGTCTTCTCAGAACCTTTACTATGCTAATGTACACTGTGACCACCTCTCAGCCTGCAGTGTTACTCAAACTTGGTTTTGATCTTGGAACACTTTGCTCACATCATCTTGATTGACTGGGTTACAAGGAACACACTCCAGTGATAGTTTGAGATGTTGTACCTCAGCCTCTGATCCTCTGTGACCAAGACTTCAGGCCCTTGGCCATACTGTCCCACAGCCCTGCTACTTAGACATCCCTGAGCACATTTCTTCACGGGTAAGATGGGGTGAAGCAGGTGTGGCTGTCCTCTCACGGAAGGAGAACAAAGGCAGTGCCAGGGGACAGCCCTGCCTCTGGCTCCAGGGACTTGCTGGGCACTGTGACACCAGAGAGCTGCTGGAACTGCTGCTCCCCTGAGAGCCTGGGGCCCCAAAGTCTCCCTGGGATCACTGTTTTTGTCACTGCAGATTCTGAGATGATCCTCCAGTCAAAAGTAAGATTCAGTCTTACTTTTGCCTCTGAATCAGCACTACGCAGAGCACTGAGAGAGGGTGAGGGTGATTTTCTAAGAAATTTGAACAAGAACCATCAGAGAATCCCTTACCCACCTTTATTCTATATCAAAAGCCCCAGAGTAGAGCTGGGCATGTGTCTGTAGTCCCAGCTACTCAGAAGGCTGAGACTGGAGAACTGCTTGAGGCCAGGAGTTCAGGGTTGTACTGCACTATTATTACACCTGTGACTAGCACTCCATCCTGGACAACCTAGCAAGACCCCATCCCTTAAAAAAAAAAAAAGTCCCCTTTTTAAAAAAATGGGATTCTGTAGGAACCAGAAGTACAAAAGGCAAGTCCTTTAACATTCCTCAAGTACAGCCCAGGTTCCCAGAACCTCTTGTAAAGGGCACTGGGATTTCCAACCCTGAGAGTCCAGATAGTTGGAACCTTCACGGCTCTGTGTTGGTGTCTCTGGAACGTGTCCCAGGCTTTGGCGTTAGCAGTAACAACTCTTCATAAGGAAATGGTTCTGGTGCTTGATGGAAGAGAGAGGCAGGAAGCAGGAGAGCAAGGTGTGGGCAGGGGAGAGTATGACTGCAGAAGGAGCCCAGCGGGGAGCGCTGTGCTGCTGGTTGAGGCTGGGCTGGGAGATTGGTGGGGCAGCAATTTCCCATCCAGGAGGGGCACAGGGCCTGTTCTGTGCTGAGAGAATGGTCTGGAGTGAGAGAATCTTAATCACAGGGGAAGGGGGAGTGGCTGCCCCAGCTCTCATCCCAGCCCAGCCCATCTCTTCCAAGGCCATACCTCCCACAACCCTACCACATGAGCATCCCTGAGCGGGTGTGCAGGGATGAGATGGGGGCTGCCCAGCATATACAGGAGGAAGCAGGTCAGACCTGCAGGGGCTGGGGGCCCCCACATCCCCCAGGGCATTTTCCCCAACCCATATCATATTCTGTATTTTATCACTGGCCCAAGTCTTTGCCACTGTGGTGACACTTTGTCCCCAGGTTATTAGGGGCCTGGTCACAGAGTGTCTGGATCTCAGTTGGCAGGGAAAATACTTCCCACGAACAGCTTTTTTTTTTGGGAGACAGAATCTTGCTCTGTTGCCCAGGTTGGAGTGCAGTGGCACAATCTCTGCTCACTGCAACCTCCGCCTCTTGAGTTCAAGCAATTCTTGTGCCTCAGCCTCCTGAGTAGCTGGGATTACAGGCATGCGCCACCACGACCAGCTAATTTTTTTTTTTTTTTTTTTTTTGAGATGGAGTCTCGTTCTGTTGCCTAGGCTGGAGTGCAGTGGCGTGATCTCGGCTTACTGTACCCTCCGCCTCTCAGGTTCAAGCGATTCTCCTGCCTCAGCCTCCTGAGTGGCTGGGATTACAGGTGTGTGCCACCATGTCCAGCTAATTTTTGTATTTTTAGTAGAGACGGGGTTTCACCATGTTGGTCAGACTGGCCTCGAACTCCTGACTCGTGATCTGCCTGCCTCGGCCTCCCAAAGTGCTGGGGTTACAGGTGTGAGATACCGCACCCAGCCTAATTTTTTGTATTTTTAGTAGAGATGAGGTTTTGCCATTTTGGCCAGGCTAGTCTCAAACTCCTGAGCTCAGGCAAAAGACCTGCCTTGGCCTCCCAAAGTGCTAGGATTATAGGCATGAGCCATCGGGGCTGGCCAGTCATGAATAGTTTTGATGGGGCAACCAGGGAACTAGCCCAGGGCTGTGGGATTCAGGTGGGGCCCAGGACCACAGGACGGACTGGGAAGCACTCTTAGGACTCTGCTGGTGCAAAGGGCGGGCTGCAGAAAGGGGCCTCAAAGTGGATAGAAGCACAGGGACTGGCACAGAGGCAGAAGGTGCCCTGACAAGGATGGGGTAGTGCATCAGTGGGGATCTAGGAAGTCTGAGCCTGACCACAGGCCTTGATGGGTTAGAAGACAATGAGCTCAGGGAGGGGCTGGGAACTGGAATCTAGTCCAGGATGGCTTCAAAACAGTACCCAGGCAAATTGGCAAGAGAGACAGCTCCAGTCTCCAGCCAGGCTGCAGCACCTGGCTAGCTGCAGTGGCTGGTAACCCTGGGGAACAGATCCATTTAGAGATACCAAGGAAGCCACTACAAGGACCCCAGAGTTGCGACATTAGTTGTGCCCATGCTTGAACTCCCATCTATCTGGCGACTAAGGCAAACCCCTGCACTAGTTCAGCCTATTCTGCCGGGCATCTTGAGAGTCACCTCCCCATAGTGTCTCTTCCACATCAAAAGGATGGGTGTTGAGGGTGGAACTCAGAGTGGCAGGACTTCCCCTGTCCTGGCTTGGAAAGGAAAGGGAAAACTGGAAAATTCTGACCCACCAGAGGACCTTGGCCTGGGTCTTCTTTTTGTCACCACCTGGTCTTTTGGCTCTCAGAGTCAAGAGACGGATGGTGAATTGGTCCCTGGGAGGGTGGATCCCAGGTTGGGATATGGAGAATAAGGATTAAAAGTGGAGTATCCTCAAGGAAAAGCAGCAGCGTGTACCTTTTTGGGTCTTCTACTTGATGGTTCTGGTTTGACCCCAGTGTCTCTCCCTGCATCCCCAATCCCACGGTCTGTCTAGAAGAAAGCACTTAGGGCTGAACATTTTTATCCTGACCTTTGGGAACCCCCATTATTTTCCCTTTACCAATTGCCCCCTTACTGCAGAAGATGCTGTGGTGTCACTGAGGCTTCACTTCCCTATGGCATCTGAAGAACAGAAAGAATGGTTCTGTCTGTCTAGTCCTCAAATACATTACGCCCCTGGGTTTGGGAATTTTTTTTTTAAAATCTTAAGTCTCAGTATTTAAATTTATGAATCTGTAAACTTATATAAATTATAAATTTATGAATATTTAAATATAATATTCCTACATAAAATTGTACAGATTACAAGTGTTCAACTTCATGTGTTTTCACAGACTGAATAACCCATGTAAACAGCATCCAGCAAGAAAAAGCGTGGCAGCTCATCTTCCTCATGCCTACTTCCAGTTTGGGGCAGTGTTTCATTTTGCTGAGAGATTACAGAGTCCTGAAACAGTCTGACACCAGGCTCCAAGTGGCAGTGGGATTCCAGAAGGCCAACATGAACTTGTGTCCAGCAATGCCAACACAGTGGCAGATACTTCTCTTTGGGGCTACTAGGGATGTGTTAATAACAGCCTCTGTGGGAGGGGCAGGGTATGTGGAAATAGGAGGGTTGTCTTGTTTTGGCTGCAAAGAATGTAAGGAAACAACTATGGGGGTAAAGAAATTCTTAAGAGCTTGGGTAAGATGACCTTGATCTAATCTTGGATGTGCTAAGACCCCAGCATCTGCACCTTCAGAGGGAAGTCAGGGAGGGAGAGGTGGGGTTGGTGTTTCTCATGGGTACCAAGGCAAGACCAAGATCCTGGATTCCTGACCCACACCAAGAAAAAAAGTCACATACTCTCAAGTAAATCTCTAAATGTCTCAATTTCCCCAGCTGCAAAACAAAGGGGATGGCCTCTCCGTGTCTCTCGGCATCCACGAACCCATTACAAGCATCTCAGGACAACCAGCACTCACCTTCAAACTCCAAGATGCTCCCCAATGATCTTTACTACCTGGTATCTGTATCCTTGTGTCATTCCCTTCCACATATTATCAGTGTTGGTGTATGTGAATAACAGGATACAAATGATGGTATGTCATTTCTGAGATTAGGTCATAAAATTCTTTGCACCTCCATCTTGGTTGATCTCTTCCTCTCAAGCCAGCTACCATGTCTTGAGCAGCACTATGGAGAGGTCCACGTGACAAGGAATGGAGGCTTTTGCCGGCACCCACTTGAGTGAGCTTGGAAGCTGATCTTCCAGCCCAAGGCAAAGCTTCAAGTGACTGAAGTTCTGGCTGATACCATGACTGCAACCTCATGAGAGACTCTGAGCCAGAACCAGCCAGATAAGACATTCTCTGATTCCTGACTCCCAGAAATTGTGCAAGATAATAAATATTTGCTGTTTTAAGCTGCTTAGCTTTAGGGGTAACTTAGTAACAATAAATAAATAATACAATCCAGTCTTCCACCCATCTCCTAGGTTCCTAGGTTGTTGGGAAAGCCCTCAGGGAGCCTGTATCCCTGATTCTGGCCTTCAGAGCACTCCGCTCCCACATTCAGTGTCTGAGTGGTATGCCTGAGTTGGCTTCTACTGGCTCATAAGGGCTGACTGTTATTACACATTCAGGAATTTGGTGAGCCAGATGATGTTGCACTGGCAATTTGAAACCAGCCACGGTGGGAGTTTTTGTGCCATGGAAAGAGACAAATGCTACAAATCACTTCCCTCCCCCAGCCAATTGTCAAACATTTACCAGCACATCACTGCCCTTAATTATCCCCATCTCTGTCTCTTTAAAATATTATTATGTATTTCAAGTTTAAAGACTAACATAACCACCTGTATACTAATCACCCAACTTAAGAACTGAAGCACTCATCAGTTCAGCACTCATCAATTTAACGTCCCCAATACCCCTCATTTCATGACTGCTTCCTTTCCCACCTGAACCAAATCATCATTCTGAATTTTCTGTTTGTCAATGCCATCCCTTTTTTTTTTTGTACTTTTACTATATATAGATGTGTTCCTAAACAATATATTGTACCATACTTTGTGATGGTGGTGGGTACTACACGTTTTCAAATTTTATATAAATGGTATCTTAAAGTATGTTTTCCCCTACATCCTGCTTTGTCACTCAATATTGTTTGTGAGTCATGTTGATGTGATCTGCTGTATTTCATTTACTTTTACTTATATGTAGAATTCCACTGTATGACTATACCATAATTTATTGATCCACTCTCCTGTTGGTGGGCATTTAAGGTTATTTTGTTTTGTTTTTGCAACTATTAACAAACAGCTAGACATTTTTACTCATGCCTCTTAACATGTATGAAAGTTTCTCTAATATATTTTCCTAGGAATGGAATTGCTGGGTCATAGAGTATACACTTTTTCAAGTTAACTAGAGAATCCAAATTGCTCACCAGAGTTGCTATACTTCACATCAAGAATATTTCTAGCAGCTTTATTCATAATTGTCCCCAAACTGGAAAGAATTCAAATTCCAATCAATAGAAGAATGCAGAAATAAATTATGGTGTATCTATACAATGGAATACTACTTAGCAATACAAAGGAACAAACTACTTCTACATGCAGCAACATGGATGGATCTAACATGTATGTTGAATGAAAGAAACCAAAAATTATATGAAATCTACAACAGGTTAAACAAACCTGTAATGAAAAGCAGTAAAGATAAAGGTACCTTAAGGAGGGAGGCATAAAGTGGGAAGGGGCAGGAAGGAACCCACTGGGGGTTCTGGAGAGATTCTATGTCTCGATGTGGGTGGTGGTTACCCCGGTATACACTTAAGATTTGTGCACTCTGGCCAGGCACAGTGGCTCACGCCTGTAATCCCAGCACTTTGGGAGGCCGAGGCAGGCACGAGGTCAGGAGATCAAGACCATCCTGGCTAACATGGCAAAACCCCGTCTCTACTAAAAATACAAAAAATTAGCTGGGCGTGGTGGTGGGTGCCTGTAGTCCCAGCTACTCGGGAGGCTAAGGCAGGAGAATGACATGAACCCGGGAGGTGGAGCTTGCAGTGAGCCTAGGCAACAAAGCAAGACTCCATCTCAAAAAAAAAAAAAAAAGATTTGTGCACACTATGCATTGTCTTCTCTCCATTAAAAAATGTGAAACATAAAAGCACACACCAAAGTAGCTGAACCAGTTTACGCCCTCACTGGCAGTGATCCTGCTACTGGGACAGTAAGACTTATCATTTTTTCCATTTGAAAAGTGTGGCATGGCATCTGACAGCGGTTTCATGTGCATTTCCTTGGTTATTGATGAGGTGGGCATCCACTGATGTTTATTGGCCATTTGGATTTTCACTTGTGTCAACTGCCTATTCCCATCTTTTGCCCATTTTTCTATGGAGTTGTGTTTTTTCCTCATTGATTATAGAAGTTCTTATATAGTCTGGAAACTAGTTCTTTGTAAATACATGGATTGGAGATATCTTCTTCCAGTCTATGGCTTATCTTTTCAAGCTTTAAACAGTATCTTTGGCCGGGTGGTTGCTCACGCCTAATCCCAGCACTTTGGGAGGC
>NW_012106908.1:1244825-1247565 GCF_000951045.1 Mandrillus leucophaeus
AGGCGCCCGCCACCTCGCCCGGCTAATTTTTTTTGTATTTTAGTAGAGACGGGGTTTCACCGTGTTAGCCAGGATGGTCTCGATCTCCTGAACTCGTGATCCGCCCGTCTCGGCCTCCCAAAGTGCTGGGATTACAGGCTTGAGCCACCGCGCCCGGCCGTGAATCCTTTTCTTATCTTTTGCAACCAGGAAATTATTTCCTCCCATCAAACTTCTCTCTTCTTTTAGCTCTCTGCCTCCTGCAGAAGCACTGAACACCTGGGCATATAAAAGACTATAAAGTCTCTCCTGTCTCCCTAGTACATATATTTAACATGTAGTCCAGCTAATTATAGTTGGACTTAAAATCAGTATTGTAAGTCTGGGGCTTGACTGCAGAGACAGTGCCAGGCATAGCTGGGCTCAAAGGCTGTTTGTTGACTGGGAGAATAGATAATGCTGCCTATTTGTTTCTGCTACTTCTGCCAGTGACCAGCTGTGGGGACTTGACCAAGTCATTTAATATATTCACCTCTGTCACTTTCCACACCCTGCCTTGTGGATTATGGTCACCTTCAGAGGGACTATTCTTCCTGTATGACCTGCAGGCCTAGCCAAGTCCGGGCAGGGAGCAAGGACTCGCCCACACTTGAGGTCATGACTGCATTTGGTCAAAATTACCTCTTCTCTCAACATCTGCAGTCAGCTCTGGGGTCATTCACAGATAAGCAAACACATAAGCATGCTGGAAGTTTTATTCTCACCTGGTTAAGACTTCAGGCTCTAAAACCAGAAGATTGCCTCGGTTTGAGTCCTTGCTCTGACACTTTTAGCTGGGAGTCTTTTGGCAAGTTACTTAACTTCTTTGAGCTTCAGTCTCATCTGCAAAATGAGGTAACATAGGAAAAGCACGTAGAACTTTCCCACGCACGTAGTAAGTGGTCAGTGAAGACAAGCTATTATTACCTGCAACAGAAAGTTTAGGAAGAGAGACTTTAGGCAGCAGCAATTTCTGTTCCAAGTCTCTTGATGCCTTCATTTTCTTATGGTTGAGAGTTTTGAAATATGAAAGGGCTTCCAGACACCCATTCCTCTGGGCACTATTCTGGGTTTCAGATTCTTATCTCGCTCAGCTTTTGGGTCAGAGAGGAGGAAAGGATGTCAGGGATCACAAACTGGCAGCCAGTGAGCTGCATGGGACCCCTGGACATGCTGGGCTTGGCTCTTTTCATTTGAATTAATAACCAATATTAAAATTTACATTTAAGATTTCACTTAAAAAGTATTTCCAGCTTTTCTTGAAAGATTTAACTGGGCTGGGACCTCATCTCTACATGGTGCCCACCAGCTAACAGCCCTTTTGGGTGTGCCTTGGGCCTTCATTGCTGTCGCCCACCCTCACTTGGCTCCTGTGCTGTAGGCATCTGAGTGTGGCACCCTCTCAGAAGCAGCTGTCCTAAGCTGCTT
Organism: Mandrillus leucophaeus; assembly: GCF_000951045.1. Taxonomy (NCBI): domain Eukaryota; kingdom Metazoa; phylum Chordata; class Mammalia; order Primates; family Cercopithecidae; genus Mandrillus; species Mandrillus leucophaeus. Next base: position 1,246,272 of record NW_012106908.1, read on the forward strand.
ATGGGCCAGGACAAGACTCAGGGGTAGGCTACTCCTGGAGAAAGTATGGCTCAAGAGAGAGGGGTCCCAGCGAAGTTGCTCCTGCCTTGTTCCTGCAGTCATCACCTTTTCTGCTCATGACCTTAGCAACCCAAAGAAGCTCCTGTAAGTAGACCAGGTGGATGGAGACTGGCCATCTCCCACTGTCACTCACCCCTCTTGCACTTCTACTCTTACACTCACCACCCTTCCCCGCTTAATCCTTCTGAAACACTAGACTATACCATCAGCTTCCTCTTTCTCCATCACCTCAGGCAGAAACTGACAGTTACCTGCCCCTCTCCCCTTAGCCATTAGATCAAGCCCAGGAAGACGGCAGCACCATCTTCCCTAAGTGCCAGGAAGGGACCGGAGCATAGTTAGTGCTTATTAAATAGTATCATGATAACATGACACATGTAAAACACTTAGCAATGCTCAATAAACTCTGGTCCCCTTCCTCCCCACTCCAGTCCCTTGTTTTCCCCCTTTTCTGTCCAACCTCTTCTAAGTCTCCAGTAACACCTTAAACCAGACCTGACAACTGCCAACCCCTTTTACAATTCTCTAATAGTTTCCTCCTGTCTGCAGAATAAAAGCCCCTTACAAACCGGGCCCAAGCTTCCCTCCGGCGGTATCAGGTCGCATCATCCTCAGTCCTGGTCAGAGGGAGCCGCTCCATGCCGTCCTCCCTCTCTGCCTTTGCTTGGTCTCCCGCCTGGAATGCCATCTCCTCTTCTGCGCTTGCCTGAGGTTTCCGGTCCGCCCCTGCTCCAGGTGCCCCAGGACGACTGCCCTGGAGCCCTCGCCCTGTCCATTGCCCTATTTCTGTGAAACTTTCTATCGCAGTCTGTCGGGAGCGCCGGAAGCGGTTTCCCCGGAGCTCTCCGGTCCAAAGAGGACCAGTGATGTCTTTGGAACTTTCTGGAATGTCCTGACTCTCGCGGCCCCCTCTGCAGCGCACGGAGCAGTGGGTCTAAAGTGAGCGCGCCTCCTGGAGCCCGGGGGCTACGGTTCCGACCGAGGATGCAGGGCTGGCTCTCGCCCCGTAGAGATCCCTGGAATAGGAGCGCGGACAGTAGGCTGTGCTGCCTAAGCGATCGCCGCCGCTCGCAAGGGCTTGTAAATCGTGCCCTCTTTTGTCAGAGGGAAACTGAGGCCCAGGGCAGACAGTGCCTCCGCTAGGGGTTACTTAGGTGAGTGGCGCGCTCAGGCTTCGGCCTCTGGCCCCCCAGGGGATGGCTGTGGCCAGTAGCGGCGGCGGTCCCCGCCGGGT
>NW_012106908.1:1250420-1251566 GCF_000951045.1 Mandrillus leucophaeus
ATATCTTCTTCCAGTCTATGGCTTATCTTTTCAAGCTTTAAACAGTATCTTTGGCCGGGTGGTTGCTCACGCCTAATCCCAGCACTTTGGGAGGCCGAGGTGGGTGGATCACAAGGTCAGGAGTTCGAGACCAGCCTGGGCAACATGGTGAAACCTTGTCTCTACTAAAAATACAAAAATTAGCTGGGTGCAGTCGCAGGCACCTGTAATCCCAGCTACTCTGGAGACCGAGGCAGAAGAATTGCTTGAGTCCAGGAGGCAGAGATTGCAGTGAGCCAAGATTGCGCCACTGCACTCCAGCCTGGGTAACAGAGAAAGACTTTGTCTCAAAACAAACAAACTCTTTTAGTAAAGCAAAGTTTTAAATTCCAGTGTGGTCAAATGTAGTGTCTTCCTTTACATCCTGTGCTTATTGTTCCAAGTTTACGAGGTAAAAAAAAAAATTCTCCTATATTTTCTTCTAAAAAAAATTCTAAGTAAAGCTTTTCAGAAGTGTATTCTTTACTTTTGTGTAAGATGAAAGGTGGGGCCAATCCACTCTTTTTTTTTTTTTTGAGATGGAGTCTTGCTCTGTCACCCAGGATGGAGTGCAGTGGCGAGATCTCAGCTCACTGCAAGCTCCGCCTCCCTGGTTCATGCCATTCTCCTGCCTCAACCTCCCGAGTAGCTGGGACTACAGGTGCCCACCACCATGCCTGGCTAATTTTTTGTATTTTTAGTAGAGATGGGGTTTCACCGTGTTAGCCAGGATGGCCTCAATCTCCTGACCTGGTGGTCCGCCCACCTCAGCCTCCCAAAGTGCTGGGATTACAGGCATGAGCCACAGTGCCCTGCCCCAATCCACTCTTTTATCCCACTTAAAAGGAACTTGAGAAAACAAAAGAACATGGTTTCTTCTGTACAGAGCTTGGCAAAACTTGAGCAGAGACTGTGTGTGTCTACCTTGTGGTCTTCAGTTCCTAAGTGAATTCCTTTTTTTTTTTTTTTTTGAGACGGAGTCTGGCTCTGTTGCCCAGGCTGGAGTGCAATGATGCAATCTCAGCTCACTGCAACCTCCGCCTCCCGGGTTCACGCCATTCTCCTGCCTCAGCCTCCCGAGTAGCTGGGAGTACAGGCGCCCGCCACCTCGCCCGGCTAATTTTTTTT
>NW_012106908.1:1256100-1291503 GCF_000951045.1 Mandrillus leucophaeus
GCCCTGTGGGGGCGGCCGGTGGGGCCTCCGAGCCGCACTGCGGCCTCTGGGCGGTCTCGAGCGTTACGTCCAGACGGGAGCTGACTGGACATAAAGGAGCACCGGCGCCCGGAACGTTTCTTTCTCACACTGCCGTCGCACTGGAGACCCGAAGCTGGGGACGCTGGAAACTCACCCCCTCCGCGGGTCTCTTTCGCACCCGGCGCGCGGTGGGGGGGCCCGGGCGGGACGGGGCGGGGCTACTGACTACGTAGACTCGGTGATCCCTGGATAGCCCCACGACGGCGGCGGTCTGGGCCCCTTTAAGGTGTAGGGATCAAGCCCCTCGTGCGGCTTCCCAATCCCGGGCAGGTCACGTGGCTTCACACCTTCGCTTGGCGCCCGAGAGGGAGTCCTGAGGGCGGGGCTGACCAGGTAGTGTGGCGCGAGGGCGGAAGACTGGCGGGGCTTCGAGCCCGGGAGACCCGCGGGGCTAGCGGCTTTGAGGTGGGTCCTGGGGCATGGGCGGGAGAGGGGTAGGGTTGCAGGCTGCGGAGGTGGCACAGGCGGGGAGCGACCAGAGCCCTCTCTGGGCTGTGCTGTCCGGACCCTCAGCCTGGCGAGCGGGTGCATGTGGCCTCGCGTTCTGGTCATTCTCCTCAGTACAGGACGAGGTCAGGTGCCCAGACTCAGGGGCGGCCTCAGGTTTGGCGGAGCAGCGGCTGGGGCCCTGGACGGGTCGCTTCCCGGATGACGAGCTGGTTGGGCAGACCAGTGCCCGCCTGGAGTCACCCGGGAGTGGGGGGGACTCACCCACAAAGGGGCCCTCACCTTGGGGTGTCCCACCCGGCATCATTCCCCGGAGCTTTTTCATCTCTCGTGGGTTCTTCATAGCTTGAGACGACCGAGGCTTTGCTGCCTCATTTCTAGGGGACCCAGCGAGGCCAGAAGGCCCTGTGAGCGGCGCCGTGCTGACCCCGTGACCGAGAAAAGCCAGGCGGACCCCTGGGCTCTTGGGTGCCTTCGTGGGCGGGTGCTTATTTTTCGGGGGGCATTTTGCTTCCTGCAGCCCTGGTCCCTTGCACCGTGCTGTTAGCTGGGGTTCCTTCCATGGGGAAGAGAGTCGGGAGCCGAATTCGCTCTTAGAAGCCGGGGTGCCTCCAGCCAGGCCCTCCTGGGAGGAGGCCGCGTCCCTCCTCCCCCGCCCCGCGCCTGCAGCCCCGGCCCTGACTGATGCCGCATTTCTCTGGCAACCGCTTCCCTTGGTCTCCCTGGCTACCGCCCTGCCTCCCCGCGCTCTCTCCTGGCACCTGAGTCAACTACTGGGCTGTGTCGTTCGTGGGGAAGAGGGGCAAGTGGGTGGGGTTCCTATTCTGGAAGGCACAGGTGGACTGCCCGCCTCTTGCCTGCCCCTCAGGTGACGGTGCGGTCCCTTGCCAGCCGTAAGTGTCTGGTAAGGACAGTTTGCACCCTGAAGCTCATGTTCCTTTTGACTCTAGGGACACATGCTGGGTTAAAAAATAAAAATATATTCGAACAGGACCCAACCTTGGAAACCTCAAGTCGGTGATTGTTTTCCTGGTTGTTTTTTTGCATAGTTAGAAAAGCCTGTGGAACTCAGTGGGGCTATTGGCTGTCAGAAAACCCTGAGGACGGTGTTTTGGGGACTTATCACTGGTCTTTTATTTGGCCTCATTGAGCACATGGAGCTTGTGGCCGAACTGTATTCCCAGAGCACGTTGTTGTAGAGTTTGGTTATTTATTTATTTATTTGTTTATTTTTGAGACGGAGTCTTGCCCTGTCACCCAGGCTAGAATGCAGTGGTGTGATCTCGGCTCACTGCAACCTCCGCCTCCCGGTTCAAGCGATTCTCCTGCGTCAGTCTCCTGTGTGGCTGGGATTACGCGCCACCATGCCCGGCTAATTTTTGTATTTTTAGTAGAGACAGGGTTTCACCATGTTGGTCAGGCTGGTCTCGAATTGCTGACCTCGTGATCTGCCCGCCTCGGCCTCTGAAAGTGCTGGGATTACAGGTGTGAGCCACATCGCCTGACCCAGTGTCGCTTTTTAAATTTTTTGTCAGGGCGATTTAAACTTTGGGTGGCCTGGCAGTGCCTGCTCGGTTTATAGAAGTAGAATTTGGAAGTTGACTACTCCGTATGTAAGTCAACCTTTGTAATAAAAAAGTATGGCTGGGCGCCATGACTCAGGCCTGTAATCCCAGCAGTTTGGGAGGCTGAGGCGTGCAGATCACCTGAGGTCAGGAGTTCAAGACCAGCCTGGCCAACAAAGTGAAATCCCGTCTCTCCTAAAAATACAAAAATTAGCCGGGCGTGGTGGTGGGCACCTGTAATCCAAGCTACTCGGGAGGCTGAGGCAGGAGAATCGCTTAAACCCAGAAGTGGAAGTTGCAGTGAACCGAGATCGTCCACTGCACTCCAGCCTGGGCAACGATCGAGACTCTGTCTCAAAAAAAACAAAACAAAACTTGGCTTCCCTCCTCTGAAGGGTTTGTCTTGTAAACAACTCCGTGGTCTAAGCTCCCATGTGTGGGAGGGAGGTTGTACCAGCCTGTGCAGCACATCGGAGGTTGGAGAGCTGATGCTTGTAAATAATCATGGAAACGTTTGCAGTTTGGGTTAAGCTATAGGCGTTTGATACAGGAATGGTTCTCTGGGCTTATTCTTCCACTGTAGTGCACAAACCAGTGCCCATGAAGCAAAAAGTGGAGGAGGAAGATAAAGTAGTAAGACTCCAGGCTCAGTACCAAACTTAACTAGTGAGCTAATGATAACAGCTGCCTTAATAAGCATTTTCACTGACCATAACCATTAATTTTATTCTTAGTCTTTAAAATGGGTTGCAAACTCAAACCCTACCGGGGCCAGAGGTAACATAAATGAGCAAAGGAGGAGGAAGGAAAAGTAATGGCTTCTGAACTGCAGAGTATATGCCTCCCTGAATGGAGCAGCCGCTAGCTGATTGTTGCCCAGCAAAACTGTGGGCCCAGAGTTGGTGGATCTTTGACTTGCTTCTAAACTGGCTATCTCTATTTTGATGAATCTCCTGACTTTTAAATGTAGCATTAAAAAAATTTTAAATGCTATGGACCAAATGTAACAGGTCTTTAATGTTGGATTCAACCTGAAGGCTAGTTTGGAGTCTGTCTTAAAACATCCCTTTTGGATTTCCCCGCTATTTTGCAGAAAAGGAAACAGGGTTAGAAATCAAGTCACAAGGCTGTTAAGTGATGGAATTTAGTGTGAACCTAGGTCTTTCTGGTGCCATAGTCCAGCGTATTATGTGTGTTCTGTTATGTCAGAGGATCAAGGGGTTATCGGTGGCATACATTGTAGAAAATGGTCTGGGAGCTGGTCACATTTATAGGCAAAGTGAACCTTAACTGCATTGACAGGAGTCCCAGTTGCTGTAGAAGTCAGTGTGGGTCTTCTGAGTGTTAGTACAGCAGTGCTGATGTCAGAAGGAATGTGCTGTGTCTATCATTCCACAATGTATGTCAGAGCAGTTAGCTGATCCTGAGAGCCAGAGGTCTGGAGATGGCAGGCTCCTCCCACTGTGGGAGTGACCCTCCCAACCCTCTGCACAAAAGACTCCTTTTTTCAGGACAGTTAAAATTTCAGTAACTTTTTCTGTCTGAGGCAAGGCAAATTTGAAATTACATAATTGTTTTAAGACCCGTGAAAGTAAAATAGAGCTTACTAAATCTCACTTTGTCTGTCTTAGCTAAGATTCCCATAATGCTGTCTCTCAAATTTCCAGGAAGAATTAATAAAGGTTAAAAAAATTTTTTAAAAGCAGTATGTGGTAAAATCTTCTGAGATAAGCTCCCAGGGCATAAAATAGCCCTGCCCCAGAAATGAGGGACTGGGGTTTCAATTCTGGATAAAACTTAGAATCCCAGCATTGTACACAACCAAACTTATAGATGTAAAGGGGTATGTATATTTTTTTCCTATATTGCATTTCCAAGAAATTTTTTTGTTTTTTTTTTGAGATGGAGACTCACTCTGTCGCTCAGGCTGGAGTGCAGTGGCGCGATCTCGGCTCACTGCAACCTCCGCCTCTGGGGTTCAAGCAATTTTTCTGCCTCAGCCTCCCAAGTAACTGGGACTACAGGCACGCACCACCATGCCCGGCTAATTTTTGTATTTTTGGTAGAGGTGGGGTTTCAACATATTGGCCAGGCTGGTCTCGAACTCCTGACCTTGTGATCTGCCTGCCTCGGCCTCCCAAAATGCTGGGATTACAGGTGTGAGCCACTGTGCCTGGCTGCATTCTCAAGGATTTAAAGGAGTAAAAAGCATATTCAGAGCTTGTGCCAAAGAATTTTTTTCTGTGAGAATGCAAGCTAGATAGCTTTTTTTCTGTCAGACACAAGCTAGATAGCTTTCTTACCTGTGTCCTGGAAAGTTTTTGGAAAGATGAAAACTTTAAAATGTTACTTGCTTCTAGCTGCTTCTTAGCAACCTTTACCAGCAAAGCACTCAGCTATGAGTTCAGTGTTTGTGGATTTGGGGGTGTGGAGTGTACTGGGGAGGGGAAGAGTGAGGTGACTAAAGCAGCTTTCTGCTGGTATTATTTTTGCATTTATAATGTTAGGTGTTGTCTGTGCAAACTTTCTTATTCATTGGTTTCAGGTCCCTTAGCTAAATGATTATTTTCTAAAGTTATGTTTATTTTAAAGGAAAATTAGATTATTTGTACTTCTGTCTTACAGTTTGAGACAAATGGACACCAAACCTAAATATTAATGTTTAGACTGTTGTCTTTAGTAGCTAGTGGTGGAGGCAGTAAAAGAATCATGGAATCAAATAACAAATTATTTTTTTCTGCTATGGAGAAGTTGTGCTAATCTCATCCTGTTCTGCAAATCTGCTTTTCCTAGACAGTATATAAACTGTACTGGCTCTGGGGAGAATTTGCCAGAAAGCCCCTGAGGCTAAAGGGTTGGAAGGAGTTTGTACCTAGAGGTTATGGTAGAGGAGGTTATGTAAAGAATTTTGCTTCTCGTTTGAATTAAGACCAAGAAGCACTGATTGCACCCTTTACCGTTTCTTAAGCCTTTTAAGATTTTATTATTAAGATTGTTTTTGAAGGCCGGGCGCGGTGGCTCAAGCCTGTAATCCCAGCACTTTGGGAGGCCGAGACGGGTGGATCACAAGGTCAGGAGATCGAGACCATCCTGGCTAATACGGTGAAACCCTGTCTCTACTAAAAAAATACAAAAAACTAGCCGGATGAAGTGGCAGGCGCCTGTAGTCCCAGCTACTCGGGAGGCTGAGGCAGGAGAAGGGTGTAAACCCGGGAGGCGGAGCTTGCAGTGAGCTGGGATCAGGCCACTGCACTCCAGCCTGGGTGACAGAGCGAGACTCCGTCTCAAAAAAAAAAAAAAAAAAAAAAGATTGTTTTTGAGACAAGGTCTTACTCTATCACCCAGGCCGGCGGGCAGTGGTGCAATCACAGTTTACTGCAGCCTCAAAGCTCCCTGGCTCAAGGGATCCTTCAGTCTCAGCCTCCCAAGTAGCTGGGTCTACAGTCATTCAACATGCTTAGCTAAGTTTAAAAATTTTTTTCTTCGAGATGGGGTTTCACTGTGTTGTCCAGGCTCATCCTGGGCTCAAGCCATCCTCCTGCCTCAGCCTCCCAGAGTGTTGGGATTACAGGTATGAGCCACCATGCAGGCTCTTAAAGTCTTTTGGTCACTATGAACTTTGCTTCCTTTGCACCCAACATTGCAGTTTTGGAAATGCCCTTAGCTTTTTCCTGCATTGTTGCAACCTGTTTTTTAGTTAAACCTGCTTATGAGAGTATCTCATCTTCTGTGAGCACAGGTTCTGTAGACCGAAGGTTTTTATGTTGAAGATAGGACCCACCCCAACAGTGCATTTCTCAGTCATAGTAAACTAGCTGAAAAAGAATGAAGTAAAATGTGCATGATGTATGTAATATTTCCTATTTTCATAGGAAAATTGTCTGACTTGCTGTTAAAAGTTAGTATCCAAATTTCAGAGTGCTAAATTCACATTGTAGATGTAATTTCCAATGAATTTTGTTAGGTGTCATTTTAAAGCCCAATGTTAGGGATTCTTTTGCCACCCTAATATATAATGTGGTTTTGATTAACTTGGACCTGGGAGGATTCCTGACTGAATGGTGTTGAGCTTTACTTTCAGTAGTTCAGGAGAACACTTAGGCGTGGATAACCTTTGAATTTTATTTTATTTTTTTTTTTGTATTCCTGAATGGTGGAACAGTCCTTTTAAATTGTGAGTTAACACTCTTTGTTTTGATTTAAGGCATTCCTGATGAGTTCCCTTGAGGTAACAGGAGAATCCCCAGAGGGCAGGTCTAAAGGTTGGTTTGTATGCTAAAAATGGGTCATAGTTGCAAGTAGCTATTGATTCTGGGAGTAACTTCACTAATAGTGTTACTGGTTTCTTTATTCTTGGCCAGCATAATATGCTGCTTTATGTACCATCCTGACAGATTTAGCCCCACTGCGTACAATCCCCTTTGATAAAAGTGTGGGGGTAGCTCTCCTCTGTTGGAAGAGAACAGTTACTTTGAAGGGCAGGTTGGTTTTTTTGTGTCTTTTTACAGAACATTTAATCTCTTACTACTTAACACCTGTGCTCTCTGCATTCTGGCTTTGTGCTCCTGGGTTCTGGCCCTTCCATCATCTGTCTGTCTCCCGTGTGTCTGCCCTTTCTCCTGAGGCTTTTTTTTTTTTTTTTTTTTTTTTAAGCTGTAATCTTGGAATTGTTTTGAAGCTCAAAACGTGTTAGAGACCTGTCTCCTACGTATAACTTAAAGTTGACACCAAAGCCAGATTATAATCTCTGACATCCTCTTTTCATGGACTAGGAGAATTAAGTTTAGAATGAAAAGTGATTACCCTAAATTTATACTGTGAGCAGGAAATAAAGACAGAACTAGAACCCGGGTTTTCTCATTTCTACAGTAGTACTTTTTCTAAAATTCATACACTCTCACCTCTGCTGTGTTGCTCTCTTATTGTACTTAAAATGTCCATTTGGTTTGTAAGACTCTAGCTTCCTTTTTCTTTTTTTCTTATCTGATCAATCTTGTCTTGTCTTGGTACTTGCAGGTTTCCTTTTCTCCCCAAATGCCACATTCTTCACAGTTCAACCCTGTTGGATCATTCCTGTCTCCTTATATATACAGGAGGCCCATGTGTTCTGTAGAAGCAAGCACCAGTTAGTTGTCTGTTGTGTGCCCAAGTTTTAGATTGAGTTCTTTAGCTTTGGTTGTTCTAAAGACTTATACTTGTGATTGGACTACGGAATGCATGTGTCTGAGGTATGTTAAACCCAACAGATATAAAAACAGAACCAATTTCTTCCTTTTCCTCATCAGAAATAACATCAGAACTAGGCAGGTAAAAGATTTGAAGGTTATTGCCAAAACAGGCGTAGTGTGTGGGGGGTGGGAAGGACATTCTAAGCGAAAGGAATAACGTGTAAGGACAAGGAGATATGAAACAGGGCTATTTTTAGGCAACTAGAAGTACAATATTGATAGAATTTTAAGCACAAGGGATACTAGCCTATGACCTAGTGATCCACTTGTGTTCCTATATGCAAGAGAAGTGAGTACATATGAGTATAAAAAGGCATGCACAAGAATATTCACAGCAGTTTTATTCATAATATTTAAAATCTGAAGAAAAGGCAAGCTGGTTATGGTGCCTGTAGCACCAGCTACTGGGGAGGCTGAGGCAGGAGAGTGCCTTGAGCCTAGGAGTTCAAGACGGGTCTGGACCACATATCCAGACCCTGTCCCTAAAAGTAGGACAAAACAATAAACGCCTGTTATGTTGGGTCCCCCCCAGACAGTGCCCAAATTAGATGATTGACTAGGAAGATTCACAGGACTTAGCGTATAGTGGTACTCATAGCTAAGCTTACAGCTAAAGGACACAGAGAAAAACCATCAAAGGGAAAAGGCACATTGGGTGAAGTCTGGTACAAGCTTCCAATATTCCTTTCCCGGGACAGTTAAACAGGACATAGTTTAATTCCTTACAACTGACAACATATGTAAAATGTCGCCAGCCAGAATAGCTTGTTAGAATCTGGGCACCCAGAGGGAGAGAGACAGAGAGAGAGTGTGTGCGTGTATGTGTCTGAGGAATGGTTAAATAGGTAGCCTCTGCCTGAAATGTACCAAAATTTCAGACTCCGGGAGGAAAGCCCATGTTCAGCATAAACCATATTGTTTGTTCATTTTGGGTATAGTAAGTCACTCAGTTCTGGGAATGGTGGGAACTCAAAATTTAAGTTCCCAGATGGTAGCTAAAAGACACCAGTCAGACCTGTTACTTTAAATCTTTTCTGTACAACCTTGAGCAGGAATATGGATAAATACATATATCCACATCTATTAATATGTAGTACTGCACAGTAATAAAAACCACTGTTCTATACTTCAATGTGTAGACATATCAGATACTAAGTTAAGTGGGGGAAAAAAGACCCAAAAGAATACCTACATGATTGCATTTATAAGAGGTTCAAAAATAGGCAAAACTAATTGGTAACAACAGAAGCCTGAATAGTAAACTCTTTGGGGATAGTGTGGGAAAGGGCACAGGGGAACCTTATAGAGTGTTGGAAATGTTCTTTATCTTGCTATGTGTGGTGGTTGCTCCGGTATATACAGATAAGTGAATCTTGATCAAGATACATATTCATAACTAGTGCCCTTTTATTGAGAGAGAACACACAACAGAATAAAGTAGGAATAGACTAGGAGGGTTCTAACTTGGCCACTAAGCTGAAGTCAGACCATGAAGGGTTTTATATGCTATTGATAAGGAACTTGGCCTTTACTCTGTGGCAGCAGTTCTCCAAGCTAGGTCTGTGCCTGCCTAGTGCTCACCAAAACCCTTTAAGAGGCCACAAAGTCAGAAGTATTTTTATAATTCTAAGACATGGTTGATTTATCCTCCCCCACCCCACTGTGTTGACATTTGTACCGATAGTGCAAAAGCAATGGGGGTGAGTAAAACAGCTGGCACGTAGCAGGAATCAGGGCAATGTCATTAAACTGTGGTAGCAGCCATTGTATTTTTCATGCTACACATTCCCAGAAAAGCCGGTGTCACTTACAAATGTCCTTGAGGAAGCAGTAAAATTAATTTCATTAAATCTCAGCCCTTGAATATATGCCTTTAATATTCTGTGTGACAAATGAGAAGTCAGTATAAAGTACTTTTACTTCATATCCAAGTATGGTGATTATCTGGAGGAAAAGTGTTTATGTGACTGAGTTTCAAGAATAAGCCTCTTTTTTTCCTTGAAACACCTTTTTATCTTTACCAGAAGAACAACTAACAAACTATGGTTATTGAACTTTGGGTATTTGGCAGACATTTTCTTGAAAATGAACAAAGTAATCCAGTCACTTCATAAGAAATAACTCACTATATTTGTTGCCACTGATGCAATTTGAGCACTGAAAGAAAAAAAAAAAGAATTTTGGAAGACCTTTATCTGCCACCACATGAGCTTGACACTTGCCCCAATACTTAAAGACCCCTGATGAGATTGGTGGTACTATTTACTATTAACTAGTATGTCAACATCTGTTATATTTGCATAATTCAGGCAGTATTTGTCAAATGACTAACATATGATAGAAAATCAGATAGGCGTAAAAGATCCATCCAAAATGCAAGATTGACCCATGTGTTTTAATGTAACAGCATATGAAGAGTACATATGGTTTCAGATTCCATATTGTAACTAATCTTTAAGAAGTTACCATTTGTTGAGAATTTTGGTGTAGTATTAATAGCCACAGTTGTCTGAAAATGGTATTAAAATACTCCTTTTTCCAGCTACGTATCTGTGTGAGGCTGGATTTTCTTCATATACTTCAACCAGAATAACACATGACAACAAATTAAATACAGAAACAGACCAGAAAATCCCACTATCTTATATTAAACCAGATAGTAAAGAGATTTGCAAAAATGTCAATGCCACTCCATAAATTATTTTTTGTCTTGGAAAATCATTGTGTTAATATGTAATAGGTTTTTTTAATGATTAATAAATCTACCCCTTTTGTATTTCTAGTGGGTGCATATTGATATGACCTACTTACACAAAAAGCTTTTGAGTAATTAAAATTGAAAGTACTTAAAATTACCTCAGTAATTTTTAAGAGTATAAAGGAGTCCTGAGACCAACATGGTTGTGGACCAATGCCCTCTGGAGTAGGTGATTAGATTTGTACTTTCCAAAGATCCTGTAAGAATATCCAGGTAGGAATGAAGACCTCTTAAAAGGCTCAGGAAATGTCCATAGGATTTGATAAGGCACAGTGAACTTGGTTTGAAAAAAAAGTGTTTCAGAATAGCATGTGTGGAAAGGGAGAGAAGCATCTGATGCTTGCCTTCAAGGATTAAAGAGATGAGTAAAGGCGGTAGAGATGGGGTACTCTATACAGAAGGCTGATGGGGATGCTAGGGAAAGACAGGCTGGCTACTAAAGAGCAGGGTTAAGAAAAGTTGTAAACATGGGAGAGAGCTGATCATGTTTACAAAGGTGTGAGAGTTGTGGCAGGGATAGCTGACCAAGAAGCCCTGAGGGTATGAGAAAAAATTTACTCCAAATTTGCTCTTTAAATAGGAAGAAGGATACCCTGTCAGTAAGTGCAGAAAAAGGATAGTAGTGGAAGCTGTGTCAGATTGGTGAGGGCAAGAGTAGGGTCACGTAGACCAACTGTCCAGAGCCTTTAGTTTCTTTTATTCCTCAGGAGAATTTATGAGACTCTGTCATTCTCACATTACAAAGAAAAAGACCTGCTTAGAGAAATTGAGAATATTGGTCAAAGTTCCCCCAATTAATGGAGCACTGGGGCTTAAATCAGAATCCCAGACTCCAAGTTCCCTCTTTCTTCTGCATCAAGGCAGCCTGAGAAGCTTTATACGGAGAGGTAATGGAGACCAGGTCCGAGAACAACTCTGAGACAACTCTGGAGCCTTTGTGTTTTTATTGATGGGGAATGGTCTGTGGTCCAAACCTAAAACCCCAAATCCCAAAATGACTTTAGTGGCTGAGAATTTTGACAGGGAGAAGAGGTAGAACTGATGAATATTTCTATTGATGTATCTAAAAGCTTAAGAAAGGAGTCACTACCATTTATGAAGGTTATGAGTGAGGTGGTAAAAATACCTATGACAGGAGTGTGATACGGGTCTGCCTTTCATGTGTTATCTGTATTGAGTGCCTGCAAATGCAGCAGATACTATGCTGGGGCACTGCTGAGATACAGGTTGTGAAGGACCTTTATAGTTAATCAAATTGGTGAGCTAACAGTCCATACAGTTAGCAGTGTGACAGGTAAGTGATGAGAGTTACGATTATAGTGACCATGTGCTTTCAATATTCTTGAGCTGTTTTGGTATGAAATGTTCTCTAGTGTTCTCATAAACGTGTCCTGGAAATTGTAGTATTTCCTCTTCCAGACTGAGTTAAGAGAGCAAAAAGAATATTGGACAATAGATGTACCCTGTGAAAACTGAAGAATAACCAGAAATGGAAAGGGAGAGCCAGGAGAAAGTGATTCCTGACTTGAGTGGAGAATAGCTGAAGGGTCAGATCCTACAAAAATGCAGGGTAAGATAGACTGGAAGTATCAGTTGGGTTTGGCAGCTATGAAGTCATTAATTTGGGAGCAGTTGTTTAGTGTCTTTTTGGGGAAGGGGAGAGATTAGTGATGGCAAGACATTGTAGATTGAGAGGACGAACAGGAGGTTAAATAAAGATCACATTTTCGAGAAGCTTGATAGTGTAGCAGAAGAAAGACGGCAGTGAATTGGGAGGATATTTTAAATCAAGGAAGGTATGGTGGTTTTTTAAGGTGAAAGAGTCTTGAACATACTGACAAACTGAAGGAGCCAGTGGAGAAGAGAGGAAAGTCAGGTGATGCAGGGAGAGGAAATCTTGTATCTATTGATGGATTCATCTTTCTGATAGAGGAAGGAGGTTAGGACCTGTAGCTTTATCTCGTTTATTCCTGGTGAGCCTTCCTGTCCAGCCCTGTTGGACTACTTTGTTTTCTTGAATTTACTGTGTTCTATATCCTCTCTGTGCTTGTTCTCTGTGTGTTAATGCTCTTTCTTATGCCTGCTTATTGAAATTCTGCATTTTCATTATTCTCTGGCCAAAACGCCTGAATTGTGAAACCATTTTAGACACCCTGATTTATTCCTCTCTTCTGTAGCATTTTGTGCTTGATCTCTACTTACCTAACTAGATTTGGTTCTTTTTCCTACCTAAATAATTATCCTGAGGGCAAGGAGTTTTTTTTTATATATATATATATCTGTAACCTCAACATCTAACCTAGTGGGTTGTCAGTATTTATGAAATAATATTAGGTTGAACTATATGAAATTGCCATTTTATTGGTTGAAAAAGGTAAAATACTGTCAGTTTCATATGACCAATCTGATAAATTTTTATTCTTGACATTGTTGCACAGAAGACTTGAGGTAGGACCAAGGAGAAGGTTAAAACACAGAGAAACATCTCTCAACAAACTATAGAGTCATTAAAGTAGAGCCAAAAACTTGGCTTTGAGTGAGCTGGTGACTAAAGCAAATAGAGAAATTTGGCTAGAAGACTTATATTCTTCCATAAGGAAAATGTATTCTTCATGGGAATCTTTAGCATGTCCTAATCTGTGGTCTGAATGACATTTTTCTAAACGAGTGTTCATATAAGGGCTCTTCAAAATTGTAATAAAGAATATGCCCAAAATCCTGAGTATCCACTCTATAGAAATTTTTTTAGCTTTATTATTAGTATAAAACTAAAGGCAGGCCGGGCATGTGGCTCATGCCTGTAATCCCAGCACTTTGGGAGGCTGAGGCGGGCGGACCACCAGGTCAGGAGTTTGAGACCAGCCTGGCCAACATGGTGAAACCCCATCTCTACTAAAAATATAAAAAATTAGCCAGGTGTGGTGGCACGTGCCTGTAGTCCCAGCTATTCGTTAGGAGTAGGCACGAGAATTGCTTGAACCCAGGAGGCGGAGGTTGCGGTGAGCCGAAACTGTACCGCTGCACTCCTGGGCGACAGAGTGAGACTCTGTTTCAAAAATAAAAATAGGAAAAAAAGAAAGGCAAATTGCCAGAGTACATCTCAGCAGAACCAGTTATTTGGGGCATCTAAGTATATTGCTTTCTGCTACGCTGGCTTAATTTAAAAACAAAGTCTAAATGTTCAAGACCAATGCATTTAAAAAACATCTGATTAAATGGAGAAAAAAAATGTTTCAGAAAAAATTTTCATGTAAACACATTTTTTGTCAAGAGGATTACTACACTCCGATCCATTTGACCCCAGTTTTAGAACTCTCTCTGGAGGACTGAGTAAACCTTGGGCCCTTCAAACAGTCTTCTATAAATTTCTCAACTAGCTGTTAATCCATTGTACATGATTAATAGTAATAGTCTTGAAGGATCTTCAGCATTGGTATTATGTTGTCAATTAAAGGCAAGCTGAATAAAAATCAACCCAGAGATGGTAGTTGGCATTCATTTACGACAGATGAGTATCCCCAGATCAAGATTTTGAGCTGCCAGAATGGCCATCCTATCACAGTGCTGGGTCTGGGGAGTATGATATTTAAAGGCAGGGCCAAGGTTTCCAAATTAATTGTACATTTTTTCTATACAAATAAGTATAAAATTTGGGGATCTTATTCTTTAACAAACATGTCTACATAGTGAGGGTTCAGATTTTTAAAGAAAAGGTTATGAGTGATACTTCTGAACCACAGATGGAAAAAAAAAACCCAGTTATATGCTAAAACAAGTAAGCTTCTTGATGAACTTGGCTAGGACGAATAAGTTGAAACCATACTTCTGAGTAACAGGGATATAATTTAATAACGTGGAATTGGACATCTGACACTAATGAGGTATTTATTGAGCATATCCATGTACTTTATGTATTTCTGACTACTACAAAGTCTGCAAAGTAGGTGTTACCCACTTTTTTTTTTTTTTAAACCTTTAGGTAACCAAGGCTCAGAGTGATACCTAAGTGGTAGACCTGGTGTTTGTATTCCAAAGCCTGTGTTCTTTCTGCTTTTCAAAACAATGATTCCCAGTTTTAAGGAGGAGGAGGAGGATTTTCCTTTATGGAGGAGGGGAATGCTTTTCTTCAGGCTATCTCCCTTACCTTTGTTGTCCTAGTTGATGATCATGGCTATAGGAAAACAGTTTCATGATAGGAGGGTCAGCTCTTACCTGTTGGAGAGGAGAAAATTGAGGCCTGATCTAAAGTAACTTGTATTAGGGCCAGGTGCTGTGGCTCATGCCTGTAATCCCAGTGCTTTGGGAGGCTGAGGTGGGCAGATCACCTGAGGTCAGGAGTTTGAGACCAGCCTGGCCAATATGGTGAAATCCCCCATCTCTACCAGAAGTACAAAAATTAGCCAGGCGTGATGGCACACGCCTGTAATCCCAGCTACTCAGGAGGCTGAGGCGGGAGAATCACTTGAACCCGGGAGGCGGAGGTTGCAGAGAGCTGAGATTGAACCATTGTGCTCCAGCATGGGCGACAAGAGCAGAACTCCATCTCAAATAACATAAAATAACTTGTATTAGGTGAGTTTTCTCAAAAGCCATTCTTTCTAACAATAGGTAGATAGGTAGAACTAGTTTTATCTTGAGGGTATTCGTCTCTGTGTCATCAACATTAAACAAAGAATTGTTTTTAAATTAATTTTTTAATTAAACAATTGTTTTTCTTTTGCAGCATTGCCAAGTAATTCTTCCTGTTGACTCCTGGTTTTCGGTAGTATTAAAGTTTGCCCTCTATGAAGTCTCTGATTTATCTAAAAGCCTTCTTTCCTGTTAACAGTAAAAGACCAACAAGACCAACTGAATGTCAAAAAAAGCTACAAATGACCTCACTTTATGGCAAAATATGCTAAAAATAAGGGCAGGAACTGTCAGGCAATAGTGGAATAACCAAGAGAAAAACATTTTTTCTCATGGTAAAACACTAGTCTGAATGCAGATCTATACATTGATGAAAGTTCAGATAGACCACACAAAGTAAATGGGTCTGTGAGTATGGGGTGGATAGTAGGTTTCTGTTTTGAAATGAGGAACTATGAATTCATTTAACTGGATAATTTAAAAGGATCAGTATTGGCTAGGTGTGGTAGCTCATGCCTGTAATCCCAGCACTTTGAGAGGCTGAGGCAGGAGCAACATTTGAGCCCGGGAATTCAAGACCAGCCTGGGCAACATAGCGAGACCTTTTTTCTGAGGGGTGGAAAAAAAATAGCTGGGCATGGTGGCGCATGTCTGTAGTCCAGCTACTTGGGAGGCTGAGGCAGGAGGATTGCTTGAGCCCCGGAGTTCAAGGCTGCAGTGAGCTATGATTGCAGCCCTGTGCTCCAACCTGGGGGACAGACCAAGATGCCACATCTTAAAAAATGTGTGTGTGTGTGGTGTGTGTGTAAATATACACAATACACATGTCGAGCAGCCCTAATCTGAAATGCTCCAAAATCTGAAACTTTTGGAACACCGACACGTCACAAGTAGAAATAACACACCTGAATTCGTGATGGGTGACAGTTAAAACACAGAATTTAATTTCATGTACAGAATTTCTAAAAATATTGTATAAAATTAACTTCAGGCTATATGTATGAAATATATATGAAAAATAAATGAATTTGGCCAGGCATGGTAGCTCACGCCTGTAATCCCAGCACTTTGGGAGGCTGAAGTGGGTCAGGACATCAAGACCATCCGGCTAACATGGTGAAACCCCGTTTCTACTAAAAACACAAAAAAATTAGCCAGGCATGATGGCGGGCGCCTGTAGTCCCAGCTACTCAGGAGGCTGAGTGGGAGAATGGTGTGAACCCGGGAGGTGGAGCTTGCATTGAGCCAAGATCGTGCCACTGCACTCCAGCCTGGGGGTGACAGAGCGAGACTCCATCTCAAAAAAAAAAAGAAAAATAAATGAATTCTGTGTTTAGATTTGGGCCCTATCCCCGAGATAGCTCAATATGCAGATATTCCAGAATCAAAAAAAAAAAAAAAAAAATCAAAATCTGAAACACTTCTTGGTCATCTCAGATTTCAGATGAGGGATACTGAACCTGTAGTGGATTCAGCCCTTAGGTCTATTTGAATCATATCTCTTGTCTTTTAATTAAGCATTTTAAGTCAAATGATTAGGAGGAAGAGTTAGGGGGTACCAGGAATAGAAGAGCCTGGAGTCTTCAGAGAAATAGTTGCCATAGGTCTTTGGTTCACTTAATGAGCCAGGAGATCCTTCCTCAAGGATCCCTGTCATGGCCTCTGAATAATAGTAATGATACTACTGATAGACAGTATTCATTGGTTCAGCACATAATTACATGCCAGGCCCTACGCTAAGTACTTTGTGTGCATTAATTCACAAAAAGCCTTATGAGATAGTGTTACGTTTATCCCTGTTGTACACAAAGGAGACTAGTAGATCTTTCCCCATCTGACAGTCCTAGCTTTGATTTTTTTTTTTCCTTCTAAATTGGTTAAGGCAAGCATTGGTAATTATAAGATGAAACAGTTTGGAGTATACATTGAACACCTCATTCACTTTTATTATAATTATGTCATCTTAAACTAGAGCTCTGGCTTGATGTACTTGAGAGAAGGGGAGGGGGGAGGCATGTGAGATATCATTTGCCTTGATTTGGGAATCCTGTTCTAACAGGATTAGGAGTGGGGCAGGGTGACCAGACGTATTCCTAAATTGTATATTTTTTTCCAGGCTCCTTGAAATAGTAAGATTTCCTTCCTCTCCTAAGGAATACCTTTCTCCCAGACTCCCAAGTCTGCATCTGTCCCCTACACTACTGTGGTACTTTCTCACTAATCCTTCTGCCACTTATCTGTGATGTATTTGTTGGTGGTCTCTTTCTAAGACTCACATTGTTATTTACTTGCCTTTAGATGTGGCAAGGATCTGGAATCTATATGTGTATATATATAGTACTTTCATTACACTAAAAACTAGGTTAATTTTTGTGTATTGAAAAGACAATGCTGACTCCTTAATTTGGCATATGAGGCTTTTCCAGTCTTCTCTCCTATACGTAATGCTGCACCACACTGGACCTCTTTTGATAATGCCTCTCTACTCTCTGTGTTCTTCAGAACTTCCTCTTTACTCCCATTTCCAGGCATATTCTGTCCAAGCCAAGGTGGCTTGGAGGACAATGTATGTATACAGCACATTGTAGTCTGTGTTATGGATGTTTACAGGATCGGGTCTTGGTTCTTTTTCTTTTTTTGAGACAGGGTCTTGCTCTGTCACCCGTGCTGGAGTGCGGTGGCACAATCTCTGCTCACTGCAACCTCTGCCTCCTGGGTTCAAGCATTCCTCCTACCTCAGCTTCCTTAGTAACTGGGACTACTGGCATGCACTACCATACCTGTCTAATGTTACGTATTTTTTTGTAGAAACAGGGTTTTGCTGTGTTGCCCAGGCTGGTCTTGAACTCCTGCCTCAAACATTCCACCCGTCCCGGCCTCCCAAAAGTTTTTTTCCAGACTTCAAAACTTTATTTTGATTTAGTCTGTGTCTAATCTGCTGCCCCTTGGGGTAATAACTATAGAGAGCAGGCAGTCGGCTAATGTGTATTAAGCAGTGAAGAATGAAGCATGTAGCCTTAAGATATGCAGATTGTGCCAGGCAGTGGCAAGCGCCTGTAGTCTCAGCTACTCGGGAGGCCAAGGTGGGAGGAGCACTTGAGCCCAGGAGTCTCAAGTCCAGCTTGGGCAACACAGCGAGACCTCCTCTCTGTAGATTATAAGTATTTGCATCTTAGTCTTCATGAAGTTGCCTTCCTGAAATTGAGAATCGTCTTAGAAATCTACAGTTGTGAAAAGGGCCTTGTGTGTCACTGGATTTAACAGTTCTCAATGGCACCACTCTAGAGTTTGGGGAAACAACCTGCAGGATTGTGTATTTTGGTCTTCACAGTTTGCAGAGGGTACCAGTCCTTTCAAGAATTGGAGGCTGATGTGAGGCTCAAGTTTGTCCCTTTAAGGTCATCCTGCAGAGTTGATAAAACTGTAAATGCTCTTGGTCATTCTCATGCTTACTTGGATTTCAGTAGGCCAAACAAAGTGACATCAGGCCTGTTCTTGTTTTGTTTTGATGTGACCAGCTTATATATTAAGTGCCAGTTTCGTTACTTGTTCTGTTTTTGTTTGTTTTCCCCAAGATAATTGAGGATAATAGAACTGATGAGGCAGGCTCCTCTTAAAAAAATCTGTCAACCAATATTTCATTGCTTCTTATGTTGGGCATTGACTGTGGAGAGTGAGGGAGACTGAAGAATAGTACCTGCATTTCTGCATTGGGCATCTGGTGGATGGTAGTGTTATTTACTGAGATAGGGAATACCAAAAGAATAGTTTTTGTGTAAGGGTTCATGATTTTATATATGTATATATAGGATTTCTTTTTTCATTCAATAAGTAATGTCTTGCCCATTTTCTCATGCCAGTTAATAAATAAATAATTAGTGCCAAAATAAGTATGTACTTATAATGACCACATACAGTTGTATAACTTAATCAGTTTGGGTGGTTTTACCACTGTTGGTACTTACCTCTCTTGTATTTAATAGTTAATGTTTCCAGATACAAAATAACTACTGTATACCATGCAAAATGTTTTACATATGTCATCAAAAAGTTTGTATCCTTTTTCCATTTAACAAGTGGGGAAACTGAGGCATAGAGGTTAAGTAACTGTGACATCACACAGCCAGTAAATGGCAGAATGAAAATTTTTTAGAACAGCTGTATTGACATAAAATCTACCTACCCTAAAGTTAACCTTTAATGTACAGTTCATGGGTTTTTAGTCCAGTTGACTCTTGGACAGTGTGGGAGTTAGGAGGACCAACCCCCCACAGTCAAAAATCTGTGTATAACTTTGACTCCCCCAAAACTTAACTAGTAGCCTGCTGTTGACCAGAAGCCTTACCAATAACATGAACAGTTGATCGCATATTTTGTATGTTACATGTATTATATACTGTATTCTTACAATAAAGTAAGCTAGAGAAAAAATATTACTAGAAAATCATAAGAGAAAATATATTTACTGTTCATTAAGTGGAAGTGGATCATAAAGATCTTCATATTTGCCATCTTCACATTGAGCAGGCTGAGGAAGAGGGGGGATTGATTGGTCTTGCTGTCTCGGGGTGGCAGAGATGGAAGGATGTGGAGGGGATGGAAGGAGAAGCAGGTACAGTCAGTGTAACTTTACAGAAATAATTTGTCTGACTTTTTGCTTTTTCATTTCTGTAAAAATGTTTCTATGTGGTACCAATCCTTCTTCCACTGTTTGCATTAGTTTCAGTGCCTGTATAATAGAAGAGTTCATATTGTAAAAGAAGTCAAAAGCAGTCTTGAATAATTGGAACCCTTTGCCAGATCATCTAATGTCAATTTGTTTTCTGGCATTGCTACTTCAACATCGTCTTCCTTGTCTGGTACTGGTTTGGAGCACTCATCTCTATCAAATTGTCTTCTGCTAATTCGTCTGGTATGGTGTCTGTTAACTCTTGGATTTCTCCAAGATCCATGTCTTGGAAACCTTCACTCCCAACCTTTTTTGTCATATCTACAGTCTCTTTCATGATTTCCTGTATTGGCTCTGTGGTAAATCCTGTGAAGTCATGTACAACATCTGCACACAGTTTTCTTTAGCAGGAATTTATTGTTTTGGGCATGATGGCTTTCATGGATTTTTCTGTAACAGTGATGGCATTGTCACTGGTGTAATCCTTCCAGACTTTCATGACATTCTCTCTGTTGTGGTTCTCTTCCACGCATTAACAGTCCTTTCCATAGAGTAGCATGTGTAATGAGCCTTAAAGGTCCTTATGACCCCTTGACCTGGAGGCTGACTTAGAGATGTTGTATTTGGGGGCATGTATACCTCTTTGTTGTTGAATTTATGGCATTCTGGGTAGCCAGGGGCATTGTCCAGTATTTAAAGAACTTCTGAGTACCTTGCTTATCATAAACACTCATTAAGTGTTTTATTATATAAAAAAGTCCTTTACTGGCAAGGTAATTTCTGACTCTAGGAACAAAATATCAATTGAACCAATTCAGAAAAAGGGTTCTTGTTGTCTAGACCTTCTTGTTGTACAACGAAAGACTGGCAGCTGGTGTTTTATTTTCCCTTAAGGTCCAGAGGTTAGCAGCTTTATAGATAAAGGCAATCCTAATCATAAACCTGACTATATTTGTAGAAAACTAGTAGAGTTAGCCTACCCCTTCTTGCCTTAAATCCTGGTGCTTGATTCTTCTCCTTAATAATATCCTTTGTGGAAATTTTTCCAAGAATTGGCCAAGAATATTTTGGTATTTTTTTCTTACAGTTCCGAGTACTTAGCTCATAGTAAACACTCATTAAGTGTTTTAATATATAAAGAAGATATTTAAGTCTTTCCTACTTTATCTAATTCATAGTGTGGAAAGAAGGGGTCACAGAGGAGTGTAGAAAACCTAAATATCTTTTTTTTTCTATGTCTAGGAAGAAGAAGCAGGAAGGATAAAAGATTGCTGGGACAACCAGGAAGCGCCTGCTCTCTCCACGTGTAGCAATGCCAATATCTTTCGAAGGATAAATGCCATATTGGATAATTCTCTGGATTTCAGTAGAGTCTGCACTACACCTATAAACCGAGGAATTCATGATCATTTGCCAGGTGATTTAGATTTGAAAACTTGAACGTGGTAGGCATCTGTACAGATCTGCTTCTAGGTAGTGCATGTAAGAGGTCTTCCTCGGAAAGCTTGTGAAGAACAATGTTGAGCTGCCAGCAACACTTGCCTTTTTGTGGTTTAGTTTATGGATTGAATCCCTCTTTGGGTGAAGACTACCTTTAATTAGGATGTGTAAACCTACTTTATGATACACAGAAAGGTTGGGGAAAAAAGAACAGGTCACAGATAACACAAGTATTTATATAAAGAGATATAATGTGAATTACATATGTTACAGATTTTCTGGTAGCCATGTTAAAATTAAGATACAGATGAAATTAATATTTTATTTAACCCAATATATGATAATATGACAACATTTAATTAATATAAAAACAATGAGATTTTTTATTGTTAGTACTATGACTTCAAAATCCAGTGTGGATCTTACAAGCTTATCTCAGCACGAACATTTCAGGTGTTTAGTGGCTACTGCAACAGCTTTTAAACATGAGTCAGCATGCATTTAGTTTCTATGATCTACTGGATACTCCAAGGAATAGTGGAGATAGAGGGCAGCATCTTCTGAAGTTGACTCTTTCCAAGAGGTGTGGATGTCCTAACGGTGTTTCATTTTGTGGGAGTTGCAACCCATTATAAGAACGTTGAAGTGTTTTTGGTTTGAGTTATTTATTTTGTTTTCGTATTTTCTTTTCCTTTTTTTTTTTTTTGAGACAGAGTCTCGCTCTGTCCCCAGGCTGGAGTGCCGTGGTGTGATCTCGGCTCACTGCAACCACTGACTCCCTGGTTCAAGTGGTTATCCTGCCTCAGCCTCCCTAGTAGCTGGGATTACAGGCACGCACCACCATGCCCAGCTAATTTTTGTATATTTAGTAGAGACGGGGTTTCACATGTTGGCCAGGATGGTCTCAATCTCCTGACCTTGTGATCTGCCTGCCGTGGCCTGCCAAAATGCTGGGATTACAGGCATGAGCCACTGCGCCTGGCCTTTATTTTATATATTTTTTTCTCTTTCTTTTCTTTCTTTTCTTTCAAGGCAGAGTCTCGCTCTGTCGCCCAGGCTGGAATGCAGTGGTGCGATCTCAGCTCACTGTAACCTCCGCTTCCTGGGTTCAAGCAATTCTCCTGCCTCAGCCTCCCAAGTAGCTGGGATTACAGGCACCCGCCACCACACCTGGCTAATTTTTTGTAGTTTTAGTAGAGATGGGGTTTCACCCTGTTGGGCAGGCTGGTCTCAAACTCCTGACTTTAGGTGATCCACCCACCTCGGCCTCCCAAAGTGCTGGGATTACAGGTGTGAGCCACTGTGCCTGGCCTGTTTGAGTTATTTTAGGTGAAAGAATATATTTTTAATTTTTGAAAATGGACCTTGAAAACAATTAGCAACAATGGGGATTCTCAAACCAAGGACTGATAATTACAGTCGACCCTTGAGCAACACTACTTTGAACTGTGCAGGTCCACTTATATGCAGATGTTTTTCAACCAAAGCTGGAAAATGTGATATTCAAGGGATGTAAAACCCACATATATGGAGGGCTGACTTTTCTGGTATAGGTGGGTTCCTCAGAACCAACTGTGAGACTTGAGTATGTGTGGATTTTGGTATACTGTAGGGGTCCCGGAACCAATTCCCTACATACACCAAAGGACAACTACTGTTTTTAGTTGTAAATTCTTTTATTTATTTTTTAGCTTGGCCTTAGAAATAATTCCCACAAAAATGTAGGAGTATGTGAGCATTAAATAGCTTAATGTTTGAGGGAGAGGCTTATTAAGGAAGAGAGTAACTTGTAGCATTTGCTTTTGTCATACAGGAAGGCAAATGAGAGAAGGGCATACTCGGGGGTTAGGGTAGTTTTTGTCTCTTCTGACTTCTACAAAAGAAAAATATAAGTCATGAGCTAACCCAGTTCTCTTTTAGGGTTATGCTGAGTTAAAAAGTTCAGGGAGTCATCTTTCTTAGTTCTACTACATGATCTCTTTTTCTCCTTTGAGAAAATTGCATGTATTGTGTCCCAGTAAGAATGACAGGCCAGGCATGATGACTTAAACCTGTAATTGAGGCTGGAGCAGGTGGATCACTTGAAGCCAGGAGTTCGAGACCAACCTGGGCAACATAGTGAAACCCTGTCTACAAAAAAAATAGAAAAATTAGCAGAATGTGGTGTGTGCACCTAGTTGCAGCTACTTGGAGAATGAGGTGGGAAGATCACTTGAGTCTGGGAGGTCGAGGCTGCAGTGAACCGTGGTTGTGCCACTGTACTATACAGCCTGGGTGACAGAACAGGACCCCTGCCCACCTCCACCAAAAAATAAAAGCATGACACTCAACAATTCAACAATGGCTTCAACCTCACTGGGTTGTTTCAGAGATGCTGGAAACTTTTCTAGTTTACAGGAAAATATTTTTCAGCTAATACTAGGTGTTGGACCTAAGGGAAAGGACCCATGATTGATAGGAGAGGAGCTTTCAGGAATGTATGTTTGCAGCTGTCCAGGGATCCCAGTGACTTCACTGGTAAGATGCCAGGGTCTGGTGAGGGTGTTGTTACCATTATACTCTGCCCAGGGTCAGTAGCTGAAGTACAAGTTATAGACTTCTCAGGCTCTTCAACTCCTTTTCAGCTTCTTAGAACCTTCTAAGAGAAACAGGAGGAAGATCTTGAGGAAATTGGGAAACCTGGGTTCTAAGCTTGACCCTGGGCAGTGAGATAAAAGGTCAGTTTTCTCAGCTGTAGGACAGAATGGTACCTGTTCAACCTGACTCACAGGTGTCTTATGGGAGTCAGATGTTAAGACAACACTGCAGATTTAAGGAAACTCGAGAAATTGTAGGAAAGGTTTCTGTCAGAGGTAGCTGATGTTTTTGAGCCCTTCACATATATCTGGCCCCTCCCTTGTGTGGTCAGCTCTCTGCTTTCCACTTGTGATTCAGCTCAGGGCTGTGGGCCTGTGTTCTCGAGTGGTGAAACAAGGATGCCTGGCCTACAGTAGAGAGCATTTTTCCTGTGTTCACCAGCAAAAATACCAACCTTGTGGTTAATGAGGAAGTAAACTAGGATATATATTTTTCTATGAAGAACCTTAAGAAATAACCCAAACTTGTAGCTTCTGATCAAAAGTGATTTTGTTACTTGAAGGAAATAATCAGAATTATGAAAACCTAAGATTGTTTATGGACAGCATTATAACTAGGGACAATTTGGTAACAGAATGTTAAGTAAATGATAGGAAAGTTGTATCATGGAGTATCCTGTACCATAAAATATAATGTTTGTAGAAGACTACTTAATGGCAAAGAAAGATAACTACGGTGTCTGAAATGAAAAAAACAAAGTGTAAGACAGGTGTAAAAAAGCAAAATGTATAAAAGCAAAGTGTAAAAAGAATGGCCTTAAGTATGTATGCATAGAAAAACCCTGAAGTGGTATAAATGTGACAGTGAAGGTGGGTAATACAGAAAAAAATTATGGGTAATTTTTTTTTTCCTGAGACGGAATCCCGCTCTGTTGTCCAGGCTGAAGTGCAGTGGCGTGATCTCGGCTCACTGCAACCTCCGACTCCCGGGTCCAAGTGCTTCTGCGTCGGTCTCCTGAGTAACTGGGATTACAGGTGTGCGCCACCATGCCTGGCTAATTTTTGTATTAGTAGAGATGGGGTTTCACCACATTGGCCAGGCTGGTCTTGAACTCCTGACCTCAAGTGATCCACCTGCCTTGGCCTTCCAAACTTCTGGAATTACAGACATGAGCCACCGCACCTGGCTGGGTAATTTTTTTCTGTATACTTTTCCCCACTAGTTCTTCTAAAACAAACATTTTATAATAAATTTTCAAATGGCGTATATCCTAACACAGTGTTTCACATTGCTAGTTGCATGCATAACCCAGTTGGTAAAACATCATTGGAAAAGTGCTGTGATAGGGTCAGGGAGAGACTGGTTTAGTTGAGAACTAGGAAACACTTCTGGTCAAAGCAGCATTTGAAATAGGCTTTGAAGAGAATTAAAATTACTTTAGTCTTAACTGGAGGTTGAGTAGATTTTTTTTTTTTCTATTGCCCCAGAATTGGCCATTAGGGCCCAAAGCTGAGAATAAAGAGCTGTTAAGTGAGCTGTGGTGTAATGAGAATCCCTAAGAGGTGGGACCAGATACCTCCTGCCAGGGCTTACCTAAAGGTCACAGAGCTGTCCCTCCTACCACAAACATTAGCTCAACCCTTCCCTGGCCTATAAAGAGGATCACATAAGGAGGGGGTAGCATTTGAAGTGATTCCCTCCCGTCTGTGGAGGAGGGTGGGATAGGATGTGGCTTTGTTGTTCAAGCCAAGCAAGAGGGTCTTCCAAGAGAAATATTTGTGTAGATGGAGAATGCTTCCAAGAAAGAAGACAAGGTTGAACCCCTGGTTGGACAACTGACTTGCTGTCTGTCCCTGACTGAATAGAGATTAATGAGAAATTAAGAGATGTGGGCTGGGTGCAGTGACTCATGCCTGTAATCCCAGCACTTTGGGAGGCGGGCAGATCACTTGAGGTCAGGAGTTCGAGACTAGCCTGACCAACATGGTGAAACTTTGTCTCTACTAAAAATACAAAGATTAGCTGGGCATGATGGTGTGTGCCTGTAGTCCGGGAGGCTCAGGCAGGAGAATTTCTTGAATCTGGGAGTTGGAGGTTGCAGTGAGCCAAGGTCGCACCACTGCACTCCAGCCTGGGTGATAGAGTGAGACTCTGGAGAGAGATGTGGTCGGGTGGGGAAAGAGAGTAGCTGGAGCATCTGAATTCTCTGTTTATATCAAGAAAGTTGTGATTTGCTGTGGTTTAAGAGGGTTTTGCAAAGGCCTGAGCTTTTGGGCTGGTACCCCACCAAGAAGGCCCTTGTTGCATGGTGGGTGGTGGGAGCTAGGGTGGGGCTGGAAGGTAAGGCCAGAGCTGGATTTCCTACCCCAACAACTGTCCAGTGGAGATGAGAGGGATGTCTGCCATCTAGAGGGCCCTCTCCACATTCCCTAGTCCTTTAAGCCATAGACCTTTTGGAATCTGAGGAATGGAGAAAATGGGCTGCAAATGGACGTGTGATTTAAGCATTAATGCGTCGAGTTTTTACTAACAGTGTCTGTAAAGATGTGAAAAGTGGTGAAACATCATTAAGGGACATCTTAACTGCTATATGGGTAGGGAGACAATATTTAGGCTGGAGGCAATGATTGGAGGAACAGTTTCATGTTAACTCACCGAGAAGCCATTTCTCAATAACCAGTTAAAATAGCTTGGAGGTTTAGAAAGGAATTGATTAGTCAAAGCAGTCCTAAGTAAGGTTTAGGACTGATATGTTGATTTAACAGTTTTTAAAAACTGAAATATAATATACATACAGGAAAGTACATGCTGTATCATAGGTGAAGAGCTCCAACTTTCCCAAAATGAACACAACCATGTAACCAGCTCCCAGACCTAAATAGATTGCAGACTTCTAATGTAGGACCAAAGAATTGTATAGTCGTAGCCCGATGTTGGATTTTTTTTTTTTTTTTGAGACTGAGTTTGGCTCTTGTTGCCCAGGCTGGAGTGCAATGGCGGGATCTTGGCTCACTGCAACCTCTGCCCAGGTTCAAGTGATTCTCCTGCCTCAGGCTCTTGAGTAGCTAGTATTACAGGCATGCGCCACCATGCCCGGCTAATTTTGTATTATATTTTAGTAGAGACAGGGTTTCTCCATGTTGGTCAGGCTGGTCTTGAACTCCTGGCCTCAGGTGATCTGCCCGCCTTGGCCTCCCAAAGTGCTGCGACACCGCACTCGCCCTGGATTTTTTTTTTTTTTTTTTTTTTCTTTTTTAAAGAAACATGGTCTCACTATGTTGCCCAGGCTAGTCTCAGACTCCTGGCCTCAAGCAATCCTCCAGCCTCAGCCTCCCAAGTTGCTGGGATTACTGACATGACTAATGTTGAATTTTTGACTGAGACGGTTTCACTCCCTA
This sequence comes from Mandrillus leucophaeus, assembly GCF_000951045.1. Classification (NCBI taxonomy): domain Eukaryota; kingdom Metazoa; phylum Chordata; class Mammalia; order Primates; family Cercopithecidae; genus Mandrillus; species Mandrillus leucophaeus. The sequence continues at coordinate 1,282,893 of NW_012106908.1, forward strand.
TTGTACTGGATCATAAACCGTACATCACTAAATTGTCTGAAAAGCTATTCCAAAACAAAGTTTAATACATTCAGTCCCAGCTTGCAGGAAATGATTGAAATTACTCTCATGAAGTCTTGTTTCCCACAAAATAAACTTTTGTGAAACCTTACTATGTGGCTGTAACAGTTAAGTGATAATGATTTAACTTGTGTTATTGAAGTTAACTTACAGAAAAGTACAAGTGTACTTGTTCACTGAATTTTTATACACTGAACACATCTTGTATAACTCCTCACATGTAGAGGCAAAAATTAAGAATACACTAAAATTCCCCTTGCAATCCTTTCAGTCTCTAATTTACAAAGGGCAATTGTTCTGCTAACTTTTTTTCTGAGATGGGGTATCACTCTGTCTCACCCAGGCTGCAGCACGATCATAGCTCACTGCACTGCAGCCTTGAACTCCTGGGCTCAAGTGATCCTCTTGCCTCAGCCTTCTGAGTAGCTGGGACTGCAAGCATGCACCACCATGCCCAACTAATTTTTTTTTTTTAAGTTTTTGTAGAGACAGGATCTTGCTGTGTTGACCAGTCTGGTCTCGAACTCTTGGGCTCAAGCAAGTTCCTTGCCCTGGCTTCCCAAAGTGTTGGGATTATAGTTGTGAGCCACTACACCCAGTTCATGCTGACTTTTAATTGCATAGTTCAATTTTGCCTGATTTTGAATTTACATAAATGGAATCACAGATTTGTACTTTTTTTTTTTTTTTAGACAGAGTCTTGCTCTGTCGCCCAGGCTGCAGTGCAGTGGCGTGACCTTGGCTCCCTGTATCCTCCACTTCCTGGGTTCAAGGGATTCTTCTGCCTCAGCCTGAGGCAGCTGGCACTACAGTCGAGCGCCATCATGCCTGGTTAATTTTTGTATTTTTAGTAGAGACATAGTAGAGACATATTGGTCATATTATATTCACCATATTGGCCAGGCTGTTCTCAAACTCCTGACCTCGTGATCATCCTGCCTCAGCCTCCCAAAGTGCTGGGATTACAGGCATGAGCTACCATGCCAGCCCAGGTATGTACTCTTTAGCTGTGAGTTTCATCCATATTGCAGCTGGTTGTGGATCATTCATTTCTGTTGCTTTACAGTATTTCATTGTATGAATGTACCAGTGATTATTCGTTATACTGTTAATAGGCATTTGAGTTGTTTCCAGTTTGGGGCCATTGTGAGTAGTGCTGCTATTATCTTTTGGTGAATTAATTTCTCTTGATTATCTTCCTTAGGAGAGGGTATACATATGTTTATCTTTGAGATGCTGCCAGTTTTTCTCAGTGGTTATACCAGTTTGCACTTCTAGTAGTGTACAGTGTTTTGGGTTGTTTCATATCCTCATCAATAATTGCATTGTCTTTCATTTTAGCCATTTTGGAGAGTATGTAGCAGTATCTGTTGTGGTTTTAATGTTCATTTCCTTGGTGACTAATGAAGTTGAGCACATTTGCATGTTTATTGGCCTTTGGATATCCTTTTTCTTGAAGTGTCTCTTCATGCCTTATACTCATTTTTCTTAGGGTTATCTACCTTTTTGTTGTTTACTTGTAGCAGTTCTTTATATAGGCCACGTATGAGTTCTGTCTCTGAAATATGTATTACAATTATTTTCTTCGAGTCTGTGGTTTGCCTTTGTACTCTTAATTGGTGTCTTTTGAATAACAGAAAACTTAAATTGTAATGAAGTATAATTTAATGACTTTATTCCATTGTGCTTAATGCTTGTGGCCTGTTTAAGAAATATTTGCCTATTCCAAGGTCATGGAGGTAGTATATGTTTCTTCTCAAAAGTTGTTTTACCTTTCACACTTAGATTTGCAACTCATCTGAAATTTTGTTTTGTACATGGTGTAAGCTAGAGGGGGAAGATTTATTTTGTTCTGTGTGGATAACCAGTTGACTCAGCATCATTTTGGTGGAAGAAATTTCTTCTAAATTGTATTGCCATGTCGCCTTTCTCATAAATCAGGCATCCATAGTATATGTACAGATCAGTTTCTGGATACTCTCCTCTCTTCCATTGGTCTATTTATCTGTCCTTGTCTTAATTATTGTAGCTTTATAATAGGCCTTGATAGTTGGTAGTGAAGCCCTTCAACTTTGTCTTTTTGGATTCTTGGCTTTTCTTGGATCTTCACATTTCTATATAAATTATAAATTCAGCTCATCAGTCCAAGCTCCACCCCCCGCCCCACATACACAAAGTTCTACTAGGATTTTGACTGGGATTGCATTAAACCTATGAATCAAGTTCTGGATCATGGATGTGTTGACAAGTCTTCTAATTTAAGAAGTTGGTATATCCCTTTGTTTATCTGTTTTTTAAAAATTTTCGGCTGGGCGCAGTGGCTCACACCTGTAATCCCAGCACTTTGGGAGGCTGAGGTGGGAGAATCATGAGGTCAGGAGATCGAGACCATCCTGGCTAACACGGTGAAATCCCGTCTCTACTAAAAAAAATACAAAAAAAAAAAAATTAGCCAGGCATGGTGGTGGGCATCTGTAGTGCCAGCTACTCAGGAAGCTAAGGCAGGAGAATGGTGTGAACCCAGGAGGTGGAGCTTGCAGTGAGCCAAGATTGCGCCACTGCACTCCAGCCTGGGCGACAGAGCGAGACTCCGTCCCAAAAAAAAAAAAAAATTTCTCAGTGTTTGTAGATGTCTTGCACATTCTTTATCTCTAGGTTTTGATGGTATTTAATACTAATGTAAAGGATTTTTTTGTTTGTTTGCTTTTTAGTGCCATTTTCTGTTTGCTGCTGTGACAGCCCTATCTAGTGTTGGCTCCAAAAGTAGGTATTTCAGGTTTTGGACATTTGAGTCCCTCTTATGTGCGAATTGTTTTGTGGTAACCTGTCTCCCAAATAGTCTATAGTTTTGAGATGTGAGTTAGTTTTATTGCTTTTGTTTATCTGTGAGTTTTAGAGGATATATGGAGAGATTTGCATCTAGGCAACTGCCAGTTTCCTGTAGGAACGAGGAAGTCTGATTTGCTGATCTTGTTTGAAGAATATATATAAAAATATTCTCTCTCATATATAGATACATATGTATTGTGCGTTTGTCAATGTGTATATGAGAGAGAATATACGTGTGTATATATGTGTATACAATATATATATTGACAAAACATACACAAAAAGTGTTTTTGCCTCTTAGAATGTCTAAGATTGAGAAGACTGACCTTACCAAGAATTGGCAGGGATGTTGAATAACTGAAACTGTCAAACTGCTGAGGAATGCAAAATGGTACAACTTTTTGGAAAACAGTTTGGCAGGTTCCTAAAAGGTTAAGTGTTTACCTATCATAAGACCCAGTGGTTCCACTCTTAAGTTTCTTTTTTTTTTTAATAAGCTTACATTTTAGCATAGCTTCCAATTAATAGAAAAGTTACAGAGAAGTTACACAAGTTATTAATAGAATTAATAACTTTAATATAATTAATAACAATTAATAGAAAAGTTACAAAGATAGCACAGAGAATTCCTGTATATCCTGTAATTAGTTTTCCCCTATTTTGCTAACGTCTTACGTTAGTATTGTGCATTTGTCACACCTAATGAAGCAATATTGATACTGTAGTCTGTATTTTATTTGGATTTTCTTAGTTTTTACCTAATGTGCTTTTTCTGTACCAGGATCCCACCCAGAATATCACATTAGTCATCATGTAGGCTCCTCCAGACTGTGGCAGTTTCTCAGACTTTCCTTATTTTCGATTATGTTGACGGTTTTGAGTAGTATTGGTCACACTCAAGAGAAGTGACACCATTTATCCATATACAAACTTAACACAAATGTTTATAGCCTCTTTATATATAAAGCCAAAACCTGGAAACAACCCAGATGGCCATCAGTAGATGAATGGATAAACAAATGCAAAGGTGTACTGCTCAGCAGTAAAGAGGAATAAACTATTGATGCTACTACAGCATGGATGAATTTCAGGATAATTATGCTCAGCGAAAGAAGCCAGACAAAAGAGTATACTACATAATTCCGTTTGCTCGGAATTCTATCAAATGCCAACTAACCTCTAGTGACAGCAGGGAGATCGGTGGTTGCCTGGGCAAGAGGACTCAGAGGTAGGTAGAAAAGGATTTCAAAAGGGCATTAAACTTTTGGGGCAGAACTTGAGGATAAGAGGTCAAATAATGAAATAAGCTTTTGGGAAGATGGATATGTTCATTATCTTGACTTTTGGTAATGGTTTCGTGGGTATGTATACATAGGTTGAAACATATCAAATTCTGCACTTTAAATACATGCAGTTTATATGTCAGTTAGGTCTCAAAGCTGTTAACCTTTGCAAACATAGTTATCTCTGAATGGTAGGATTTAAATGCACATACTTGCTTTTATAGGGTTTTTTTACTTTAAAAAATTTGAAACAGCCTGGCCAACATGGTGAAACCCTGTCTCTACTGAAAATACAAAAATTAGCCGGGCATGGTGCCGTGCATCTGTAATCCCAGCTACTTGGGAGGCTGACGCAGGAGAATCACTTGAACCCGGAAGGTGGAGGTTGCAGTGAGCTGAGATCGGGCCACTGCACTCCAGCCTGGGTGATGACAAGAGTGAAACTCCGTCTCAAAAAAAAAAAAAAAAAAAAAAAATTTAAAAAGAGGAACATAAAATAATGTATCTACCACTGATCTTTAACAAAAGTTAAGATTCTGATAGGTTCGATTCAGACCTTTATTCAGACAATATAAAAATCAAATAAAAATTTTTCACTTAAGTGTACTCATTTCCTCATTTTCCTAGAGATAACTCTCCTGAAGTTGGTGTATTTCCTTACCATCCATGTTTTTATACTTCTCTGTGTATGTCCATAAACATCATTTTACTTTTTTATGTAAATAAAACATACACTGAGGAAAATGCACAATTAAAGTATATAACTGGGTAAATTGTCACAAAACAAATACACTCATGCTCTCAAGCTCAAATCAAGAAATAGAGTGATATCAGCAACTAAGAAGACCCCTCATGCCCCCTCCTAATTGTCATATGTTTTAAATCTTTATGCAAAGAATATGACATTATCTTCCTGGCATTTTCTTTTTTCCATGTATCATATTTATAATGTGTACATATTGATAGTTATTTGTGAGTAAAATCAGTACATTTTAATTGCTTTGTAGTAATATTTTACATAAATATATACAATATCCCTCTTGGTAAATGATTAGGTATGTATTTTTTGCTGTATTTAGGCAAATCTTTAAGTATATATTTTTTGCTATTATAAACAATATTTTGGTGAACATCCTTGTTTATGTCTCCTGTGCACACATCACAAGAGCTTCCTTGAGTATGTACCTAGAAGTTAATTGCAGAGTTTGGTATACTGTCTTCACACTTCAAGTTGCTGGGTACTTTTTCAAAGTGCGTTTACCAGTTTATAATCCTGCTAGGATTTCATGAGTTTTCAGTCACATTCCTTGTAGACTCTAGGTATTGTCATACTTCAAAATTCCAGTTGATACAGCTGTAAATCCAACTTTGATTTTGTTTTCTTTATATTATAAAATACTTTCTGAAGTTAAAATAATACATGTAGCATATATGATCTGGCATCAACCCAGAGAAAGTTTCTAGAATTGTGTCCCAGGGTTCTTTTCCTTTATGCCATTCTGTCTGCTGTTTCTTGACATTCCATGCATATTATATAATTAAAATCATTGACTTAGATGAAGTTGTGCAGCGAATGCTCTTCTGCTACATAGTTGACAACTAAATTGACTGTCTTCCTGGAAGAATTCTTTTATTCAAGGTTGACTTGGTTGTCACTTCAGAAATTTTCTCACACTGTCCTGCTTCCCATGTTCTGTAGTGTGTCAATCGTGAAATAAAACAAGGTCCTTCTTGGCTCTTTCTGTTTATTTGTGGATCCATCATGTGGTGTTGTAAACATATATATATTCTTAAAATGGGAGGATAGGGTACAGTTTTGAAAAAAACATTGTTCGTCCATTTCATAATAAACCCAAACAAAGGTAGGGTACAGGCTCTGAATGCAGATGACCTGAGAACAAATTCTGGTTGTGCTACTTACTTGCTGTGACCTTGGCTTAAATTTCGTCTTTAGACAGATAGGTAGTAATAGTACCCATTTGTGGGAGTTTTGTGAAACTTAAATAAGGTTTGTATTGAATACAATCTACAATGGTGCACATAACTGCACTTACTAAATGGTGATGGTGATTGTATAGTGTGGGTATATATAGATGCAGTTGTGAGAGCATTGGCTGAGGTCATGTATATATATATACACACATACACACACACACATATTTGTATTTTAAAGAGTTGATTGAACAAGGTTTTCTGTTTAGACTGTAAGTCTTTTGAAAAATATGTAAAGACTAGGTCTTAAATATCCTTGGGTTTCGTTTCGTTTCTTTTTTTTTTTAAAGGTCTTCTGAAATCCTTGGATTACAAATCCTCATTATTGGGCCTGGTGCATGTTAGGTAACATTATACAATTGCTTAATGAATACATTCTCTCAAACTGGATGCCTAAGCTGAAAAAGGCCCTCATTTTGTGTTCAAATTGTACTCCCCCCACATTCGGTACTGATAATATCTAGGAATTTACTTGCAGTTTTGTATATGTGTATGTGTACACAATGGTTATTTATTTAGACTTCAGTAATTTTTACTGATTACTTAGATTATCATTGTATTTTGTTTAATTCTTGGACTAGTTTAATGGACTTTTCCAAATTGTTAAACATAGAATATATGGAAACTTGCATAAACACCTGTATACTTTAATCAGTTATACAGCAGACACCCACATAACCACTACCCAGGTCAAGAAATAGAATATTACAGCTGAGTGCAGTGGCTCATGCCTGTAATCCCAGCACTTTGAGAGGTTAAGTTGGGAGCCCAGGAGTTCGAGGTTTCAGTGAGCTATGATCATGCTGCTGTACTGCAACCTGGGAGCAAGACCTATATTTTTATATGGTTAAGAGGGCCAAAGAGGTCGCTGGGAGCCTCCCAAGGAGGCTAGTCCCTTCCCAGCAGCCCCCGGGGCTGTTCCGGGGTAGGGGGTCTTAGAGCCCCAGGCTCCCACCCAGGGTGCATGTCTCTCTCCTGGAGGGCTTTCCCAGGAGGCAGCAAGGCCACCAGGTGGCAGAGGCATGCCAGCAGGGACTCAGAAGCAGCGAGGCTGAAGAGGACACTGGGAGCCTCCCAAGGAGGCCAGTCACTTCCCAGCAGCCTCCAGGGCTATCCCGGCAGGGTCGTAGAGTTCCAGGCTCCCATGCAGGGTGTGTGTCTTTTTCCCGGGGTTGGGGGGGACTTGTTTCCAGTCTTAGGGGAGGGGCTATTAGTGAACTTCTCAGCATTTCTCCTTTAAATATGCTGAAGTTTTTGTGAATGTTTTTTATCTGATTAAGAAAGTTATTTTCAGACTTTGCCAAGAGGCTTTAAAAAAAAAATTTGCAGGGTGCAGTGGCTCATGTCTATAATCCCAGCACTTTGGGAGGTTGAGGTGGGCAGATCACTTGAACCCAGGACTTAGAGACCAGCCTGGGCAATGTAGTGAAACCCTATCTGTACAAAAGTACAAAAAGCCGAGTGTGGTGGCATGCACCTGTAGTCCCAGTTACTTGGTGCTGAGATGGGAGGATCGCTTGAGCTCAGGAGGCAGAGATTGCAGTAAGCCAAGACCGTGCCACTGCACTCTAGCCTGGGTGACAGAGCCAGACACTGTCTCCAAAAAAGAAAAAAAAAATAATAATCATGAATGTTATTAAATTATATCAGTTTTCTGCATCTATTCATTTAACTTTTCTCCTGTATTCTATAGATGTAGGAATAACATTCAGGGAAGAATACCAGAGTAAAGCCAACTTTGCTTTCCTGGAATTAACTCAAGTTGTTCATAATATAAGTTATTTAGTATATTCTTTGGTTTTCATTTGTAAATGTTATCTTTAGGATTTTTGTGTTCATGCACATAAGAGATAAGCTTGTAATTTTCCTTCCTTAAAATATTCCTGGTGTCAGAGTTGTTAGCTTCTTGAAGCAAATCATTAGCTTAAGGTTTTTTTTTTTCCCCCTGTTGTTGGGAAGAGCTTGTGTGAAATTTATAATAGTCTTTCTTAAATTTTGGTATAATTCATTGCTGAAGCCATCTGGGCCTGGAGTGTGTTTTTGTTTTTGTTTTTTTGAGGAAGAGTTTTTAAAATGTGGATTCAGTTTTTTGTTTTGTTTTTTGGGTTTTTTTTGAGACAGAGTCTCACTGTGTTGCCCAGGCTGGAGTGCAGTGGTACAGTCTTGGCTTACTGCAACCTCCGCCCCCCAGGTTCAAGCGATTCTCCTGCCTCAGCAGCCCGAGTAGCTGGGATTACAGGAGCCTGCCACCACACCTGGCTAATTTTTGTATTTTTAGTAGAGATGGAGTTTCACCATCTTGGCCATACTGATCTTGAACTCCTGACCTCATGATCTACCCACCTTGGACTCCCAAAGTGCTGGGATTACAGGTGTGAGCCACCATGCCTGGCCCAGTTTTTAAAACACAATTATCCAAATTTCTGTGTCTTTTTTTTTTTTTTTTT
>NW_012106908.1:1295178-1299562 GCF_000951045.1 Mandrillus leucophaeus
TGATCAACTGATAAAGAGTATGTTGTTTAATTTCCACATGTTTTGTGAATTTTCCAGTTTTCCTTCTGTTACTGACTTCTAATTCTGTTCCTTTGTGGTTGCAGAATGTACTTTGTATGATTTCAGCCATGTCACATTTATTGAGACTTTATGGCCTAACATATGGTCTGTCCTGGAGAGTATTTCATATATACTTAAGATTGTGTATTCTTTTGTTGATTGAAATATCTTGTGTCTGTTCTAGTTGGTTTATGGTGTTCAAGTATACAGTTTCCTTCCTGATACTGTCATCTTGTTCTATACATTACTGAAAGTGCACTATTGATGTTTCCGCCAATAGTGTTACTGTTGAAGTATCTGTTTCTCCTATCATTTCTGTCAGTTTTTGTTGCATATACTTTGGTGGTCTGTGTTAGGTTCATTGGTGTTTATAATTGTTAAATTTTTTTGATAGATTAGCCCTTTTATTATAAAGTGTCCTCCTGTATCTCTAGTAACAATTTTTGTCTTAACGTCTGTTTTGTCTGGTAATAGGTACAGTTATTCTACATCTCATTTGGTTACTATTTGCAGGGTATACTTTTTTCCATCCTTTTACTTTGAACCTATTTGTGTCTTTTTTTTTCTTGAGACTCAAGTCTCGCTGTGTCGCCCAGGCTGGAGTGCAGTGGCCCAGTCTCGGCTCACTGCAACCTCTGCCTCCCAGTTCAAGCAATTCTCCTGTCTCAGCCTCCTCAGTAGCTGGGACTACAGGCACACACCACTATGCCTGGGTAATTTTTGTATTTTTAGTAGAGATGGGGTTTCACCATGTTGGCTAGACTGGTCTCGAACTCCAGACCTCAGGTGATCCGCCTGCCTCAGCCTCCCAAAATGCTGGGATTACAGGGGTGAGCTACCGTGCCTAGCCCTGTTTGTCTTTGAGTCTTAAAGTGTATCTTCTGTTGTACAGTATATATTTGGATCATGCTTTTAAAAAGGCCATTCTGTCAGTCTGTCATTTATTCAAGGGTTTGATCCATCTACATTTAATATAATTACTGGTAAGATAAGACACACCTGCCATTTTTCTATTTGTTTTCCATGTCTTGTGTCTTTTTCCCCTATTCTTCCATTACTGCCTTCTTTTTTAAGATACTTTCTAGTATAAAATCCTATGCCATTTTAATTTCCTTGTTTCTTTAATTTCCTTGTCGTTCTTGTATATAGTTTCTTTCTTTTTCTTTTTTTAAAAAAGAGACAAAGTCTTGCTTTGTCACCCAGGCTGGTCTCAAACTCCTGGCCTTAAGTGATTTTCCCACCTTGGCTTTCCAAAGTGCTGGGATTGCAGGCATGAGCCCCTGTGCCTGGCCTCTTTTACCGTGTATTTTTAAGTTATTTTCCTAGTGGATGTGCTGAGAACTAGCTTTTCGTTTGTTTGTTTGTTTTTGAGACGGAGTCTCGCTCTGTCACCCAGGCTGGAGTGCAGTGGTGCCATCTCGGGTCACTGTAACCCCTCAGCTCCTGGATTCAAGCAATTCTTCTCCCTCAGCCTCCTGAGTAGCTGGGATCACAGGTACCCATCACCACGCCCGGCTGATTTTTTTGATATTTTTAGTAGAGACAAGATTTTGCCATGTTGGCCAGGCTGGTCTCAAACCCCTGAACTCAAGTGATCTGCTTGCCTCAGCCGCCCAAAGTGCTGGGATTACAGGCATGAGTCACCACGCTCAGCCGGAACTAGCACCTTAATTTATATTAACAATCTAGGTCAAATAATACTAATTTTCTTTTCTTTTTTTTTATTTGAGACGGAGTCTCGCTGTGTTGCCCAGGCTGGAGTGCAGTGGCGTGATCTCTGCTTACTGCAAGCTCCGTCTCCCGGGTTCACGCCATTCTCCTGCCTCAGCCTCCCAAGTAGCTGGGACTGTAGGCGCCCACCACCACACCTGGCTAATTTTTTTATTTTTAGTAGAGGCAGGATTTCACTGTTGTTAGTCAGGATGGTCTCGATTTCCTGACCTTGTGATCCACCCGCCTCAGCCTCCCAAAGTGTTGGGATTACAGGCATGAACTACCGTGCCTGGCCACCAGTTTTATTTTCAATAGTAAACAGAAACTTTGCACCAGTATCACTTTATTTTCCCCTCCTCTTGTGCTGTTAATGTAATACAAATATGTCTTTTTGTTTTTTTTTTTTTTTTTGAGTTGGGGTTTCACTCTTGTTGCCCAGGCTTGGGTGCAATGGTGCGATCTCTGCGCACCGCAACCTCTGCCTCCCGGGTTCAAGCGATTCTTCTCCCCCAGCCTCCTGAGTAGCTGGGATTACAGGCATGTGGCACCACGCCTGGCTAATTTTGTATTTTTAGTAGATACAGGGATTCTCCATGTTGGTCACGCTGGTCTCAAACTCCCAACCTTAGGTGATCTGCCCACCTCAGCCTCCCAAGGTGCTAGGATTACAGGCATGAGCCACCGCACCCGACCACAAATATGTTTTTATACATGGTGTGCCTATCAATACAGATTTATAATTAACTTTAGCTATCTTTTATCTGTTTCCTAGCTTTAATAATTGACGAATGAGAACTTTATAGTGTACAGGATGATGTTGTGATATATGTATACATTGTGAAATGATTAACGCTAATATATTCATCACCTCACATACTTATATTTTTGTGGTGAGATCTCAGCAAGTACAACTATAGAACACATTATATGGTTGTATGCAACTATACAACTATAGTTACCATCATTCTATACAACGGCTCTTCAGAACTGTTTCATCCTAATCAAAACTTAGTACCCTTTGACCAATACCTTCTTATCCCGCCCCCATTCGGTTATCTTTTAAATCTGATAGGAGAAAAAAAAGTTAGACAAAAATATACTGTCTTTTATATTTACGTATGTAGTTATCTTTTTTGGTCTTCTTTATTCATGTGGATTAAAGTAACTGTCTAGCATTCTTTCACTTCACTGGGAAGGATTCTCTTTAGTATTTGTTGTAGGGGAGGTCTGCTAGTGATAAACTCTCTTTTTGTCTAGGAGTGTCTTAATTTCTCCATTTTTGAAGGATCATGTTGCTGATAAAAAATTCTTGGTTGAGTTTCTTCTTTTAACTGCCTCAGTATGTTATCCTACTGCCTTCTGGCTCCACAGTTTCTGGTAAGAAATCAGCTATTAATGTTATTGAAAATCCCTTGTATGTCATATATGATGATTGCTTCTCTCTTGCAATTTTCCCCATTCTATGTCCCTGGCTTTTGACAGTTTAATGTGTCTTGGTGTAGGTCTCTTTGCGCTTATCCTACTTTCAGTTCATCGGATTTTTTGAATATGTAGATTAATGTTTTTCATCAGCGTTTTCTGCCATTATTTCTTCACATATTCTCTTTCCCTCATCTGCTTTGGGACTTCTAATATGTGTATCTTGGTATACTCGACTGTATCGCAGATGTCTCTGAGGCTCTGTACTTTCTTGTCCTCAGACTGGATAATCTCAATGTCTATATCTTCAGCCTTGCTGATTTTTCTTTTTAAATCTGCTGTTGAGCCCCTGTAGTGAATTTTTCATTTTAGTTATTATACCTTTCAGTTCTAGAATTTCTAATTGGTTCTTTTTTATATGTAATTTCTGTCTCTTTAGTAATAGTCTCTATGTGGTGAGACATAATTCTCATACTTTAGTTCCTTAGATATGGTTTCTTGTTTCTGTTGTTTGTTTGTTTTTTGACATGGAGTCTTGCTCTGTCACCCAGGCTGGAGTACAGTGGCATGATCTTGGCTCACTGCAATCTCCGCCTCCTGGGTTCTCACCATTCTCCTGCCTCAGCCTCCCAAGTCGCTGGGACTACAGGTGCCCACCACCATGCACAGCTAATTTTTTGTATTTTTAGTAGAGACAGAGTTTCACCCTGTTAGCCAGGATGGTCTCGATTTCCTGACCTTGTGATATGCCTGCCTTGGCCTCCCAAAGTGCTGGGATTACAGGCGTGAGCCACCATGCCCGGCCTGTTGTTTTGTTTTTTGTAGCACTGGAACCTTGCTATGTTGCCCAGGCTTGACTTGAACTCCTGGCCTCAAGTGATCCTTCCTTCTTGGCCTCTCAAAGTGCTGGGATTATAGAGCCACTGTCCACAGCCAGATATGGTATCCTTTAGTTCTTCAAACGTATTTAAAATATCTAGAGTCTTTGTCTAATACATGTAATTTCTGGTCTTTGTCAGGGACCATTTTTAATGATTTTTTTCCCCATGAATGGGCCATACTTGTTTCTTTGAATGTCTTATAAATTTTGTCTTGAAAATTGGACATTGGAAATAATGTAGCAAGTCCAGAAATCGGGTTATCCCTCCTCCATAGGCTGAAGGGTTCTTATTTGTTGTTGTTTATTTAGTGG
>NW_012106908.1:1299745-1302925 GCF_000951045.1 Mandrillus leucophaeus
GTGATCTTGGCTCACTGTAACCTCCGCCTCCCAGGTTCAAGCAATTCTCCTGCCTCAGCCTCTGGAGTAGCTGGAATTACAGGTATGCGCCACCATGCCTGACTAATTTTTGTGTTTTTAGTAGTGATGGGGTTTTGTCGGTCAGGCTGGACTCGAACTCCTGACCTCAGGTGATCCACCCACCTTGGCCTCCCAAAGTGCTGGGATTACAGGCTTGAGCCACTAGGCCCAGTCTGCGGATGTTTTTTTTTATTCCTAGTTTATTGAATATTTTTATCATAAAAGGGTATTGGATTTTCATCAAATACGTGTTTGTGTCCATTGAGATGATCATGTGTTTTTTTAACTTTTGTTCTATTAATATTATATTGATTTTTTTTTTCATATAATGAACCAACCTTGTCTTCTTGGAATGAACCCTATTTGGTCATAGTGTGTAATCCATCTTAGATGCCACTGCATTTAGATTAATAAACAGATAGGTAGGTCTATGATTTTCTTTTCTTGTGGTCTCTGCCTGATTTTGGTATCAGGGAAAAATACTTGCTTCATAACTGAGTTGTAAATCGTTCCCTCTTCGTCTGTTTTTTGGAAGAGTACTTGTTAATAATTGGTATTTATTCCTTTTTAGGTTTTTGGTAGAATTCACCAGTGAAGCTTTCTTGTCCTGGACTGTTCTCTGGGAAGTTTGTTGATGACTAATATGGGCTTTTTGTTCATTAAAAGTGCATTCAGATTGTCTATTTCTTTGAGTTAGTTTTGGTAATTTGTGGCTATAGGATTTGTTCATTTCACCTATGTTTTCTAATTTGTAGGCATATAATTATTCATAGTAATTCTTTTTTTTTTTTTTTTTTTTGAGACGGAGTTTTGCTCTTGTTGCCTAGGCTGGAGTGCAATGGGGCGATCTCGGCTCACTGCAACCTCCGTCTCCCAGGTTCAAGTGATTCTCCTGCCTCAGCCTCCCAAGTAACTTAAATTACAGGCATGCGCCATCACGCCTGGCTAATTTTGTATTTTTAGTAGAGATGGGGTTTTTCCATGTTGGTTGGGCTGATCTCGAACTCCCGACCTCAGGCGATCCACCCGCCTCAGCCTCCCAAAGTGCTGGGATTACAGGCATGAGCCATCGCGGCCAGCCCATGGTAATTCTTTATATTCTTTGTTTTATTTCTGGAAGGTTGGTAGGAATGTACCCACTTTCATTTCTTCTTGGTTAATCTAGCTCAAGGTTTATCAGTTTTGCAGATATTTTTCAAAGAACCAACTTCTGTTTTTTTTTTTATAGTTTTTCTAGATATTATTTATTTTGACTTCAATCTTTGTTGCTTCCTCTACTTGCTTTGTGTTTATTTTTTCTACTTTCTTTAGGTAGAGTGTCAGGTTATTGACTATTTTTATTATTATTTTGAGACAGGCTCTAGCTCTGTTGCCCAGGCTGGAGTGCAGTGGTGTGATCACAACTCACTGTAGCTGCAACCTCCCAGGCTCAAGCAATCCTCCCACCTCAGCCTCCTGAGCAGCTGGGACTACAGTTGTACACCACTATGCCTCGCTAATTTATATTTTTTTTGTAGAGGTGGAGTCTCTCACTATGTTGCCTGGGCTGTCTCAAACTCCTGGACTCAAGTGATCCTCCTACTCAGAGGCTCAAGCCTCTAAAGTTCTGGGATTACAGGTGTGAGCTACGACATCCAGCATAATCTTTAACATAAGATTTTACAACTTTCCAAGTATTATTTTCATTGCATGCCATAAGTTTTAGTATGGTATGTTTCTTCATCTCGAAGTATTTTCTCATTCCCCCGTGATTTCTTCTTTGATCAACTGATAAAGAGTATGTTGTTTAATTTCCACATGTTTTGTGAATTTTCCAGTTTTCCTTCTGTTACTGACTTCTAATTCTGTTCCTTTGTGGTTGCAGAATGTACTTTGTATGATTTCAGCCATGTCACATTTATTGAGACTTTATGGCCTAACATATGGTCTGTCCTGGAGAGTATTTCATATATACTTAAGATTGTGTATTCTTTTGTTGATTGAAATATCTTGTGTCTGTTCTAGTTGGTTTATGGTGTTCAAGTATACAGTTTCCTTCCTGATACTGTCATCTTGTTCTATACATTACTGAAAGTGCACTATTGATGTTTCCGCCAATAGTGTTACTGTTGAAGTATCTGTTTCTCCTATCATTTCTGTCAGTTTTTGTTGCATATACTTTGGTGGTCTGTGTTAGGTTCATTGGTGTTTATAATTGTTAAATTTTTTTGATAGATTAGCCCTTTTATTATAAAGTGTCCTCCTGTATCTCTAGTAACAATTTTTGTCTTAACGTCTGTTTTGTCTGGTAATAGGTACAGTTATTCTACATCTCATTTGGTTACTATTTGCAGGGTATACTTTTTTCCATCCTTTTACTTTGAACCTATTTGTGTCTTTTTTTTTCTTGAGACTCAAGTCTCGCTGTGTCGCCCAGGCTGGAGTGCAGTGGCCCAGTCTCGGCTCACTGCAACCTCTGCCTCCCAGTTCAAGCAATTCTCCTGTCTCAGCCTCCTCAGTAGCTGGGACTACAGGCACACACCACTATGCCTGGGTAATTTTTGTATTTTTAGTAGAGATGGGGTTTCACCATGTTGGCTAGACTGGTCTCGAACTCCAGACCTCAGGTGATCCGCCTGCCTCAGCCTCCCAAAATGCTGGGATTACAGGGGTGAGCTACCGTGCCTAGCCCTGTTTGTCTTTGAGTCTTAAAGTGTATCTTCTGTTGTACAGTATATATTTGGATCATGCTTTTAAAAAGGCCATTCTGTCAGTCTGTCATTTATTCAAGGGTTTGATCCATCTACATTTAATATAATTACTGGTAAGATAAGACACACCTGCCATTTTTCTATTTGTTTTCCATGTCTTGTGTCTTTTTCCCCTATTCTTCCATTACTGCCTTCTTTTTTAAGATACTTTCTAGTATAAAATCCTATGCCATTTTAATTTCCTTGTTTCTTTAATTTCCTTGTCGTTCTTGTATATAGTTTCTTTCTTTTTCTTTTTTTAAAAAAGAGACAAAGTCTTGCTTTGTCACCCAGGCTGGTCTCAAACTCCTGGCCTTAAGTGATTTTCCCACCTTGGCTTTCCAAAGTGCTGGGATTGCAGGCATGAGCCCCTGTGCCTGGCCTCTTTTAC
>NW_012106908.1:1305415-1310307 GCF_000951045.1 Mandrillus leucophaeus
GCCATTCTCCTGCCTCAGCCTCCCGAGTAGCTGGGACTACAGGCGCCCGCCACCTCGCCTGGCTAGTTTTTTGTATTTTTTAGTAGAGACGGAGTTTCACTGTGTTAGCCAGGATGGTCTCGATCTCCTGACCTCGTGATCCGCCCATCTCGGCTTCCCAAAGTGCTGGGATTACAGGCTTGAGCCACCGCGCCCGGCCTTATTTAGTGGCTTTTCTCAGCTAATTCTGTAAACTTTGCGTTTTTTTAAATATGTGGCCACTGAAGTCTCTGCTTGGTTATCTTAGTAGTCAGCTAATGATGGACAGAAATTGCCTTACATGCTTAGAACCAGTAAGTTTCCCAGTCTTTGACAAGGGGCCCAGTTGCCCTCCACACTGAGCCAGACAGTTTATAGCCCTGCAGTAGTCTTCACTTCCTGTTTGTACAGAGCCTCAAGGTTAACCAGAAGAGAGAGCTTAGGGCCTTCTAATCTAATCTTTTTTTTCAAGCATGCAGGTTAGCCTAGATTCCCAGGAATATGTTGAGTTTTTTAAACGCCTCATATTTCATTACCCAGCCTTTTAAGCTTTTTTGGTTAGCCCGTTGAGTTCCTAAACTGTTATCTAATGCCTCAGGCACCTGGGATATTTAATAATTGCCTCTAATTTTTTTTTTAAAACAAATATTCCGTGGGAAATGGGAAATGGCTAGCTGTACTTGGTGAGCTCGGAGGCAGGTCAGATACAACCGCATAAGTGGGGCCTTGTGTGTAATCATGTAAAAGGTCAAGTAATGACAATTCGTTGAGAATGGGGCTTGAGCTCCTAAAAATAATACTGTAATGAACTTTTTATTTTTATTTTTTTGAGACAGAGTCTCCCTCCATTGCCCAGGTTGGAGTGTAGTGGCACAATCTTGGCTCACTGTTTTGTCCTTTCATTGGCTTCCAGACTGCTAATTTTTGTTGTGATGCAGCTTGCCGTTTTTCAGGGTTATAGTAGAGCTAGGGAGGAAGGTATGAAAATAATACAAATTAAAAGGCCACAAAGAATGTCGTTCTTACCAAGATTCAGCTATCTTGTTTTTATTTTTTAAACAAATACTCCCCAAATTTCTGCAAGCTTTTGGTTTAATTTCCAGAGTTCTGACAAAGTTTATTGTGACAATTTTTTGCTAGTGTTCTCATTGGTTTTTATTTTTATGTAGGAAGAATTGTCAGAGGTCCTTATTCTGCCATTTCACTAATATTACCCTGATCATTGATTTTATTTTATTTTTATTATTATTATTATTTTTTGAGATGAAGGGTCGCTCTGTTGTCCAGGCTGGAGTGCAGCGCATGATCTCAGCTCACTGTAACCTCCATCTTCCGGGTTCAAGCAATTCTTCTGTCTCAGCCTCCTGAGTAGCTGGGATTACAGGCGCCCACCACCATGCCCAGCTAAATTTTGTATTTTTAGTAGAGACGGGTTTTCACCATGTTGGTTAGGCTGGTCTCAAACTCCTGACCTCAAGTGATCTGTTCGCCGTGGCCTCACAAGGTGCTGGGATTACAGGCATGAGCCACCGCGCCTGGCTAATTTTATATACATATGTTTCTGGATGCAGAGTCTCGCTCTGTCACTCAGGTAGTGGCACAATCATAGTTCACTGTAACCTCAAACTCCTAGGCTGAAGCAGTCCTCCCATCTGAACCTCCCAAAGCACTTGTATAACAGGCATGAGTCACCATTCTTGGCCCATGGTTTTTAATCTTTTTAATACATTACCAAAGACTGTAAATTTCCCTCTGAGCATGGATTTAAGTGCATTTTATGAGTTGTGAAGTCTTTTTAATTATCATTTAGTTGGGCTCAAGTGATCCACCTGCCTCAGCCTCCCAAAGCACTGGGATTACAGGCATGAACCAACGCGTCCAGCCTATATTTCTTGTTTTTAGGATTCTTCCTGATTTTGGCACACCGAGGATATCCTTTTTTGTTTTCTAATATGGCTACAGATTCTTTAAAATTGACATTTTAGCAGTGGAGGATGAAGGGGAAGCTACAGCATGTATTCTTCCTGGTATCTTAAGCCTTATGAGTATTTTTGCTTGTTGCTAGATTGTCTTCCATGTTAATGACTTAAATATGTCAATCAAAACTACTTAACAGTTCATATCCTCTTCTTGCCGTGTAAACAAAACTACATGCTTCTTGGGTATCTTCTTGCTAAAAATAATACTGTAATGAATTTTTTTTTTTTTTTTTTTTTTTTTGAGACAGAGTCTCCCTCCGTTGCCCAGGTTGGAGTGCAGTGGCATAATCTCGGCTCACTGTAACCTCTGCCTCCTGGGTTCAAGTGATTCTCATGCCTCAGCTTCCCGAGTAGCTAGGATTACAGGTGTGCACCAGTATGTCCAGCTAATTTTTTATGTTTTTAGTAGAGACAGGGTTTTGCCATGTTGGCCAGGAGTTGAAACTCCTGGCCTCAAGTGATCTGCCCACCTCAGTCTCCCAAAGTGCTGGGATTACAGGTATGAGCTGCAGCACCTGGCCGGTAATGAACATTTTCATGAATTTTTTAGTACATATCTTTTCCAAATTTGGCTTTTTTTTTTTCTCAGATTAAAAGCTTATTAATACTTGCATTTGCAAGTTAAATCTTCTCGTGTCAAAAGTTTATTTGCAAGTGAATTCAGTCAGACTATTATGCCATCAAGAGTATAAACCAGTCCAAGTTTCACCACACGCTTGTCTTAACTGCTATATATTTCGTGAGCTTTAGTAAAAATTAGGCCTAATTGTTTTTTGAATCCTTCAGGAATAGGATTGTAATTCTGTGATTGTTAGGATTGTGATTATGTCTCAAGTTGCTTTTAGTCTAGAGTTGCTTTCTCCATCTGCCCCCGCTGTAAATTTTTTGAGAAAAGTAGGTCATGTGTTCTATGAAATTATCTGCAGTACAGATTTTACTGACTGCATTCCCGTGGCAGTACTTCACATGTCCCTTGGCCCCCTGTAGTTTCTGTTAATTGGTGATTATAGCTAGAGACTTGAGCAGACTTAGGTTTGACTTTCTTGGCAAGAATACTTAGTAGGTGATCCTGAGTACTTCTGTCTAGTGATATCGTCAGACATTGATGGTCACTTCCTAGATACATTAGGGGTTGCCAAATAGCAGTTTTCTAAATCTCTGTTTTTCATTTATTAGTAGATAGCTTTTTTTTTTTTTGAGACGGAGTCTCGCTCTGTTGCCCAGGCTGGAGTACAGTGGCCGGATCTCAGCTCACTGCAAGCTCCGCCTCCCGGGTTTACGCCATTCTCCTGCCTCAGCCTCCCGAGTAGCTGGGACTGCAGGCGCCTGCCACCTTGCCCGGCAAGTTTTTTTGTATTTTTTAGTAGAGACGGAGTTTCACCGTGTTAGCCAGGATGATCTCGATCTCCTGACTTCGTGATCCACCCGTCTCAGCCTCCCAAAGTGCTGGGATTACAGGCTTGAGCCACCGCACCCAGCCAGTTGATAGCTTGTTTAAAAATAAACTTAATTTCATCAACTATTTGGTAAACCAGAAGAGAACGTTTCTTCACATAATCAAGCACAATTAAATGCCTATTTTTCTTTACTTTCTTTCATAGTATTGAGCTAATTCTCTAGCATTCTCCAGAGCTGACCAGTAAGTTGTTTCTTAGTATCATTGTGAACTCATAGATTTAATGTGTTTGGTGTGTCTTGATCCATTGCAGTTACCCATTTTTGTTTAGATTGTCCAATCTTTGAACAGTGGAGCCTCTTTACACCTGGTAGGATGCCTGTAGCAAAAAGTCAGTAACAATTGTTGATCAGGATGTAGAAAAAGTGAAACTCTTATACATTGCTAATGTGAAATATTGCAGCTGCTTTGGAAAACTATTTGGCGGTTACTCAAGGTTAAACAAGGAATCACCATGTGACCCAGAAATTCACTCCTTAAGAGAAGTGAAAACACACGTTCATACAAAAACTTGTACATGGGCATTTATAACAGTGTTGTTCTTAATATCCCAAATGTGGAAACAACCCAAATGTCTATCAACTGGTTATGAATGGATGAATAGAATGTAGTACAGGCATACCTCATATTATGGTGCTTTATTTTATCATGCTTCACAGATAACAGCATTTTATACAGATTGAAGGTTTGTGGTAATCCTGTGTTGAACAAGTCTGTTGGTGCCATTTTTCAAAAAGTATGTGCTTCCTTCATGTTTCTTTGCCACATTCTGATAATTCTTCCAATATTTCCAACTTTTTTTACTATTGCTTTGCTACTTCTTGTAATTGTTTTGGCGTGCCACAAACCATTTCCGTGTAAGATGGTGAATTTAATTGATAAACGTTGTGTTTGCTGTGACTGCTCCACCAGTTGGCCGTTCTCCTGTCTCTCTCCTACTTTTCTTGGGCCTCCCTGAGACACAACAAAATTGAAAGTAGGCAAATTAATAACCCTATAGTGGCCTCTAAGTGTTCAAGTGAAGGGAAGAGTCACATGTCTCTCAGTTTACATCAAAAACTAGAAATGATTAATTTTAGTGAGGAAGGCATGTCGAAAGCTGTGGTAGGCCGAAAGTTAGGCCTCTTGTTCCAAATAGTCAAGTTGTGAATACAAAGCACAAGTTCTTGCAGTGAACTAAAAGGGCTACTCCGGTAAGCACATGAATGATAAGAAAGCAAGACAGACTTTTTGCTGATATGGGAAAGATTGAGTAGTCTAGATAGAAGATCAGATCAGCCACAACATTCCCTTAAGCCAAAACCTGATCCAGAGGAAAGGCCCCAGCACTCTTCTGAGAAGGCTGAGAGAGGTGAGGAAGCTGCAGAAGAAAATTTGGAAGCTAGCAGAGGTTAGTTCATGAGGTTTTTCTTTTTCTTTTCTTTTTTTTTTTTTTTTTT
>NW_012106908.1:1312937-1314347 GCF_000951045.1 Mandrillus leucophaeus
AAAAAAAAAAAAAAGGAAGTTCTGATACAAGCTAAAACAATGATGAATCTTAAAAACATGCTAAGTGAAAAAAAATTTTTCATATTATATGATCTAATTTATGTGAAATATCCAGAATAGGTAAATCTGTAGAGACAGAAAATAGATTAACAGTTGCCTAGGGGTGGGAGAGGTAAGAGGGAAATGATAGTGTCCTGAAAAGGACATGAACAGACACTTTTCAAAAGAAGACATACATGTGGACAAGAAGCATATGAAAAAACTTTATAACTGATCATTAGAGAGGTGAAAATCAAACTGGGCACAGTGACTCATGCCTATAATCTCAGCACTTTGGGAGGCTGAGGTGGGTGGATCACCTGAGGTTTGAGACCAGCCTGGCCAAACATAGTGAAGCCCTGTCTCTACTAAAAATGACAAAAATTAGCCGGGCATGGTGGCAGGCACCTCTAATCCCAACTACTCGGGAGGCTGAGGCATGAGAATCGTTTGAACCTGGGAGGCAGAGGTTGTGGTGAGCCGAGATCATGCCACTGCACTCCAACCTGGGTGACAGAGCAAGACTTTGTCTCACAACAAAACAAAAAACAGAAATGAAAATCAAAACCACAATAAGATACTATCTCATACTAGTCAGGATGGCTGCAATTAAAAAGTCAAATAATAGATGCTGGCAAGGTTGGGTGGGGGAAAGGGGAACGCTTACACACTGTTGGTGGGAATATAAATTAGTTCAGCCATTGTGGAAAATAGTGTATTGATTCTTCAAAGAGCTAAAAACACTACTTCCATTCAACCCAGCAATCCCATTACTGGGTATATGCCGAAAGGAATATAAATCATTTTACCATAAAAACACATGCACACGTATGTTCATTGCAGCACTATTCACAATAGCAAAGACATGGAATCCACCTAAATGCCTGTCAGTGGTAGGCAGGGTAAAGAAAATGTGGTACGTATACACCCTGGAATACTACACAGCCATGAAGAAGGAGATCATGTCCTTTGCAGGAGGCCATAATCCTTAGCAAACTAACACAAGATCACAAAATCAAATACCACATGTTCTCACAACTGGGAGCTAAATGGTACGGACATATGGACACAAAGAGGGGAACAATAGACACTGGTGCCCATTTGAGGGTGTTGGGTGAGAGAAGGGAGAGGATCAGAAAAAAACAAGCATTGGGTAATAGACTTAACTCTTGGGTGATAATCTGTACAACAAATTCCTGTGACACGAGTTGACCCATATAACAAACCTGCATATGTATCGCTGAACTTAAAAAAAAAAATCCCTAGGGAGAGACTGCTGAAAGGATACAGTTTCTGTCTACGGCCATACCACTGTGATCCCACCTGATCTCATCTGAAAGGATACGTGTTTCATTTGGGGATGATAGAATG
>NW_012106908.1:1317023-1319541 GCF_000951045.1 Mandrillus leucophaeus
TTTTTTTTTTTTTTTTTTTTTTGGTTCATGAGGTTTAAAGGAAGAATCTGTCTCCGTAACATAAATGTGCAAGATGAAGCAGCAAGTGCTGATGGAGAAGCTGCAGCAGGTTACCCAGAAGATCTAGCTAAGATCATTGGTAAGATGGCTACACTCAACAACAGATTCTCAATGTAGATGAAGATAGCCTTCTCTTGGAAGAAGATGCCATCTAGGACTTTCCTAGCTAGACAGGAAAAGTCAGTTTCTGGCTTCAAAACTTTGAAGAACAACAGGCTGATTATCTTGTTACAGGCTAATGAAGCTGGCGACTTCAGGTTGAGGCCAGTGCTTACTGACCATTCTGAAGATTCTAGGGCCCTTAAGAAACATGCTAAATCTACTCTCCCTGTGCTCTATAAATGGAACAATAAAGTCATGACAGCACATCTGTTTGCACTATGGTTAACTGAATGTTTAAAGCCCACTGTTGAGTTTTTGCTGATATGGGCCCAGACAAAAAGGGATTCCTTTCATAATATTACTGCTGATTAACAATGCACTTGGTCACTCGAGCTCTGATGGAGATGTACAAAGAGATTAATGATTTCATGCCTGCTAACGCAAGGTAAGTTTTGCAGCCTGTGGATCAAGGAGTAATTTTTACTTTCAAGTTTTACTATTGAAAAAAATACATTTAATAAGGCTAGAGCTGCCATCCATAGTTATTCCTTTGATGGATCTGGGAAAACCTTCTGGAAAGGACTCATTATTCTAGATGCTCTTAAGAACATTTGTGATTCATGGGAGGAGGTCAGAATATTAACATGAACAGAAATTTGGAAGAAGCTGATTCCAAACTTCATGGATGACTTTGAGGGGTTCACTACTTCGGTGGAGGAAGTAACTACATAGGTGCTGGAAATAGCAAGAGAAGTAGAATTAAAAGTGGAGCCTGAAGATGTGACTGAATTTGCTGCAATCTCATGATAAAGCTTGGGATGAATTGCTTCTTACAGATGAATGGTTTCTTGATATAATCTACTCCTGGTGCACATGCTGTGAACATTTTTGTTGAAGACAACAAAGGATTTAGAATTTCCACATAAACTTAGTTGATATAACAGAGGCAGAGTTTGAGAGGTTTGACTCCAATTTTGAAAGTTCTCCTGTGGTGGGTAAAATGCTGTCAAACAGCATCACATGATACAGAGAAATCTTTCATGAAAGGAAGAATCCAACTATGAAGCAAACATCATGGTTGTCTGATTTTAAGAAATTACCACAGTTAACCCAACCCTTAGCAACTACCACCCTTATAAGTCAGCAGCCATGCACATTGAGGCAAGACCCGTCCACCAGCAATGAGATTATGACTCACTGAAGTCTCTGATAATTGTTAGGATTCTTTTTCTTGGAGACGGAGTATTGCTCTGTCACTCAGGATGGAGTGCAGCAGCGCAGTCTTGCCTCACTGTAACCTCTGCATCCCAGCTTCAAGTGATTCTCCTGCCTCAGCCCCCTGAGTAGCTGGGACTACAGGCATGTGCCTCCATGTCCAGTTAATTTTTTTGTATTTTTAGTGGAGACGGGGTTTCACTGTGTTAGCCAGGATGGTCTCGATCTCCTGACCTCTTAATCTGCCTGCCTCGGCCTCCCAAAGTGCTGGGATGACAGGCGTGAGCCACCGCACCTGGCCCAATTGTTAGGATTCTTTAGCAATGAAGTGTTTTAAAATTATGATATGTACTTTTTAAAAAGACATCAATGCTATTACACATATGATAGACTATAATATAAAAATAACTTTTTTTTTTTTTAGACAATATCTGGCTCTGTCACCCAGGCTGGAGTGCAGTAGTGTAATCTTGGCTCACTGCAACCTCTGCCTCCCAGGTTCAAACTATCGTCCCACCTCAAACTCCTAGATAGCTGCAATTACAGACATGCCCTACTATGCCCTGTTAATTTTTGTATTTTTGGTAGAAATGGGATTTCACCATGTAGCCTAGGCTGGTCTCAAACTCATGAGCTCAAGCGATCTGCCCATCTCGGCCTCCCAAAGTGCTAGGAGTACAGGTGTGAGCCATCATGCCTGGCCAAAAAACAACTTTCGTATGCACTGGGAAGCCAAAAAGGTTGTGACTCACTTTATTGCAATATTCACTTTGAGGTGGTCTGGAACTGAACCCGCAGGATCTCCAAGGTGTACCCATATATCCATTCAATAAAATGTTATTTGGCAATAAAAAGAAATGAAGTTCTGGCTGGGCGTGGTGCCTCACGCCTGTAATCCAAGCACTTTGGGAGGCTGAGGCCGGCGGATTACTTGAGCCAGAGTTCGACACCAGCCTGGGAAATATGGCAAAACCCTATCTCTACAAAAAATACAAAAATTAGCCGGATGTGGTGGCACACACTTGTAGTGTCAGCTAATTGGAAGGGTGAGGTGGGAGGATGGCTTGAACCTGGGAAGTAGAGGTTGCAGTGAGCCAAGATAGTGCCACTGCACTCCAGCCTGGGTGACAGAGCCAGATAC
>NW_012106908.1:1320815-1341243 GCF_000951045.1 Mandrillus leucophaeus
TAATAGACTTAACTCTTGGGTGATAATCTGTACAACAAATTCCTGTGACACGAGTTGACCCATATAACAAACCTGCATATGTATCGCTGAACTTAAAAAAAAAAATCCCTAGGGAGAGACTGCTGAAAGGATACAGTTTCTGTCTACGGCCATACCACTGTGATCCCACCTGATCTCATCTGAAAGGATACGTGTTTCATTTGGGGATGATAGAATGCTCTAAAATTGTAACCATTGCAGAATTCTGGATGTATTAAAAACCATTGAATTACATAATTTAAATATGTGACCAAGGAGGAAAAAATATGTGTAATGGGTAACAGAAGGTTAACTTTCTTAAATTAACAGAGTTTTCTTAGGAATTAATGAGACTAACAACTTTTTTTTTTCAAAGGGATGGGGGGACACATATGAAAAGACTGTTCTGTACTTCTTTTAGTCAACACTAATAAGCTCTTCTAGATGTTGTGAATACAGACGTGAAAAGGGCAGACACTGTGTCTGCTCTCCTGTAGAAAAGCTATGAAGAAATATGGAGCAGAAACAGAAGTTGTCCCTGGTTATCTGTAGGGAATCCAGGACCTCCTGTGCATACCGAAATCCACAGATGTCGAAGTCCCTGATGTAAAATGGTACAGTATTTGTATCTAACCCATGCATGTCCTCCTGTGTATATACTTTAAACCATCTCTAGATTACTTATATCTAATGCAATGTAAATAGTTATACTGTATTGTTAGGGAATACTGACAAAAATCTGTACATGTTTAATGTGGACACATTTTAAAAAATATTTTTGATCTGCGGTTGGTTGAATCCACAGATGTGGAACCCACAGGTAGGGAGCGCCAACTGTAAAACAATTTTTTTTTTTTTTTGGAGATGGAGTCTCACTCTGTTGACCAGGCTGGAGTACAGTGGCGCAATCCCGGCTCACTGCAACCTCTCCTGCCTCAGCCTCCTGAGTAGCTGGGACTATGGGTATGTGCCACTATGCCTGGCTAATTTTTGTATTTTTAGTAGAGAGAGGGTTTCACCATGTTGGCCAGGCTGGTCCCGAACTCCTGACTTCAAATGATCCACCCACCTCTGCCTCCCAAAGTGCTAGGATTACGGGCATGAGCTACCACTCCTGGCCACAATTTCAAATTATACTCAGCAATATGAAAACTAAGCAATGGGATGTGATAAGGAATGATTAGGATGGGGGAAGGGGTTTGTTATTAAATTGCTGCCCCACATGCAATTGAGGTCTATCTCTCAGAAAATAACATTTAAGCTGAAGACTGAATAACAAGTAGCCAACCATGCAGAGAAACTGGTTTAAGGCCAGAGCGGGAGTATCTTAAGCAGAGCAAACAGCAGGACCTTGGCATGGGCCTGAACTTGGGATGTTTGGTAGACATCTTGTCCTTCAGCTCAGAACCCCATCATTGATTTAAACACTGGGTTCTATTGTTTACCTGTCAGGTTCATAAAAAGTAAAACTTGGCAAGGGTGCAAAGAAATAGTTCTCATATCGTTGAGAATTTAAACTGGTGTGGCTCTTGGGGCAATTTTGACCAACATCTATCAATTTTAAATGTACTGGATTGTAAGATGTATGCATTTATCAAGTATGCTTGCCCAAGTAAGTCAAGATCAATGTTGAGGGATGTTCATTGCCTTATTTGTTGAAGAAATAAAAACTACTAGAAGAAGCCTGAATGCTTATCAGTAGAGAAATGGTTAGATACATTATGTTCATGGAAGGGACTGCCATGCTGCCATAAGGTAATGAAGTTGATTTCTGTATACAGATATGGAAAGAACTCTTAAAATACTTGAAAGTATATTTTCAATTGAAATGGTATATTTGACCATTTGTGCATATATTTTTTAAAGCTATGTGTATACATGCTTGTATACATAAAAGAATCTTTGAAAAGGTATCTCTGGGGTAGGGAATTGGGTAGAGATAATTCTTCATATCCTCCTTATTTGAAGTTGTACATGCTATTATTTTATTAACTCTTAATGTGGGGATGAATCTCCACATTAAGAAAACCTTTGGGCCGGATGCAGTGGCTCACACCTGTATTCTCACACTTTGGGAGGCTAAGGCAGGTGGATATCTCTTGAGCCCAGGAGTTCGAGACTAGCCTGGGCAATATGATGAGACCCTGTTTTTACCAAAAAATACAAAAAAAAATTAGTTGGATGTGGTGGCCTGTGCCTGTAGTCCTAGCTGCTCCAGAGGCTGAGGTGGGAGGATCGCTTGAGCCTGGGAGTCAGAGGTTGCAGTGAGATGAGATCACACCATTGCATTCCAGCCTGTGTGACAGAGCCAGAGCCTGTCTCAAAACAAAAACAAAACAAAACAAAAAATTTGACCATTATCCTCACAGTAGAATCTTAGAAGTACTAAACTACTTCTGAATGTTTGTACTTAGGTATAAACGTACTCTTAAAACATATGACCAAATAGCATCCCAGAAAAGTTTTTTACTGAATTATTTTCTTAAAAGAAGACAGCTCATCTTTCTTTAAATGTACTTTTTGAAATATATATTGTGAATTCTTTTGTCAGAGAGCCATACCCAGATTATAATTTCTTAAAATTATCTGAATATTTTTTTGAGTAGTTTACATTTGCTATAAACAATTTGAAAATTTTAGTAAAGATTTATATGTGCTGCTACCTGTAGTCTACTTCAGTTGTTTTTGATCTTTGAGTTCTGTCCGTATTTCTGAATATCTTCATGCAGCTGTAGTCTTGCCTTTATACGACTTTCTTTCTTTCCTCAACCACTTAAGTATTCTCCTTTGTCGTATGCTGAGGTATATATTTTAATGGCTAAGTTCGTAGTCCATTTTGACAGAATAGTTATTTTCAGTTTTCACAATTGATTGCATTGTGACAGGCATCTTTGTAAGTAAATCTTTCCTAACATTTATGAGTATTTAGAGAGATTCTTATAATACAGTTACCAAGTTGAAGAGTTTTGATATTGTTAAAATTCTTGATGGTTGCATTCTTGATGGAGATACTATCCTTCTGTGTGATTCGCTCAGCAGTTGGAGAGTCCTGTCTAACCATATACATAGAGAAGAAAAAATTACCTAAATGGCTCATCACCATTGAATATTGTAACTGTAATTTTTCAGGTTTGGTAAGCAGAATTCTCATATTCCCATTTTTGTTATAAGCAGAACAGTTATTTTTTCTATTAGTCTTTTAAATCTTTTCCTATATTGAATTTCCTGATAATCTTTTTTACAACTAGAGGATAGCAACTATTGAAACTGTCTTAAAGACAATTGCAATTCCTTCCCTGTTGCAAAGTTAAAGATACGTAGTATGTTGGTTCATCATCATCTAGTTCCTAATGAATAAAATCCCTTGCGGAAAATGCTATAAGTCAGGCTTAGGGCAGCAGACATCCTTACTAGCAACTTTAACTCTTTAAAATGTTGACGAAGGCTAGGAATAGTAATCATCTTGAATTCACACCTATGCAATTCCATGTCCCGAAGTATAGAGGGGAGTGTGTGTGCATGGTATGTGTGAATCTAAATTTAGAATAGCTGTGAAACCAGCCTGAACCTACAACTTCCTTAGATTCTTTCCCAATGAACACAGAAATACAAACTAACTGTAAGTGGTCTACTCATTTTCATGCAGATTGATTGAAGTTAGTTTTTACCAGCAATCTGACTGTCTTGGACAAAAATGTAGCTTAGGTAACTTTTGGTTCCGACTGAAAACGCAGAGAAGGAGAGATCAAATTTATTTTATGTAATCTTTTTTTTTTTTTTTTTAAAGGAAAATAACATTTAAAACTAGAGGCCTCTTTTGTAAATCGTCTAGTTTAAAGCACTTGAAACGTAGTGCTTAGAAACGTGTAACAAAATTATTTTTAGAGTATTCCTTCTTTTAGGGTATTTCTCTTTCTAGAGGACAATAAGTACTGGCTTATTGATGCAAAGTAAAAGCCACAGTATAAGAACTCATTCTTAAAGAGGGCAAAGGATATAAACTGAAAATTGATAGCTAGTGGCTTTTTTTTTTATCTGAAAAAAATGCTTCAACCTTCCAATCAAGTTAGATTAACACTGCAAATGAGATTAACAAATATCTGAAAGGCATACTTACCCAAGGAAATTCTAACTACTGTTACCCCATTAGGCCAGAAACCATCTTACATACTTTTGTATACTGATGTCTCTTTCCTTCCTGGCACCTCACTCACAATTATACTTTATCACTTATACCATTATCAGGTTTTTCTCTACCACTACAATAGTAACCCCAAAAAGACAAGAGCTGTAACTGTTTGGTTTTTTTTTTTCTTCACTTATATCCTGGTTGCCTAGCTAGTGCCTGACACTCAAGATTCTCATTTATTAATTAGTGTATTTTTTGACCTATCATATTGGCAGAACTTAAAGTTGAATAGTACCAGTGTTGGTAACAGTGTTCACAAATGCATAGAAAATGGTACAAAAGGAATATCTCAAACTGTTCATTCAGAGAAAAGAGTAGGATTGAGGACAAGGAACATTGCAGAGAAGTGAAAGTGAGCATCTTTTACTTATTACTTGTATGCTTTTTAAAAAGCAACAAGATGGAATTTTACAGTATTATTGTATAAAGGGCATGGTTGGAGAAGGGCTTGGGTTTTGAGTGAGATCTGAGTGCTTGGTCAAATTGCTTCACCTTTTTTGTGCCATGGCTTTAATGCTTGTAAAATGGATGTAATGCCTGTCTTCTCCATGGGGTTGTATTGAGGAATGTGGTGATAGTTGTAAGTTGCCTAGTTCTCCCTGGACTTCAAAAATAAGTTTCCTGCTCTTTTTCTCCCTTGAAAAATAGAGAATGTGATGTTTCATTTAAATTTTGAAAGTCTTATTCTGCATGGTACCATCCCCATCTGCTGGAATGTCCAGACTTTGCCACTGAAAGCTTAATTGTTGGTTGTGTCTTAATCACAGTCTGGATTACTTCCACTTTGGAGAATATGGTCTAGTTTCCAAACGTAGATATGTTGCATCATTTTGTTCAGAGAATAAATGAGTACATTTATGGGGGTAGAGTGAACTATGCAGAGATCAGCACTTAAGGCTTCTAGAATTAGTACTGGGCGGAGGGTCTTTCTACTGTGAAATAAAGGACTTCCACTAAATGGCCTCCAAAGTCCCTCTTATTTTTAATGTTTTGTGACTTATTTAAATTTATGATCCTAATTTCATTTTGTCATTGAACTCCTGATGTCAAATTTGAAATCTAATATGGGCTTTTATCTGCAAAAACAACTCAAGTTTATTTAGGGGATGTTAAGTCACCTTACCCAGTTTAATACCTTGCATTTTTTTTTCTTGTTACAGTATGTTCACTGTAAAAAAAAAAAAAAAAAAAAAAGAAGAAAACAGACAAATTAGGGGAAAAAAATCATGTCATCTTACTACCCAGAAATAACTATTGTTAACATTTTGGTGTATCTCTCCAGTTTTTTTTTTTTTTTTTTCCAAACGTGTATATTAACTCTTTTGAACACACTGTTTGCCTCTTTATCTTTTATCTTTCTGTGTTTATTTTTTATATCTCTTTTCAAGGCTACGTAGCATTTTATTGTGTAGATAGATGCATTATGGGATTTTTTTTTTAATGGAGTCTTGCTCTGTTTTGCCCAGGCTGGAGTGCAGTGGCGTGATCTTGGCTCACTGTTACCTCCGCCTCCCAGGTTCAAGTGATTCTCCTGCCTCAGCCTCCAGAGTAGCTGAGATTACAGGTGCCCACCACCACGCCTGGCTAATTTTTGTATTTTTAGTAGAGATGGGATTTCACCATGTTGGCCAGGCAGGTCTTGAACTCCTGACCTCACGTGATCCACCCACCTTTGCCTCCCAAAGTGCTGGGATTAAAGGTATGAGCCACTGCACCCGGCCTGTGTTATGGGATTCTTAACCTGGTTACATGGATAGAATTCAGGGGGTCCAATAATTTAGACAGGTAAAAACTTGTATCTTTATATTCAGTGATGTTTAACTGAAACGTAGCTTTTTTTTTTTTTTTTTGGTAATGGAGTCTCATTCTGTCGCCCAGGCTGGAGTGCAGTGGTGTGATCTCCACTCACTGCAAGCTCTGCCTGCCAGGTTCATGCCATTCTTCTGCCTCAGCCTCCTGAGTAGCTGATACTACAAGCGCCCACCACTATGCCCGGCTAATTTTTTGTATTTTTAGTAGAGACTGGGTTTCACCGTGTTAGCCAGGATGTTCTCCATCTCCTGACCTCGTGATTTGCCTGCCGTGGCCTCCCAAAATTCTGAGATTACAGGCGTGAGCCACCGTGCCTGGCCGCATTTCTTTTAACTGTAAGTTTAGGCAACAAGTCACAATATTAGCAGGACCTAATAATTTGGTATCAATAGGATGATCAGAAAATTCATATTGATGCCTTTATTGTACACATCTTGTACATATTTGACATTTGTTTACTATTTCAATATTATTACTATTTTGTATGTTTAGAAACATTTTTCTTAGGTTTCCATAGGTTTTAGCAGACTGCCAAATGGTTCATGATACAAAAAAGGTTAAGAACCTCTGGCTTTCAGTCTTCGTATTTTGGAGTTTGTTTAAATAGGTGCCTATTTTATACACTAATAAGAAGTACCTGAAGTTAAAGCATTTGCCTGCATCTGTGATTATTTGGACATAGGATGAATTTCTAAAAGTAGTATTTCTTTATCAAATAATAAATATCTTTTCAAAGCTTTCCATGTTTTTGTCAGATTACTCTCCACAATGTTGTACCAATTTACTCTCTATATGGAAATACCCTGCCCTCCTGTTTTAAATAACTGGCTTTTATATTCTGTAGATGCATTTGTGGTTGGCACTGTAAAGGGTCTCCAATTTGATGTGATGTTTAAGGAACTTCTGCAGACCCCAAATTTGAACAGCGTAGTGTCAGGTAGAGTAACGTTTCATTGTGTTTTAGTTATACTAGTTTTACTAAAACTAGTTTTTACCTACAACCTAGATGGCATGTTATATTCAAGGACTCTGAACCATAGTCTTCAGGATGGTCTGCTTCAGAACTCTCCCATACCATAAGCAATAGATTGGATGATGCTAGCCTTGAATCAGCAGTCGTCTTTTTTGCTCTCCATGGGTAAGAAGTAAAATTATCACCTTTGAAAGTAATATATGCACATGGCAGCAAAATCTTAGAAACACCAGAATGTGAAATTGACTTTCTGCTGAGTAAGTAGCAGATTGTGGAGAGAGTAGTGGGGAGGGTGAGGGAGTTAGTGTTAAGAATTGAACTCCTGCAGCACTTTGGGAGGCCGAGGTGGGCAGATCATGAGGTCAGGAGATCGAGACCATCCTGGCTAACACGGTGAAACCCAGTCTCTACTAAAAATACAAAAACGTAGCCAGGCGTGGTGGCAGGCATCTGCAGTCCCAGCTACTCAGGAGACTGAGGCAGGAGAATGGCGTGAACCCGGGAGGCAGAGCTTGCAGTGAGTGGGGATCGCACGACTGCACTCAAGCCTGGGCGACAGAGGGAGACTCCGTCTCAAAAAAAAAAAAAAAGAATTGAACTTCTAGTATGATGGGATGGGTTTAGTACACAGCATGTGGACCTGAGTGCAGAAAAGGGATCCTTTGCTAACTTACTGATAAAACAAGTCTGAGTAGGGTTATTATGTATGAGTGTAGACCTGGGTCTAGAACGTGTCCCATCGTGGGAGAGGGGTCGGGGGAGAACTTAGTCCCTGTATTTGAGACCAACAAATTGAGATTTGGATCTCACCTCTGCCTTTTAGTAGCTTTGTGGCTAATGGCCATCTCTGAGCCTCGTGTGCTTTCTTCTAAAAAAAAAGATGGGTGGTGGCGAGGAATTTGACAAGGTGGTCTGGTCTTCAAGCTTCTTTCCTGCTTTCTTTTGTGGCTGACTTTCTCAGCTGGTGCCAGGACATTAAGGGCTTTTGTCCCAGAGATTTTTATCCTTCATGCAGTAGTTACTTGTTTGCTCTATCCTTGCTAAAGGGCCTGAATTACACAGAACACTCTCATTTGTAAGCAGTCAAACACGCAATTAGAACTACTTTAGTAAAATGTGGGGTATGTTGGAAGGCTGTTGATACAAAGCTCACAGAGTAGGAAAGAATTACTGGAAAGCTAGGGATACTGAATCTGTGGCCTCCAATTTTGCCTATTTCTGTCTTTCCTCTGCTCATTTCCCAGTGTGAGTTTCATTATCTCCTTTTGCAGAGTTGCCAGTTATGAGAAAGGGTGTATGTTCACATCCTTTGGCATCATGGACAATCAGGAAATAGTTCTTCTTCCACTATATACAGTTAGAAAAATCTCAAGGAAAGATACCCAGCTAGCTTGGCTTAAGTCATGCCCATACCTGGACTGGTCTCTGTGGCCATGGGGATGGGTAATTCTTGCCCAGCTTGAGTCAGATACTTACCTATGGGACCATCACTGTAACTAGTGAGGTGGAATCCTACTAGAAGGTGCCATTGCCTTTAGGACCACTTGGATGGCAATTCAACAAAAGCAATTCAACAAAAACCTGGTGTGGGGGAGATTTTTAAAAACATTCGGGATTCATGAATTAGGCAACAGCAATCTTCATTTTTGTACAGCCTAATTTTTAAAAAAATGTACACCACAATGAGATACCAGTTTACACCTGTTAGGATGGCCATTATTAAAACAAAATATAAATTGTCGGCAAGGATATGGAGAAGTTAGAACATTTGTGCATTGCTGGTGGAAATGTAAAATGGTACTGCTGCTGGGGAAAAGAGTATGGTGCTTCAAAAAAAATTAAACATAGAATTACCATATGATCCAGCAATTCCCCTTCTAGGTATACACACAAAATAATTGAAAGCAAGGACTTGAACACATATTTGTATGCTAGTGTTCATAACAGTACTATTCACAATAGTCAAAAGGTAGAAATGGGAAACAACCCAACTGTCTATCAGTGGATGAATTGGATGGATGAATAAAATGTGTACAATGCAAAATTAGCTTTAAAAAGGAAACCTGGCACAGTGGTGCACACCTGTAGTTCCAGCTACTCGAGAGGGTGAGGCAAGGAAGGATCATTTGAGCCCAGGGATTTGGGGACAGCCTGGGCAACATAGCAAAATCCTATCAGTGAATGAATCAATGCATGCATGCCAGGCAGTGGCTCATGCCTGTAATTCCAGCACTTTGGGAGGCCTAGGCGGGTGGATCGCTTGAGCCCGGAAGTTCAACAGCCTGGGCAACACAGGGAGACCTCTATCTCTAAAAATTTAGCCAGGCTGGTAACATGCATCTGTGGTCCCAGCTACTTCAGAAGCTGAGGTGGGACGATTGCTTGATCCTGGGAGGCTGAGGTTGTAGTGAGCCGTTATTGCGCCACTGCGTCCCAACCTGGGTGACAGAAGGATACCCTGTCTCAAAAAAAAAAAAAAAAAAATTGGGGATGTACTATATAACATGGAGGAACCTTGAAGACGTTATGCTAAGTAAAATAAGCCTGATACAAAGGAAAAATATTGTATAATTCCACTTACGAGGTCCCTACAATAGTCAAATCCATAGAGACAAGGTAAAATAATGCTAACCAGGAGCCAGGAGGAGAGGGTAGTGGGGAATTAGTGTCTAATGGTACAAAGTTTTAGCTTAGGGTAAAAAAAGCTCTAGAGGTGAATAGTGGTGATGTTTGCACATAAGTATGAATGTACTAATGCCTCTGAATTGTATGCTCAGAAATGGTTAGAGTGGTAAACTTCTTGTATATTTTACCACAATAAAATTTTTAGTACAGGGTACCCCTTATGTATTTAACTTGGTATCTACATTTTTATTATAAGTGAAAACTGTAGATTTACAATAGTAGAGAGGTTTGATACCTATTATCTATTTTAAAATATGTAAACCAGTTCTTTAACGGGGAAACTTCATTATTTCTTTTTTTTTCCTCTACCTCCTTTTTTTTTTTTTTTTTTTTTGAGTGAGAATCTTGCCCTGTTGCCAGGCTGGAGTGCAGTGGCGCGATCTCAGCTCACTGCAACCTCTGCCTTCCGGGTTCAAGCGATTCTCCTGCCTCAGCCTCTCGAGCAACTGGGACTACAGGTGCACGCCACCACGTCCAGCTAATTTTTAGTGTTTTTAGTACAGAAGGGGTTTCACCATGTTGGCCAGGATGGTCTCGATCTCTTGACCTCGTGATCCGCCCACCTCAGCCTCCCAAAGTGCTGGGATTACAGGCGTGAGCCACCACGCCTGGCCCATTATTTCTTTTCTACTAGTATTTGTAGTCCACTTCTCCTGCTGAGTTTTATCCTAACGTAATATTTTGTGCTTGAGAGTCTTTTGTTGATCACGTCATACTTCTCTAACAACAAAAGTACATAAACTGAAATTTTAAATTATTTCCTGTGTCTCAAAGACAATAATGATGATCAGTAGTACAGTTAAGACAATATAAATGTTACAAACCTTGATAAAATTGTATTCTTTAATAATTGTTTATTGGAAATGCTTGTTTTTTTGTTTTGTTTTGTTTTGTTTTTTTTGAGACAAGGTACCTGTCGCCTAAGCCAGAGTGCAGTGGCGCAATCACGGCTCATCGTAGCCTCAACCTCCTCAGTAGCTGGGACCACAGACACACGCCACCATGTCCAGCTATTTGTCTTACTTTTTGTAGAAACGGGGTCTTCCCTGTGTTGCCTAGGCTGGTCTTGAACTCCTGGGCTCAAGTGATCTTCCTGCTTTAGCCCCCTAAAGTGTTGGGATTACAGATGTGAGCCACCACACCTAGCCTGGAAATAGTTTTTAATGACATAAATTGAGGTCTTTTAAAATCTCATGTAGTTTTAAGGCTGGGCACAGTGGTTCATCCCTGTAATCCTAGCACTTTGGGAGGCCGAGGGTGGTGCATCACCTGAGGTCAGGAGTTCAAGACCAGCCTAGCCAACATGGTGAAACCCTGTCTCTACTAAAAGTTCAACAATTAGCTGGGCGTAGTGGTGCATGTGTATTATCCCAGCTACTCGGGAGGCTGCGGCAGGAGAATTTGCTGAGCCTGGGAGGTGGAGGTTGTAGTAAGCCAAGATTTTGCCATTGCACTCAGGACGACAGAGTGAGACTGTCTCTCAAAAAACAAAACAAAAAACATGTAAATTTGGATGACTGACTTATTGCTGGAATGACCTGGGTGTTTTTTTTTTTTGTTTTTTTGGTTTTTTTTGGTTTTTTTTTGAGACAGAGTCTGTTGCCCAGGCTGGAGTGCAGTGGCATGATCTCAGCTCAGTGCATCACAAAAAACATGTAAATTTGGATGACTGACTTATTGCTGGAATGACCTGGGTGTTTTTTTTTTTTGTTTTTTTGGTTTTTTTTGGTTTTTTTTTGAGACAGAGTCTGTTGCCCAGGCTGGAGTGCAGTGGCATGATCTCAGCTCAGTGCATCACAAAAAACATGTAAATTTGGATGACTGACTTATTGCTGGAATGACCTGGGTGTTTTTTTTTTTTGTTTTTTTGGTTTTTTTTGGTTTTTTTTTGAGACAGAGTCTGTTGCCCAGGCTGGAGTGCAGTGGCATGATCTCAGCTCAGTGCATCACAAAAAACATGTAAATTTGGATGACTGACTTATTGCTGGAATGACCTGGGTGTTTTTTTTTTTTGTTTTTTTGGTTTTTTTTGGTTTTTTTTTGAGACAGAGTCTGTTGCCCAGGCTGGAGTGCAGTGGCATGATCTCAGCTCAGTGCATCACAAAAAACATGTAAATTTGGATGACTGACTTATTGCTGGAATGACCTGGGTGTTTTTTTTTTTTGTTTTTTTGGTTTTTTTTGGTTTTTTTTTGAGACAGAGTCTGTTGCCCAGGCTGGAGTGCAGTGGCATGATCTCAGCTCAGTGCATCACAAAAAACATGTAAATTTGGATGACTGACTTATTGCTGGAATGACCTGGGTGTTTTTTTTTTTTGTTTTTTTGGTTTTTTTTGGTTTTTTTTTGAGACAGAGTCTGTTGCCCAGGCTGGAGTGCAGTGGCATGATCTCAGCTCAGTGCATCACAAAAAACATGTAAATTTGGATGACTGACTTATTGCTGGAATGACCTGGGTGTTTTTTTTTTTTGTTTTTTTGGTTTTTTTTGGTTTTTTTTTGAGACAGAGTCTGTTGCCCAGGCTGGAGTGCAGTGGCATGATCTCAGCTCAGTGCATCACAAAAAACATGTAAATTTGGATGACTGACTTATTGCTGGAATGACCTGGGTGTTTTTTTTTTTTGTTTTTTTGGTTTTTTTTGGTTTTTTTTTGAGACAGAGTCTGTTGCCCAGGCTGGAGTGCAGTGGCATGATCTCAGCTCAGTGCATCACAAAAAACATGTAAATTTGGATGACTGACTTATTGCTGGAATGACCTGGGTGTTTTTTTTTTTTGTTTTTTTGGTTTTTTTTGGTTTTTTTTTGAGACAGAGTCTGTTGCCCAGGCTGGAGTGCAGTGGCATGATCTCAGCTCAGTGCATCACAAAAAACATGTAAATTTGGATGACTGACTTATTGCTGGAATGACCTGGGTGTTTTTTTTTTTTGTTTTTTTGGTTTTTTTTGGTTTTTTTTTGAGACAGAGTCTGTTGCCCAGGCTGGAGTGCAGTGGCATGATCTCAGCTCAGTGCATCACAAAAAACATGTAAATTTGGATGACTGACTTATTGCTGGAATGACCTGGGTGTTTTTTTTTTTTGTTTTTTTGGTTTTTTTTGGTTTTTTTTTGAGACAGAGTCTGTTGCCCAGGCTGGAGTGCAGTGGCATGATCTCAGCTCAGTGCATCACAAAAAACATGTAAATTTGGATGACTGACTTATTGCTGGAATGACCTGGGTGTTTTTTTTTTTTGTTTTTTTGGTTTTTTTTGGTTTTTTTTTGAGACAGAGTCTGTTGCCCAGGCTGGAGTGCAGTGGCATGATCTCAGCTCAGTGCATCACAAAAAACATGTAAATTTGGATGACTGACTTATTGCTGGAATGACCTGGGTGTTTTTTTTTTTTGTTTTTTTGGTTTTTTTTGGTTTTTTTTTGAGACAGAGTCTGTTGCCCAGGCTGGAGTGCAGTGGCATGATCTCAGCTCAGTGCATCACAAAAAACATGTAAATTTGGATGACTGACTTATTGCTGGAATGACCTGGGTGTTTTTTTTTTTTGTTTTTTTGGTTTTTTTTGGTTTTTTTTTGAGACAGAGTCTGTTGCCCAGGCTGGAGTGCAGTGGCATGATCTCAGCTCAGTGCATCACAAAAAACATGTAAATTTGGATGACTGACTTATTGCTGGAATGACCTGGGTGTTTTTTTTTTTTGTTTTTTTGGTTTTTTTTGGTTTTTTTTTGAGACAGAGTCTGTTGCCCAGGCTGGAGTGCAGTGGCATGATCTCAGCTCAGTGCATCACAAAAAACATGTAAATTTGGATGACTGACTTATTGCTGGAATGACCTGGGTGTTTTTTTTTTTTGTTTTTTTGGTTTTTTTTGGTTTTTTTTTGAGACAGAGTCTGTTGCCCAGGCTGGAGTGCAGTGGCATGATCTCAGCTCAGTGCATCACAAAAAACATGTAAATTTGGATGACTGACTTATTGCTGGAATGACCTGGGTGTTTTTTTTTTTTGTTTTTTTGGTTTTTTTTGGTTTTTTTTTGAGACAGAGTCTGTTGCCCAGGCTGGAGTGCAGTGGCATGATCTCAGCTCAGTGCATCACAAAAAACATGTAAATTTGGATGACTGACTTATTGCTGGAATGACCTGGGTGTTTTTTTTTTTTGTTTTTTTGGTTTTTTTTGGTTTTTTTTTGAGACAGAGTCTGTTGCCCAGGCTGGAGTGCAGTGGCATGATCTCAGCTCAGTGCATCACAAAAAACATGTAAATTTGGATGACTGACTTATTGCTGGAATGACCTGGGTGTTTTTTTTTTTTGTTTTTTTGGTTTTTTTTGGTTTTTTTTTGAGACAGAGTCTGTTGCCCAGGCTGGAGTGCAGTGGCATGATCTCAGCTCAGTGCATCACAAAAAACATGTAAATTTGGATGACTGACTTATTGCTGGAATGACCTGGGTGTTTTTTTTTTTTGTTTTTTTGGTTTTTTTTGGTTTTTTTTTGAGACAGAGTCTGTTGCCCAGGCTGGAGTGCAGTGGCATGATCTCAGCTCAGTGCATCACAAAAAACATGTAAATTTGGATGACTGACTTATTGCTGGAATGACCTGGGTGTTTTTTTTTTTTGTTTTTTTGGTTTTTTTTGGTTTTTTTTTGAGACAGAGTCTGTTGCCCAGGCTGGAGTGCAGTGGCATGATCTCAGCTCAGTGCATCACAAAAAACATGTAAATTTGGATGACTGACTTATTGCTGGAATGACCTGGGTGTTTTTTTTTTTTGTTTTTTTGGTTTTTTTTGGTTTTTTTTTGAGACAGAGTCTGTTGCCCAGGCTGGAGTGCAGTGGCATGATCTCAGCTCAGTGCATCACAAAAAACATGTAAATTTGGATGACTGACTTATTGCTGGAATGACCTGGGTGTTTTTTTTTTTTGTTTTTTTGGTTTTTTTTGGTTTTTTTTTGAGACAGAGTCTGTTGCCCAGGCTGGAGTGCAGTGGCATGATCTCAGCTCAGTGCATCACAAAAAACATGTAAATTTGGATGACTGACTTATTGCTGGAATGACCTGGGTGTTTTTTTTTTTTGTTTTTTTGGTTTTTTTTGGTTTTTTTTTGAGACAGAGTCTGTTGCCCAGGCTGGAGTGCAGTGGCATGATCTCAGCTCAGTGCATCACAAAAAACATGTAAATTTGGATGACTGACTTATTGCTGGAATGACCTGGGTGTTTTTTTTTTTTGTTTTTTTGGTTTTTTTTGGTTTTTTTTTGAGACAGAGTCTGTTGCCCAGGCTGGAGTGCAGTGGCATGATCTCAGCTCAGTGCATCACAAAAAACATGTAAATTTGGATGACTGACTTATTGCTGGAATGACCTGGGTGTTTTTTTTTTTTGTTTTTTTGGTTTTTTTTGGTTTTTTTTTGAGACAGAGTCTGTTGCCCAGGCTGGAGTGCAGTGGCATGATCTCAGCTCAGTGCATCACAAAAAACATGTAAATTTGGATGACTGACTTATTGCTGGAATGACCTGGGTGTTTTTTTTTTTTGTTTTTTTGGTTTTTTTTGGTTTTTTTTTGAGACAGAGTCTGTTGCCCAGGCTGGAGTGCAGTGGCATGATCTCAGCTCAGTGCATCACAAAAAACATGTAAATTTGGATGACTGACTTATTGCTGGAATGACCTGGGTGTTTTTTTTTTTTGTTTTTTTGGTTTTTTTTGGTTTTTTTTTGAGACAGAGTCTGTTGCCCAGGCTGGAGTGCAGTGGCATGATCTCAGCTCAGTGCATCACAAAAAACATGTAAATTTGGATGACTGACTTATTGCTGGAATGACCTGGGTGTTTTTTTTTTTTGTTTTTTTGGTTTTTTTTGGTTTTTTTTTGAGACAGAGTCTGTTGCCCAGGCTGGAGTGCAGTGGCATGATCTCAGCTCAGTGCATCACAAAAAACATGTAAATTTGGATGACTGACTTATTGCTGGAATGACCTGGGTGTTTTTTTTTTTTGTTTTTTTGGTTTTTTTTGGTTTTTTTTTGAGACAGAGTCTGTTGCCCAGGCTGGAGTGCAGTGGCATGATCTCAGCTCAGTGCATCACAAAAAACATGTAAATTTGGATGACTGACTTATTGCTGGAATGACCTGGGTGTTTTTTTTTTTTGTTTTTTTGGTTTTTTTTGGTTTTTTTTTGAGACAGAGTCTGTTGCCCAGGCTGGAGTGCAGTGGCATGATCTCAGCTCAGTGCATCACAAAAAACATGTAAATTTGGATGACTGACTTATTGCTGGAATGACCTGGGTGTTTTTTTTTTTTGTTTTTTTGGTTTTTTTTGGTTTTTTTTTGAGACAGAGTCTGTTGCCCAGGCTGGAGTGCAGTGGCATGATCTCAGCTCAGTGCATCACAAAAAACATGTAAATTTGGATGACTGACTTATTGCTGGAATGACCTGGGTGTTTTTTTTTTTTGTTTTTTTGGTTTTTTTTGGTTTTTTTTTGAGACAGAGTCTGTTGCCCAGGCTGGAGTGCAGTGGCATGATCTCAGCTCAGTGCATCACAAAAAACATGTAAATTTGGATGACTGACTTATTGCTGG
Organism: Mandrillus leucophaeus; assembly: GCF_000951045.1. Taxonomy (NCBI): domain Eukaryota; kingdom Metazoa; phylum Chordata; class Mammalia; order Primates; family Cercopithecidae; genus Mandrillus; species Mandrillus leucophaeus. Next base: position 1,337,041 of record NW_012106908.1, read on the forward strand.
AATGACCTGGGTGTTTTTTTTTTTTGTTTTTTTGGTTTTTTTTGGTTTTTTTTTGAGACAGAGTCTGTTGCCCAGGCTGGAGTGCAGTGGCATGATCTCAGCTCAGTGCATCACAAAAAACATGTAAATTTGGATGACTGACTTATTGCTGGAATGACCTGGGTGTTTTTTTTTTTTGTTTTTTTGGTTTTTTTTGGTTTTTTTTTGAGACAGAGTCTGTTGCCCAGGCTGGAGTGCAGTGGCATGATCTCAGCTCAGTGCATCACAAAAAACATGTAAATTTGGATGACTGACTTATTGCTGGAATGACCTGGGTGTTTTTTTTTTTTGTTTTTTTGGTTTTTTTTGGTTTTTTTTTGAGACAGAGTCTGTTGCCCAGGCTGGAGTGCAGTGGCATGATCTCAGCTCAGTGCATCACAAAAAACATGTAAATTTGGATGACTGACTTATTGCTGGAATGACCTGGGTGTTTTTTTTTTTTGTTTTTTTGGTTTTTTTTGGTTTTTTTTTGAGACAGAGTCTGTTGCCCAGGCTGGAGTGCAGTGGCATGATCTCAGCTCAGTGCATCACAAAAAACATGTAAATTTGGATGACTGACTTATTGCTGGAATGACCTGGGTGTTTTTTTTTTTTGTTTTTTTGGTTTTTTTTGGTTTTTTTTTGAGACAGAGTCTGTTGCCCAGGCTGGAGTGCAGTGGCATGATCTCAGCTCAGTGCATCACAAAAAACATGTAAATTTGGATGACTGACTTATTGCTGGAATGACCTGGGTGTTTTTTTTTTTTGTTTTTTTGGTTTTTTTTGGTTTTTTTTTGAGACAGAGTCTGTTGCCCAGGCTGGAGTGCAGTGGCATGATCTCAGCTCAGTGCATCACAAAAAACATGTAAATTTGGATGACTGACTTATTGCTGGAATGACCTGGGTGTTTTTTTTTTTTGTTTTTTTGGTTTTTTTTGGTTTTTTTTTGAGACAGAGTCTGTTGCCCAGGCTGGAGTGCAGTGGCATGATCTCAGCTCAGTGCATCACAAAAAACATGTAAATTTGGATGACTGACTTATTGCTGGAATGACCTGGGTGTTTTTTTTTTTTGTTTTTTTGGTTTTTTTTGGTTTTTTTTTGAGACAGAGTCTGTTGCCCAGGCTGGAGTGCAGTGGCATGATCTCAGCTCAGTGCATCACAAAAAACATGTAAATTTGGATGACTGACTTATTGCTGGAATGACCTGGGTGTTTTTTTTTTTTGTTTTTTTGGTTTTTTTTGGTTTTTTTTTGAGACAGAGTCTGTTGCCCAGGCTGGAGTGCAGTGGCATGATCTCAGCTCAGTGCATCACAAAAAACATGTAAATTTGGATGACTGACTTATTGCTGGAATGACCTGGGTGTTTTTTTTTTTTGTTTTTTTGGTTTTTTTTGGTTTTTTTTTGAGACAGAGTCTGTTGCCCAGGCTGGAGTGCAGTGGCATGATCTCAGCTCAGTGCATCACAAAAAACATGTAAATTTGGATGACTGACTTATTGCTGGAATGACCTGGGTGTTTTTTTTTTTTGTTTTTTTGGTTTTTTTTGGTTTTTTTTTGAGACAGAGTCTGTTGCCCAGGCTGGAGTGCAGTGGCATGATCTCAGCTCAGTGCATCACAAAAAACATGTAAATTTGGATGACTGACTTATTGCTGGAATGACCTGGGTGTTTTTTTTTTTTGTTTTTTTGGTTTTTTTTGGTTTTTTTTTGAGACAGAGTCTGTTGCCCAGGCTGGAGTGCAGTGGCATGATCTCAGCTCAGTGCATCACAAAAAACATGTAAATTTGGATGACTGACTTATTGCTGGAATGACCTGGGTGTTTTTTTTTTTTGTTTTTTTGGTTTTTTTTGGTTTTTTTTTGAGACAGAGTCTGTTGCCCAGGCTGGAGTGCAGTGGCATGATCTCAGCTCAGTGCATCACAAAAAACATGTAAATTTGGATGACTGACTTATTGCTGGAATGACCTGGGTGTTTTTTTTTTTTGTTTTTTTGGTTTTTTTTGGTTTTTTTTTGAGACAGAGTCTGTTGCCCAGGCTGGAGTGCAGTGGCATGATCTCAGCTCAGTGCATCACAAAAAACATGTAAATTTGGATGACTGACTTATTGCTGGAATGACCTGGGTGTTTTTTTTTTTTGTTTTTTTGGTTTTTTTTGGTTTTTTTTTGAGACAGAGTCTGTTGCCCAGGCTGGAGTGCAGTGGCATGATCTCAGCTCAGTGCATCACAAAAAACATGTAAATTTGGATGACTGACTTATTGCTGGAATGACCTGGGTGTTTTTTTTTTTTGTTTTTTTGGTTTTTTTTGGTTTTTTTTTGAGACAGAGTCTGTTGCCCAGGCTGGAGTGCAGTGGCATGATCTCAGCTCAGTGCATCACAAAAAACATGTAAATTTGGATGACTGACTTATTGCTGGAATGACCTGGGTGTTTTTTTTTTTTGTTTTTTTGGTTTTTTTTGGTTTTTTTTTGAGACAGAGTCTGTTGCCCAGGCTGGAGTGCAGTGGCATGATCTCAGCTCAGTGCATCACAAAAAACATGTAAATTTGGATGACTGACTTATTGCTGGAATGACCTGGGTGTTTTTTTTTTTTGTTTTTTTGGTTTTTTTTGGTTTTTTTTTGAGACAGAGTCTGTTGCCCAGGCTGGAGTGCAGTGGCATGATCTTGGCTCACTGCAACCTCCACCTCTCGGGTTCAAGTGATTCTCCTGCCTCAGCCTCCTGAGTAGCTGGAACTACAGGTGCACGCCACCACACCCGGTTAATTTTTGTATTTTTTAGTTGAGATGGGGTTTCGCCATGTCTGGTCTCGAGCTCCTGACCTCCACTGATCCACCTGCCTCGGCTTCCCAAAGTTCTGGGATTACAAGCGTGAGCCACTGTGCCCGGCCAACTTGGGATTTTCAGCACTATATATATACATTTTGTTTCCATAGGTTTGTGCCCTGAGTAAACTTGTTCACATAAAATTAAGTAGATGGGGAATGAACTAGTTAATACAATTCTTTGATCTCTTAGTTATGTGCAAAGAATTAGTCATTTATTATTTTTAGTCAGCTACTGGCTAAGTTGCATTCATTCCTCCTTCATATTTGTTGAAAAGAAAGACCTGAAAACCAGCTAATTTGTGAAAAGATTTTTTACCTAGTCATACCAGACATGGAATTACTCAGTTTCCTAACTATACCAAGAATGCTTTATCAATATAGCTTTATCAGTGCTATATTTTTCAGATGAGGCTGAATGCAGTGGCTCACGCCTGTAATCCCAGCACTTTGGGAGGCTGGGGCAGGCAGATCACTTGAGCTCAAGAGCCTGAGAATAGCTTGGGCAACATAGCAAGACCTCGTCTTTACAAAAATATACCCCCCCAAAAAAGTAGCTGGGTATGGTGGCATGCACCTGTAGTCCCAGCTACTTGGGAGGCTGAGGTAGGAGAATCACTGAAGCCTGGAAGTCTAGTCTGCAGTGAATTGTGTTTATGCCACTGCATTCCAGCCTGACAGAGCAAGATTCTGTTTCTAAAAATTCATCTCAAAAAATTTTTAAAAAGCAGATTTGAGATTTTTACTATGTCTGTCCTTCACTTAGACACATCTTAACTCAGTCTACGTAAAAGATTGAGAAAACTTAAAATAGTTTTTGTGCAACATTTGTAGGAAATTAAAAAAAAATTTTAAGTTAAAAATATACCTTTGCAGTCAGGCACAGTGGTTCACACCTGTAATCCCAGCACTTTGAGAGGCTGAGGTGGGAGGATCCCTTGAGCCCAGGAGTTCGAGACCAACCTGGGTAACATAGTGAGACCCTGTCTGTACAAAACAATGAAAACACTTGGACATAGTGGTGTGCCTATAGCCTCAGCTGCAAAAGCAAAACAAAGCACACCTTTGCCAACATGCTATTTTTTTTTTTTTTTTTTTTTTGAGACGGAGTCTCGCTCTGTCGCCCGGGCTAGAACGCAGTGGCCGGATCTCAGCTCACTGCAAGGTCCGCCTCCCGGGTTCCCGCCATTCTCCTGCCTCAGCCTCCCGAGTAGCTGGGACTACAGGTGCCAGTCTTCGTATTTTGGAGTTTGTTTAAATAGGTGCCTATTTTATACACTAATAAGAAGTACCTGAAGTTAAAGCATTTGCCTGCATCTGTGATTATTTGGACATAGGATGAATTTCTAAAAGTAGTATTTC
>NW_012106908.1:1341293-1350966 GCF_000951045.1 Mandrillus leucophaeus
ATTCTCCTGCCTCAGCCTCCCGAGTAGCTGGGACTACAGGCGCCCGCCACCTCACCCGGCTAGTTTTTTGTATTTTTTTAGTAGAGACAGGGTTTCACCGTGTTAGCCAGAATGGTCTTGATCTCCTGACCTCGTGATCCACCCGTCTCGGCCTCCCAAAGTGCTGGGATTACAGGCTTGAGCCAGCACCCGGCCAACCCAACATGCTATTTAAAAATGATTTTATCTTACCATTTGCTTTAAGTATATTTTGTCAAAACCATGGACCTATAGCTTTAACTTTATAGAAAAAAATGTCTACTATAATACCTCATTTAATGGAGTCAGTTCTGTTTTTGGAGACAGGGTCTCACTCTGTCACCTAGGCTGGAGTGCAGTGGCATGATCTCAGCTCAGTGCATCCTCCGCCTCCTAGGCTTAAGTGATCCTCCCACCTCAGCCACCCAATTAGCTGTGACTACAGGTGCACACCACTATGCCTGGCTAATTTTTTGTATTTTTATTAGAGATAGGGTTTTGCCATGTTGCCCATGCTGGTCTCAAACTCATTGGCTCAAGCTGTCCACCTGCATTGGCCTCACAAAGTGCTGGGACTACAGGTATGAGCCACCACACCCAGCCTGGAGTCAGTTCTTACTGTCAGACCAATTAGTTCAGTCAGACTTTTTTTTTCCAGAAAAAGTCTGACTTTATTTTTTTCTCAACATTTTATTAACATTTTCAAGCATACAGAAAAACTAAAAGAATTATAAAGTGAACACCTGTAATGCCACCTAGATTGAACAATGAACATTTTGTCGTATTTGCCTTATCACGTATCTTTTCATTTATTTAGCCCCCTAACCACTTAACCATTACATCTTATTTTTACGATTTGTTTCAAAGTAAATTGTAGACATTGGTACAGTTTACCCCAAAATCCTTCAGCATGCATATCATTAACTAGTATTCAATACTATATTTGTTTATAACTTTTTTGAGGTAAACTTTATATGCAGTGAAGTGCACAAATTCGAAATGTGTCATTAGATCCATTCTGACTGATGTATCGCCACTCTCATCAAAATAGACACACTGTTAGCATCACCTCAGCTACTTCCCTTGTACCCCTTCCTAATCTACCCCCTTGCTTTCTGCCAGAGGCAACCACCTGATTTTTTTCACCATTTATTAGTTTTGTCTGTTCTAAAAATTCAAATAAGTGGAATTATATACACATGTAATTTATGTATGGCGTTTTTCTCTCACCACAATTATCTTGTTGCCTGTATTATTCCTTTTTATTGCTGAGTAATGGTATGGTATATGCATGTACTACATTTTGTTCTGTTGATTCTCACATGGACTGAATCCAGGTTTGGTTGATTATGAATAAAGTTGCTATTACTATTCTTGCACAGGTGTTTTATTAGACATACACTTTTACTCCTCTTAGTTGAATTCCTAGGAGTAGAATTTCTGGATCATAGGATAATATGTGTTTAGTTGTGTAAGAAATGGGCAGACCATTTTTCAAAGTGGATGTACCTTTTCTCCCATTGAAAAGGAAGAAAATATATAAGTGTTTTCATAAGTACCAGGTGGATGTACCATTTATGGTAATGTAGCTTTGACAACATCAAATGTTGGCAAGATGTGGTACAGTCTTTAATTTTAGCCATCTAGTAGGTGTGCAGTAGTGTCTCACTGTGGTTTTAACTTGGATTTCTTTGACTAATGATGTTGAGCGCTTTTTGAAGTTCTTATTGGCCATTTATATAATCCTTGTGAAGTGCTTTTCAGATTTTGTGACTTTTAACAATTGAGATTTTGTTACTTTTCAGTTAAGATTTCTTTTACTGATTTGTCAGATATGGTTGTGGATATTTTCTCATAGTTTGTGGCTTGCTTATTTTCTTAATGGTATCTTGATGAGCAGAAGTTTTTTATTGTGATAAGGTCAGCTTATCAACTTTCTCCATGATCATTGCTTTCTGTACTCTACATAAAGAAATCCTTGTTTCTATGCACTCCCTCTCCCCTACCAAGTCATAAAGATAGGTTCTTAGAGAAGCTTTATAGTTTATATTTAGTTTTCACTTTCATGTCTCTGATATCTACTAAATTAAGTTTGTGTATAGGTCAGAGTTTATTCCCTCCTCCCCATATGGTGTTTCAGCACCATTTGTTAAAAAACTTTTCCCCAATGAATTGCTGTAAGTCTGGTATATTGGGATTACACCGATGTGCAGATGGTCCCAGACTTAGGATGGTTCAACTTAGGTTTTTTGACATGATGGTGTGAATGCATATCAACACATTCAGTTGAAACTGTACTTTGAGTATCCATACGACCTTTCTGTTTTTATTTTCATTACGGTATTCAATAAATTACATGAGGTGTTCATCACTTTATTATAATACAGATTTTGTGTTAAATTATTTTGTCCTACTGTAGGCTAGTGTCAGTTTTCTGAGCACGGTTATGGTAGGCTAGGCTAAGCTATAATGTGCAGTAAATTAGATGTATTTAAATGCATTTTCAATTTATAATATTTTCAATTTACAATGGGTTTATCAGACCATAACCCCACTGTAGTTGAGGAACATCTGTATATTAATTTTGCGGGTATCACTTTTTAGCACTGTTGAGTCTTCCAGTACATGAACATGGTTTATGATTTTTTTTTTCTTTTTTTTTTTTTTTTGAGACCGAGTCTAGCTCTGTTGCTCAGGCTGGAGTGCAGTGGCACAATCTCGGCTCATTGCAACCTCTCCCCGTCCCGGGCTCAAGCAATTCTTCTGCCTCAGCCTCCCAAGTAGCTGGGACTGCCAGTGTGTGCCACCGTGCCTGGCTAATGTTTTTTGTATTTTTAGTAGAGACAGTTTCACCATGTTGGCCAGACTGGTCTTGAACTCTTGACCTCAAGTGATCTGCCTGCCTTGGCCTCCCAAATTGCTGGTATTACAGACATGAGCCACCACACCTGGCCTCAGATATTTTCTTTAATCCTCACAAAACACCTAAAAGGTGGCTAGTGTTGCATCTCTAAAGAAGAAACAATGCTCAGAAAGACACAGTGGCAGACCTGGTGAGCAGAGCAAGGTCTGTCAGTCGTCTAAAGCTGTTGATTTTTCCAGCCTGCCACACTAATGGTTTTAACAGGTATGGCCTCCATTGAGTTGGATCTAGTGAAGGAATCCTACAATGATGGGGAAAACCTTTATCTGGAAGAAACAACAGATTGAGGAATGTCTAGATAAGGAGGAAGGTGAGGTCTGTGGTGGGGGTTGTGGGGGTGAGGGTGGAGTTATACTGTGTGTAAAACTCCAAGCTCTTGGATTCATGTAGCCATTTGGTCCTCAATAGGTTTAACAGACCTGTTGTTCAGGCCTGCGTTCTTTCAGCTTGGGGTGGGAGGATTGCGTTAGTTGTATATATCAGTACCATTCAAACTTTTGAGATGGGGACTGCTTTGTTGCCCAGGCTGGAGTACTGTGGTGCAATCATGGCTCTCACTGCTACCTTGAACTCCTGGGCTCAAGCGATCTTCCCAAAGTTCTGGGATTATAGGCATAAGCCACCACACCTGACTGCTCCAACTTTTTTTGCATTCATATATATTAACTGGGGATCTTGTTAAAATGCAGATCTCAATTCTGTCAGTTTTGGGTGGGGCCTGAGAGTATTTATAACAAGCTCCTGGTGATGCTCATATTGCTGGTCTGCCATACTGTATATTGCTACTCAATATATGTAGACCACTGTATATTGAGTTGATTCTCTCCTCGTGAGGGATGGGGGTAATCATATGCACAGTTACCCTGATTTTAACGGTTGGAGAATGGCTGCTTCTAGACATAGATGCCCTCAGATTGGGGTATGAGGGGATTATATAGACACTTGGTTTAGGGGGGAATAGATACTTAAATATGGATGTTTTTAAAGGAAGCATTCTGCTTTGGTAACTAATACGTGTGGGTGAAGTCTAAAATATATCCTTAGCTTGAGGAAAGGGTAAACACAGAGAAGCAGGAGAAGAGTAGTCAGGGGGTAGGGGCAGCACCAGTATGGGTGATTCTTGGTAGGCCTTTGCAGTGATGAACAAGGCTTTGACAAACACAGATAGGGGGCAAGCAGAATATCTACAGCCAGCAGGAATAATGTGGATGGATGACACAGCGGCAAAGCTTTAAAAAAAGAAATCTCCAAAGGAAGGAGACTGATAATTTTCCCTTCTAGGCTATGCCTGAGTGCCTGTGGACACAGGGTGTACTGCAGGAAGTTCTGAACAGCTATTCCTATGGCAGCAGCATTTTCTCGACCCTGCCATGGGAGGTCTCAGGTGGGCATGCTTCCTGTATCTGCTTGCTTCTCCTTGCAACAGCAGAGAACAAGCAGGTGGAGTGCTACCAGCTGAGTCCAGGTGTGAGCAGCCTGCCTGGTGAGTCTGGGCCTGTTGCCCTATTCTCCTTTATGAAGAAGAAGCCCAGTGACCCAGGGCACATGTTGGAAAAGGACCGATGTGGGAGGAGATGGCAAAGGGGAAATGGTGGAAGCTCCAGAAGCTGAATATTCTTAGACTTTGTTGCTGGAGCTGTGAGTGGCCACAGAACTAAAGCATTGGTCTTGTGCAACACCTCTGAGAGAGGGCCTGGGCATTGGAGGCATCAGTGGCCCTCACAGCTGCCCTGTATCATTCTCAGGTCTCCTGGAAGGGCAAGAGAAGCAATATTGACAGAGCTAGGTGACTAAGTTTCAGAGTTTGGTGTTTCTAATTAACAATACTTCAGAGACTGTTTCTCTTGGTTTGTCAGACGCTGCTTTGAGAGTGTTTCTTCAGCTGTACCTACAGTTGCAAGAAGGGAGGGGAGGAGCTGGGCCACAGTATCTGCTCATGACTAATACCCATCTTGTTGGGATGAGGGAGTCTTGGCACAGGGATTATCCTAGTCAGGGCAGGTCTCACTCTGGCATGTGGGTTGTGGGCCATGTCCTACAAGATGTACCTGGAACAGCCCAGTGACTCTCCCCCACTCTGCCAAAGCTTACCCCCTTTCTCTGTGATAAGCTGCTCTAGACAAGCCTGGAACACCAGGTGTTGTTCCCCAGAGTCCAAGTGTACAGTGTTTTTCTGAAGGTTATCTTGTTCCTCAGTGGTAAACACTGCTGTGTCAGGGTGCTGCTCAGGGGCCTCTTGGAGCACAGATTTTTGCTAGCAGGACTGTGAAGCTTTGCATTGGGCTGCAAAGCCAGGGCTTGAGCCAGCAGCTGGAGAGAGTCCAGGACTAGAGTGTTTTTGGGTTTGGGGGTGGAGAGCAGAGGGAGGGAAAGGGAGGGGCAGAAGGGCAGAGCCACACAAGCAGGCATTCGGCTGCTTTGGCTCTGCTGTCGGCGGAGAGGACTTCAGTCGTTCCTGAGGGCTGCTTGGCCACCATTGCTGGAGACCGAAGGTCGCTGCCTTGCAACCCAGACTTACCGGCACTGCACCGGGACTATTCCAAGTAGCTGTTGTGCTGTCTTTCCCTGGGAGGCAAGTCTCCTCCCTGTCGTCCCCTCCTGCTCCTCCCCCGTTCTGTGAGGGATGATGCCGCTCTCTATTGCACGGCTCAGCCGGCTGATGTCACTGGCAGCGGGAAGCATCAGCAGCCTGATCACATGCTGGCCCAGTCTGTAATGCAGACGGGATAGGGGTGTGTGTGTGAGGGGAGGGGGCCTGTATGGCAACCGCTCTTGACCCAACGCCCCCAAAAGTGCAGAGGCAGCGGCTGCAGCATCCAGCCAGCTTGGATGTCTGGCCCGTGAGGCTGGGGAAACTATTATTAATAACATTTACTGTTGATAATATTGGGGAAAACAGCCCTTAACTCTGAGATTTCTGCTGTGCTCCTGTCCAAAGCAGACTTCCAGGACTCTGAAGAAACAGTTACAAGCAGGATGCTTTTCCCAACCTCTGCGCAAGAATCTTCCCGTGGCCTCCCAGATGCAAATGACTTGTGCCTTGGCCTGCAGTCCCTCAGTCTGACAGGCTGGGACCGACCCTGGAGCACCCAGGACTCAGATTCCTCAGCCCAGAGCAGCACACACTCGGGTGAGTGCCAGAGGATGAGTTGGCTGGGGTAAGGGGATGCATGGGGGTGGTGAATGAAGCTATCCACAGCAACAGTTGTTCTGTTCCCCTTTGCATCACTCCCTACCATACACACATACAACATGGAGCTGTTTTGCAAGAGATGGAAATGCTAGCTGTGAGTGTGGCAGGACAGATGGCTCCGCGTAAAGGCAGGCATAGCTCTTCCAGTTACCCTGATAAATTCCCTGGAGTTGTTAGTCTGCACCTGGAGTGGCCCTGAGGAGGGTCCCCAAGGTGATGGCCTTATGCAGAAAAGATCCAGCTAACCCCCTGGTGTCCAGGCCTGTCTTGGAGATGATGAAGCAAAACACTTTTAGGTGGGGGAGGGGAAGTTAAGGGGTTGATTACTGGATGACCAAAATTACTCAGTGGTTTTAAAAACCAGGGAGTTATATGAAGAGTGAGTGGTCTCTGAATCATGGCAAGGGACGGATTTTAATCTCAGATGAGGCTGGGTAATGCGCTGGGATATTTGGAATTGACTTAACATAGGGTTCAGAGCATTGATCCTGGAAAGGTGTAGGCAGGGTAAATGGGGTGGGGTAACTCCCAGCTCTAGAACCTTTTTTTTTTTCCCTTTGTGTTGAGAGTGACCAGCTGGATAAAAGAAGAGCCACTCCCCTTTAGGATCCCTTGTCTTCTTGATAGGATTCAATGGGGTCAAACGAAAGGGACTTCTTGGCAGCCCCCCCTTAAACTGCTTCTGCTTAGACTTTCTGTTACCCATTTATTTCCCTCTTGTGGTACAAGGAGGAGGGTTGCCCAAATGCAAGTTGTGGAGTATTCAGGAAGAAATGTGAACTTAAACACTACAGGTATACTTACAACCTACGTATTTTGCTTTATGTAAATTATAATAAAGAGGTATTGGCAGCAGATACTTTAGGAAAATGAAAAGGTGGTAAGGGGCAGTGGGTGGGGAAGGGGGGTGGTGCAGCCATTTGCTGTTGGTGCTGACAGTGGGAAACACCAAGCCTGCTGTCCTTCCCTTCCCTCCCTGGTCTAGGAACCGGCAGCCATGGCAGCAAGGTACTGTCTTGTTGATTTCTGTGGCCTCCACCCTGTTTGGCGCAGGTCTTTTTTTAGAGTGCTTTGCAGAGCCTGGGCCTGTTGTGTCTGTTAGGCATTTTAACGCCCAGTTGTTTTGGTAAAACCCCATTTAGGGGAGGGGTATTGAAATTGTTTTATGTGGTTGTGGATGGGGAGAGCTTTACCTTAAGTAACTACCTCTGGGTTAAGATAGGGTTTCTTGAAGTACTGGCCTTCTACTGACTCAGGATTTTCCAGAAAGGTCAGTAACTGCCCTGTTCCCCTGGGCAAGCAAGTATCTGAGCAAAAGATAGAAGAGCTCACACAGGAGATGGGTACCTGTCTGTGGGCGATCAGTGTTTGACCACAAGGCACTGTCTTTCACTGGCATCAGGTTGAAGTATAGCCCTTCTTTGGCTCTGGTTCTCTAAGCTGCAATGCTCTTTCTGAAATACATTATAGCATTGGGCCCATAGGAATGCAGGTTGTCCAACTTAGGGCTTGGAGAGCCTGGTCTGAAAGTTGCTGTGAAATTCAGCTATTAAAAGTAGCTTGGATCTAGTTATAATATCCACAGCTTCTCCACCACCTGAAAGGCCTGTGCTTGTAGCTGTTTGTCTCTGAAATATAAATGGTTTTTCTTTTCCACTTTCCATGCCAAACACTTTAGTGATAAATATTACATGATTTTGTGGACCAGGGAGGGACTGCAGCCTCAGCCTCAGAATTCATAAGGTCCAGAACCAGAGTTGCCCCAGCGGTATGATCTGGCTGTGTAGGCAGGTTAGTGTGGGTATGTTTTCCTTTCTGAGGGTTGAGGACACACCCATCCCTGATCGTCATGTTGCCTTTGGTTTTGGAACTGTGGTGACAGCCATCGCTCTTCTTTCCCTGGGCCTTCTTGGAAAGCCCACATGAGGGTACTACCTCCTGGAGTAGGATGCAGCCCTCCCACCAGCCAGCTGCAGTGCCAGATCGTGCACCCTCACCAGCAATGCGGGAACATGCAGCCCACATTCCAGTGCCTACACTGCCTTTCTGTCTGAAAACCAGCTAGCTCAGTTGCTTCAGTGAGGGAGGAGGCTTCCAACAGCTCTGGGCATTTTCGGAGTTATCTTTGCAGATACCCTGTTACACTGTTGTCTCTCTGTAAAGACAAAGATGCAAGCTTATTCCTTGAGCTCTGCTTGGTGATACATTGCCCAAGGCAGCTATGGCATCACATCTGACCGTCTTCTACCATTCTTAAGTAATGAGCAAGGTTGGAGATAGTAGGGCTGTTGGCTAAATTCATTTGGCAAACATTGAGCATTCGTTGTGTGCAGCACTGGTGGAAGTACAACATTGAATAAGATAAAATTGTTACCTTTAAGAATCTCCATAGCTATAAAAGGAAAAGAAATGAAGAAGTATACCAAGTGCTACATGATAGCTACTATGATAGGGGCTTTCATGTTTTCCCCTAAGGATTTTCTTCATTGTAACAACCTTTCATTGGATTCTTAGCTTGAGGCTAGTACCTGGATACCATTCTCTGGGGGCCAGAGTACTTCTGCTATCTAGATTTCCTTAGCCTCAGAGTCCCGCAAGAAGACCCTGGAATAGAGTCTGTTTTTGAGAATTGTACCTGCAAGGTCTGCATGGGCTTTGATGTGGGGTCTTTCTCTTCTAGACTGTGCCTACCCTGAGGCACCATCCCTTGATGGAAAGAAAGCCTTGTGGGGCAAGATTAGTGTTATAGTGCGTTTTTCTCATACCCCAGTGCTACCCTTTCTCATGTCCAGGGTTACCCTTGTCCTGCTTAGCAGTGTCTTAAGATCTGTAATGGAACAGAAGGGCTGTGGAAGCTGTCCTCAGTATCCTGGAATGGAGGATGGAGTGACTAATAACCACCATTTATCGACTACTTTTTGTGCTAAGTACATCACATGATTTTAATGCTTGCACAGATGAGCAAATAGGCTCACAGAGGTTACAAAGTGCCCAAAGTGACATAACTACTGAAAGACTCAGAATTCTAACCCAGGTGTCTGTTTACAAAACTCATATGCTTCCTGTTACACCTGTGGTCCTATTAGCAGAACCCTAACATATTGGGTGAGAAAACTTAAAGTAACCATATACTACTACAGGGGCTATTCAGCTAGAGGTGATGTGCGCCCTTGATGAGATCTCTGAAGGCGAGGGCATATGGTAGACAGTTCCAGCCCCATCTTGATCCCTGAGTCGCAGCTCATCAGCTGTACCACCCGCTGGATTTGTCTTCCTGCCTTCCCCCTTGTGACTCTTCTGTGTGCAGCGTTATTCAGCAGAAGAGTGAGGTGACTGAGACTACTTTGGGGGACCTGGAAACAATTACTCTCTTAATGATGCCTTGTACAGAAGCCCAGTGGGCAGACCAGATGTGCAGTCTAAGGATGCCAGAAGGCATGTCTGTTTTCTCCCACTCCCCTTTAGAAGTCCCTTGAGGACTAACTTGTTCACACTCTGGTTTTCTTTTCTTTTCTTTTCTTTTTTTTTTTTTTTTTTTT
>NW_012106908.1:1354971-1355732 GCF_000951045.1 Mandrillus leucophaeus
CCGAGTGTGGTGGCGGTTGCCTGTATTCCCAGCTGCTCAGGAAGCTGAGGCAGGAGAATGGCGTGAACCCGGGAGGCGGAGCTTGCAGTGAGCTGAGATCACACCACTGCACTCCAGCCTGGGCAACAGAGCGAGACTGTCTCAAAAAAACAAAACAAAACAAAAAAAAACACATTGTGTCCTTAAATTGAATATCCTTGATAGAAAAGGGGAGCCTCAGGGAGCATACTGGCTCTATGGAATATGTACTCTCTTTCAGTAGAATTCAGCAGTCTTTCACCTGCTTTTTGCCAGATGTTGAGCTAATTGCTATTGGAGTAGGGTGGTAAAGATGGGTCTTGGTATGCTTGGTTGAGAAGGCACAAGTTTTTACACATGTGGGCCTGCAAATATCTGTGCAGATTTTTTGAGACTTTAAAAAGTATGTTTAAAAGAAGATTATTTCTTCTAATAGAGACTCCAAAAGTATTCAATTACTATCTTATCCTCTGGGATCCTCGTTCCTATTACTTGTGCTTGATTTCCCTTTGCTGATTAGATAAGTTACCTTGAAAGAGGCAAAGAAAGCCAAATGGGAATTGACTTCTGTTCCTTCCTATCATTTAAAAAAAATGGAAATAATTTCAAATTTATAGAAGTTACACAAATAAAATTATACAAAGAATATTTGTATTCCTTTTTATCCAGAACCTCCTATTGTTGGTGTTCATTTTACCCCATTTGCTTTATCATTTGCACATTCTCTCTCCATATAGCAATAC
>NW_012106908.1:1358682-1361721 GCF_000951045.1 Mandrillus leucophaeus
GCAGTGGCATGATCTCGGCTTACTGCAATGTCCACCTCCCAAGTTCAAGCAATTATCCTGCTTCAGCCTCCTGAGTAGCTGGGATTACAGACACCTGCCACCATGCCCAGCTAATTTTTTGTATTTTTACTAGAGATGGGGTTTCACCATCTTGGCCAGGTGGGTCTTGAACTCCTGACCCTGTGATCCACCCGCCTCGGCCTCCCAAAATGCTGGGATTACAGGTGTGAGCCACCGTGCCTGGCCCCACGCTTTGGTTTTCTACCCTAACTGCTAATCAGTGAATGGAATGTTTTCCTGTGCTGTGTCACTTGCAGGCTCCCCACTGATCTGCAGGCTAGATCAGCCTAAGATGAGCCGGGAGTCTTCAGCAATTTTCATCTGAAGCTTCTTCCAAACAACCATTCTGAGGCGACTTTCAGAACGGGGTTAGGTTTCTCCTGTGTGGAACATGGACTTCCTACGTCCAACCAAAGGTGTCTTGTAAATCTTCCTCAACTCCCAGTTCTCCACTACTGTATTCCCAGCAGTAGAATAGTGCTTGGCTAATGGCTAATACATATTTTTTGAATGAGTGATGAGTGCTGAGCCACTGTGTTTAATCCTGGGTGTTTTTTCACTGCAGAGTTCAGACAAGGTCTCTCCCATTCTTCTGCCTCCCGCTTGTGTTGATATAGTTGGATGGACAAATTTTTCAAAGATCAGTATTTTGGATCCTGTAGCTTCTAGGGGATGGTGATGTACTTATACAAAGTTTTCATCATACAGTGGAGGATGAGCTCTATCGTGGAGTCAAGTAGTCTATTTGGGAAAGCTTTCAGTGCAGAGGAGGGAGAACCTGGGGAAGCAGTGTGGCCAGGGAGGACTCCTAGGTGAGAAAGAAGTTGAGGTGGTTAGTAACAGGGGCAGGATGTGTGCTGACCTTACAAAGGGATATGAATATGTCTTTTCTGCAGGTAATGGAACTTGCCTGATGGTCAAGATTGCGAGTTATACTGGGGAGAAAGGCTGTGATTGTCACTAACTTGAACTTGTGGGATCCACAGTTGGAGGGGGAAGTCCACACTGATTACTGCCACAGTAGAGATATGGTATAGAGTTGCAGATTTGGGGTCACAGGCAGAGTGGTCTGTTTTCATACCTGGAATGAATGCTACTCTCCCCTCTTCCTATTCCTTCAGAGAGATCCTGAGCGAGCAACCTAGAACCAAGGATGGTGATAGAGAAGAAGGGTTCCAGGTATACGGCCTTATAGGCTAGAAATAATGGCTCCCGGTCTGGATTTTCCCCATTAGATTTTTTTCCCCATTAGACTATTCCCATTAGATAACAAGCATCTGACTATCATGTCTTGGGGCTAGTCTCTCCTTCAGCTAAGCTAAAGCTCAGACAGTCTTACAATGCAGGCATTCACTGCCAGGCCCTTGTTGCCATTGCTAATGCTGCCATCACACTTCAGGTGCCTTTGTACTCTTGGGGAAGGCTTCCAAAAATTCGAACAGTGACTCAGCTGTAAAACCGACAGGAGTTGGCATAGAAGGTTGAAAGTAGAGAAAGTTAACAATCAGTCTAAAAATATTACTGCTGATTTGGTCTCTTATACCCTCTGAGGTAGCATTAATGAACTGGAACCCTCTGCCAGGTCCTCTCCTCCCCGTGACTTCCCTGAGAGATGTCTGTAGCTGATTTCCTGCCAGCATGTGAGTGGGGATGGGTACCTCTGTTCTAGGAAGAGCACAATGTCTTACCTATTTCTAGAAGATAGGGATTTGCTGGACACTTGGACACCAGAGCTGGAGGCACTTGATAAAATCTTAGACTTTCCATGATCCCTTGTGTTCTGGAGGGCAGGAGAGAACAGAGCAAAGAGGTCAGGGTCTTGGCCATTATTGGAGGTTGACTCTAGGACGTCTTACCAACCCTCCTCGTCCTCTAATCCATCTAGGTTAATACTTGACATTTGGACTTACGAAGTGTGCCCCAGGATGGGGAGTGGACTTTGAGATGAGACACTGGCCTGCTTTATAAGGGACCTGTCATTTCCACTGGATTTGTTTGTGTGGCTTAAAGAGAATGCGTTTCCAGTTAGGTATGCTCGTGGCTTTGAATATAAATGGGAACAGTCTAATGCTAGCTATTTTGCTCCTTTCCTTCTGACTCCCAGCTGGCGGAATCGGTGCTGCTTACTCAGCAGCCCTACGTAGGGCAAGTATGGTCTCATGAGCTGGGAGCAAGACAGGTTTTCTTTCTTGAAATGAGGTCCCCCCACTTCGCTTTGTCTTTACTGCTTTCCTTCCATTGTCTTTGCTGCTTTCCTTCTGTAGATACTCAGATAACTGCCTGGCCAGACCCTATAGAGGTACAATCAGGTCACTCTAGGGCATCTGACCATGGGTGGCAGTTTCCACAAAATTCACTTGTTCTGTGACTTGAAGGAAATATCAAACCAGCTGACAAGTTCTAGGCCTCTTGTCTTCTCGGTATCTTCTAGTCAAACTTACAGTATATCCCTTCTGATTGAATATTTGCAGGAAACTGAGCATTGCCCCTTTCTGAGCCATGAATCCAAGTCCTTTCCCTGTTTTTCTATGTGGTTGGTGTATAATTCAGTGAGACACTCTTCCTTGCTCCTGTACTTGAATGTAGGAGTGTATTGCAGTGGCCCTAAAGATTCCAGTAGAATCTGGGAAGGATTGATTAGGACAGAGTGTTTTCCACCCTGCCCCTCAAGCAGAGGAGCTTTCTTCAGAAGAAATTGAGACTCAGGGAAGAAGTACTGTCGCAGATGTGATGTGGTGAGTCACTGTGGTTTTCTAAACCTCTGTTTTGGTGATGGGCTGGGTAGGGATGAGTTAAAGTTGATTCCCCTAAATCTGTATTACACTCTAAGTCAACATTGTGTCCTTAGGCTGGGTGCGGTAGCTCACACCTGTAATTCCAGCACTTTGGGAGGCCGAGGTGGGCAGTTCACAAGGTCAGGAGATCGAGACCATCCTGGCTAACACGGTGAAACCCCGTCTCTACTAAAAATACAAAAAA